>NC_053491.1:117012297-117382297 GCF_905171775.1 Rana temporaria | reverse complement strand
TTCCTGGACTACTCTACTGCCTGTATACCTGTTCTGTCACTGCTATAGCAATTGGCCTCTGAGCCTGACTCCAGACCGTGACAGAATAACCTGGCCTAAAACATGGAGGCCGCTATAGCAAAGGCTGTGGCTCCTCTCAGGCAGCAACTTTTGGAGCTCCAGCAAGAAGTTCTGTTACTGAAAGGTACAGTAGGCCCAGCCCTGGAACCAGCATGCCCTGAGCCATTTGTGGTGATGCCAGAGAGGTTTGATGGTAGCCGTGCATCATTCTTGTGCTTCAAGGTGGATTGCGAGCTGTTGTTTGCTCTTAAGCCTAGGACCTATGCCACCGATTATATAAAGGTTCGCGCTACTATCAACCTGCTCACTGGACCAATCAAAGCATGGGCTCATCAGGTACTACAGGAAAGGAGTCCAGTCTTGGACAGCTGGGAAGCATTTATGTTAGCTCTGGACTCTCACTGTACTGTTGCCAAGAAAACCAGGGTTCCCAAGTCTGTTCCTAGCTAATGTGGCCTACGGGAACCCAGGGACAGGAATACCCGGTACAGATACGACTCTGAGCCATCCCAGTATGTGCCAAGCCGTGAAGCCCTAACACCACAAAGCCTTGGCATTCCTGTGGATATACACACACCTATCCTGGAAGATGTGGAACCAATGGAGATCGGGGTCATCCAGACCAAGCTGTCTAAAGGTGAAAGAGAGCGGAGGAGAGGCTATGGCCTTTGTTTCTATTGTGGAGAAAGAGGTCACCTTATCTCCCTCTGCCCAACTCGCCCACCTCGACCAAAGGTTCTTCAAGTGTGTACTATTGGGACTCATCATGCTATCCCTGCTGTTCGGCCTGTGAACTGCCAAGGTTGCTTTAAGGCCTGTCCGTGTTCGATGGCACAAGTGGGTTCCCAGACTACGGTGGTCAACGATACCAGTGCCCCTCTTGAACCTGCAACCAATACCCCTGGGAAACCCCTACCATCTGGCCTAAAGGCAACTATGCATCTTCCTGACAACAGATCAGTTCCAGTAGTCAACCCACACTCCACAGTGGTAAATACAGTAACATCACCCTGTCCTGCCAAAGAACCACCTCCTGCTCCAGAAACATCTTCGCTACTTCTTAAGAAAACGCCTGTTCCTGATACCGTCACCACTTCCGTAAAGTATGGTTTCATCACTAATTCCTGTCCTGCCAAAGAAGTTCTACCACCTGACTGTATGTATGCCTCGAATGGCACCCTTATCCGTAAGCAGGAGCTAGAGATGTTTGAAAAAGCCTTGCAAGCGAGGAGAATCTCCCGTACAGGAACTTCTGAAGCAATAATAAGGTTCACTCCCTAGATTAACAAAAGTATTCCACCAGAGGTTTCCTCACAAGCCAAGTCCTAGGACGTCCGGAGGACATCCTGAGAGGAGGGGAGTACTGTCAGGACCGGGACTTGAACCTGGGACCTCATCTGTGTCTGGCAGTGAACCTTCTCACTGAGCTATCTGGGATGCTGGACAGCTCCCTGTCTGATCTGCTGGACAAACCCATCTGATCCATTGAACATTCCTTCCTTGTGTCTTGATTGCATTGAACCTTGAACCCCTTGCTCCTCCCACAGACTTCCTATAAAAGCCTTGTCTCTGCACTTCCTCTTTGCCAGGTTATTGTGCCTTCCCAGCCAGTGCCTTGCGATTTGTCTGCTCTGCTGCCATTGTATCTGCAACCACCTGTGTTTGACCCTCGGCCTGTTCCTGGACTTCTCTATTGCCTGATCCCAATCTGCAACCACCTGTGTTTGACCCTCGGCCTGTTCCTGGACTTCTCTATTGCCTGATCCCAATCTGCAACCACCTGTGTTTGACCCTCAGCCTGTTCCTGGACTACTCTACTGCCTGTATACCTGTTCTGTCACTGCTATAGCAATTGGCCTCTGAGCCTGACTCCAGACCGTGACAACAGTGAATAATTTGGAAGTACTCTGTGTTGAGCGGCATTCACAAACTGAAGCATAGCAAACTGGAGAGGGGGGGGAAGCCCAGGCAGCAGGGGGAATGTGCACCGCATGGGGCGATTAGGGTGTGCCCAGGCCACCCAGTGAGCACACCTATGGTCTATGCATATGACAGGGTCAATGCTGAGAGTTTTTTATTCATGCTAAGCACTTTCTCCACATCTGCACAAAATAAAATACATTCACAGAGCTCCTTCCCGTTGTTGCTATGATGTAAGTCCATGTGCTTAGAACTGGGTTGAGGGGTCCAGCTAAAAAGAAAATGAAAAAATGCAATTGCTCTTTCAGAGTTCTTTTACATGGGCTGTGCGATCGGGTCCACAAGTTTTCAGATGGATCTGAAGTGAAGAAGATTTGTTTACACATAATTACCTCCAAATCTGTCTAGGTCCAAAAATAAAATAAAAAAAAGGTTTGCATTCTTTTACAGGTTTTTGAACATACTGTAAACATGACTGATCAGAGGTAAATTGATGTGGATGGATGCATGTACTCCCATAGACCTAACATGGGTCCAGTTTCAGGCTGAAGAAAAAACAGCTATGTTTCTCTGATTCAGCAGGGGATCCCCAGCTGACTGGAACAGATGCTGCCAGTGTGAAAGGGCCCTAGAACTTTCCTTTGTTCAATATCCCAGGTCCTTTAATCCTTTATGTTATATCCAAAGGGCCAGATTCACGTACAAGAGCGCCGGTGTAACGTAACCCGTTTACGATACACCGCCGCAAGTTTCCAGTTTTAGTGCCCGATCCACAAAGCACTTACCTGGAAACTTGCGGCGGTGTATCGTAAAGACGTCCGGCGCAAGGCGGGCCAATTCAAATGGGCGTGTGCCATTTAAATTAGGACGGACGGCTTACGCAAACGACGTTCATTTTTAAATTTTGACGCGGGAACGACGGCCATACTTTATACAGCAATACGATTGCTGTGTAAAGTTAGGGCACCTAAAACGACGACTAACTTTGCGAACGCGAAAATCCGTTGTGGATCGCCGTAACTCCTAATTTGCATACCCGACGCTGGTTTACGACGCAAACTCCCCCCAGCGGCGGTACTGCATCCTAAGATCCGACAGTGTAAAACAATTACACCTGTCGGATCTTATGGATATCTATGGGTAACTGATTCTATAAATCAGTCGCATAGATAGAAACAGAGATACGACGGCGTATCAGGAGATACGCCGTCGTATCTCTTTTGTGAATCTGGCCCAAAGTGAGTACATGGAGCATGATAAAAAGATGATTTCCCGGAAAACCCAGGTGTACATTTGCATTGGTAGAATGAAAGACCGATCCATCAGCTGATGTTTCATAATCTGACAACTGTTCAGTGGGTTGTGAGAATGAATACAACTCCCACTGCTGAGCTCCAAACAGGGTGGAACATTCTTTAGCTGAGATGCTCAGAATACCCTGAGGGTTAATTATTGACTTGAAATGTAATTGTAATGGCAGCTATTTAGTGGGATTCAGGCTTGTAAACCTGTCATTATGAATGAGAGCTCAATTCTCACTGCACTTGAAATACTAAGTTGCACTAACATTAATGAGAGTTTTTGATGATGGAGTAATGATAGCTCAAGGAAATACAATGTACTTCAATCTGTTTGTGTTTATGTTGGTCAGGATGCTGAATAAGTGTTGGTGGAGGCAGGGCCGATCTTAGGGTCACAGGCGCCTGGGTGCAGAAATATTTCTGGCGCCCCCACATGGGCGTCGTAATTTTACCAACTCCTCCCCTTTACAACTGTTTCTATGGCAATGACTCAACCATAGAGATGCTCCCCCACAAAGTCTTCATTAATCTGGGATCCTTACATGATCTCTTAACAACAAACAAAATACAGGAAGAGAAGCAGAGTACTTTATTGGGACCTGGAGGGGGGCCTCTAATGGACACAGAGAGGGCTTCTGTTAGAAAGTCTGTTAGATGTTCGGCACCCACACCTCTGCAGGCGCCTGGGTGCAATGCACCCTGTGCACCCTGCCTAGGATCGGCCCTGGGTGGAGTTCAGATTTTTCCAAGATGGAGTAGGCACATTGAACAGTGGGAAAACCGCTAAGGAAAAGGGGATGAAGATAGAAGCCAGGTTGGAGCAGTTTGGTAGATATTGTAATTTTATATGAGTTTGCTCCCAAGCTGTCAGTTGAAGTCCATTCTTGTATACTGTACCTAGCTATATCTCTGGGGGATAACTGATTCGCAGGACACTGCGCGTAGATAAATCTCTGCTTATATTCATGAACAGGGTCAAGGTGAGAGGAAACCTACACTGAAAGATGTTTGTAATGCTGTGTAAGAAGGTGGTTAGACCAAGAGTGAAGCAATTGAATGGGCAGAAAATGTGATATGAAGGAGGTGGTTAAAGTGGTTGTAAAGTCTGAATGCCACGTAAACAGGATCGGAAATTCCGATAAGAAAACCGTGGATTTTTTTTTGATGGAATGTTGGCTCAAACTTGTGTTGCATACACACGGTCATACAAAATTCAGACCACCAAGAACGCGGTGATGTACAACACTACGACGAGCTGAGAAAAATGAACTTCCGAAACATGCGTCGACTTGATTCCGAGCATGCGTGTTTTTTTTTGTGCATCGGAATTGCATACAATCGGAATTTCTGACAAGAACTTTTCTTGTCGGAAAAATTGAGAACCAACTCTCAAATTTTTGCTGTCAGAAATTCCGACAGAAAAAGTCAGATGGAGCCTACACACGGTTGGATTTTCTGACCAAAAGCTAACATCGAACTTTCCTTGTCGGAAATTCCGTGTGTACGTGGCATAATACTTTCCTGAGCCCCACCTCTCTCCGGCAATGTCCACGAGTTCCTCAGCTTTCTGGGACTCTCCTCCTGATTGGCTGAGGCACAACAGTGGTGCCATTGGCTCCTGTTGCTGTCAGTCAAAGTAAGTTAGCCAATAAGGAGAGAAAGGGGGTGTGGCCGAACCAGGGGGCTCTATGTCTGAATGAACACAGTGAGCTGTGACTTAGCCCACGTGCCCCCCCCCATGGCAAGCTGATTGCTGTGGGGGCACTTGGCAGGAAGGAGGGGCCAGGAGAGCCGAAGGGGGACCTGAGAATTGAAAGATTCGGGCTGCTCTTTGTAAATCCACTGAAATTTTTTGAGAAAAAAATGAATTCGACTTTACAGTCACTTTAAGCCTTTAAACATATGTAAATAGTTCCATAAAGAACTGAAAGGGGCAATACAATGCAGTATACTGAGAAATAGCTAGTATCTGCAAAATGTATGTTTTTCTCTGTTTTTGCACATCGGCATCTAAACCGCTTGGAGAATTTCAAAGACCAATTTTCCCTCAGCTGATTAATTATCAGGTCAGGGATACTATCCTACAAAAAGCATGCGACCTTGAGGTTTTATCAATAAATTGAGTAAAGATATTACAGTATCTACATTTTTCTTCAGAGATTAAAAGGAACAGAGCTAAGTTCCAGGAAACTAAAAAGCATTCCCAGAGCTAAAAGTGTGAAATACTATGTTCTGTCCAGCATGGCTGATGCCACGTACACACGATCATTTTTTGGCATGAGAAAAACAACGTTTAAAAAAAATGTAATTTAAAATGATGGTGGGTAATTTTTTGGGTTCTGAAAAACGACAATATTTTTTTCCGAACATGATGCATTTTTTAACAAAGTTTTAAACAATGTCGTTTTTCGGGTTGTAAAAAATGATCGTGTGTGGGCTAAAATGACGTTAAAAACCCGCACATGTTTAGAAGCAAGTTATGAGATGGGAGCGCTCATTCTGGTAAAACTACCATTCGTAATGGAGTAAGCACATTCATCACGCTGTAACAGACAGAAAAGCGCGAATCGTCTTTTACCAACAGGAAATCAGCTAAAGCAGCCCCAAGGGTGGCAGCATTCGCATGGAACTTCCCCTTTATAGTGCCATCGTACGTGTTGTACGTCACCGCGCTTTGCTAGAGCATTTTTTTTAAAACGATAGTGTGTGGGTAACGTTGTTTTAATGATGAAGTTGGAAAAAACAAAGTTTTTTCTACATGCCGAAAAACATGGGCCCGGATTCACATACATCGGCGCATATTTATGCCGGCGTAGCGTATCTAATATACGCTACACCGACGCAGCGCACAGAGGCAAGCACTGGATTCACAAAGCACTTGCTCCCACTCGCTCTTAAAGATACGCTGGGTTTCCTCGGCGTAAGCCAGCGTAGGTGGAAGTGGGCGTGAGCCATGCTAATGAGGCGTGACCCCATGCAAATGATGGGCCAAGCGTCATAGTAGTACTTAAAATGAACGGCGCATGCGCCGTTCCGTGACCACATCCCAGTGCGTATGCTCAGAATCACGTCAAAACAACTGCCTAAGATACGTCGAATCACTACCTACGACGTGAACGTAACCAACGCCTAGTCATATTCACGTACAACGTAAACCACAAAAGATACGACGGCTTGTGTTCCCTGGTCCATACCTTTGCATGAGTTGTGCCTCCTATATGGGGAATAACTTTACGCCGGACGTTACTGACGCAACCCGCGTATATTATGCACCGGGCGCAACTACGTTTGTGAATCGGTGTATCTCCCTCATTTGCATATGTGCATAGAAAATGAATGGGAGCGGAAAATGCGCCCAGCGTAATTATATGCGCCTACGATACGACGGCGTAGGAAAATTACGTCGGTCATAGGAAGCCTATTTTTTAGGTGTATCTCAGATTGTGGGCACGGCGCACAGATACGACGACGCATAGTTACACTTACGTGGCGTATCTCGAGATACGTCGGCGTAAGTGCTTTGTGAATCCGGACCATAGTTTTTTTCATGCCAAAAAATGATTGTGTGTACGCGGCATGAGAGTTGTTGCTAGGGGAGAAACCCATTTTCTTAGATAGAGCTGGAGAATACAAAATCTGGTACAGCTGTGCATGGTAGCCAATCAGATTCTAACTTTAGCTTGTTTAGTTTTGCTTTGACAATAAAACCTGGAAGCTGATTGGTTTCTATGCAGACCTGCACCAGATTTTGCAATATGCTTTGTCTTCCCTGCATGACTTAGGCCTCTTGCACAAGGCTGTAAAGAACAACGTATATGATCCATACTCATAAAGCTTTTTGCAGAAACTCTTAACGAAAGTCTTATGAGGATACAGTGTAAACTATTTGTGTTGTAGTAGTGCCCAGGAGACACTGCTGCATTATATTTTTGCCCATATGAATGCATTACTGAAATCACTGTGCATGTGTAACCACCAGCACATGTGTTTGCTTGCACACATGTATGAGTATATTTTTCAAATTGTAAAATTTTTCATTTTGAAAAGTGTGCTTATACATGTGTTGAGTAATCAGCTTTGCCGGCAGCATAGGCGTGCGCACAGGGTGTGCCAGGTGTGCCTGGGCACACCCTAATCACCCTGTGTGGTGCAGATTGCACCAAAACATACTGTGTTAAACCTGCACTAACGCACAGAAAATAACAGCATTAAACGGCACATAACACGCTGAAATATATAATGTTAAATGTGTACCAATGCACAGAAATATACTGCATTAAACGTGCACTAATGCACAGAAATGTACTGCATTAAACGTGCACTTATGCACAGAAATATACTGCATTAAACGTGCACTAATGCACAGAAATGTACTGCATTAAACGTGCACTAATGCACAGCAATATACTGCATTAAACGTGCACTAATGCACAGCAATATACTGCATTAAACATGCACTAATGCACAGAAATATACTGCGTTAAACATGCAGTAATGCACAGTAATATACTGCGTTAAACGTGCAGTAACTCACATGAAATAGACCCCTGATATTTCACCAAAGCTCCCTAATGGGGCTCCTAAAATAAAAAATATATAAAAAAAAAAAAAAAAACTACTGACACTACTGCCCTACTGCCACCAATCTCTGCCCTACTGACACCGTCCACCACTCTGCTGACACCATCAGTGTACTGTATATACACTTGCACACACATGCTTTGGGGTGAACACCCTAATGCAATAGGCTGCGCACACCTATGGCCGGCAGTGATACGTTTTCAGCATTTTCTGTAAAAACATTCTTATGGGTAAAAATATGCTGCAGCTGTGGCTCCAAGGTGCCACAGCAACAGATGCATTTCACACTATAAATCCTTATGCTGTTCTTTATAGCGGTGTACAAGAGACATTGTAAGTACAGAAAGTTAGTGTGTAGACTGGGGACAGGTTGTCCCTTAGGATGATTGGGTTAATAACTGAGGGTTCATTTCTCCCCATAATGTTCTAGAAGGAATTGTAGGGGTGTGGGTTTTTAATTCCTCCACCATATTCCAGTGAAATAATGAAACGTCTAACTGAATTTGTATTGGGCAAGCAATATGAGTTTCTAATAGCAGTAGGCTATTTTAATAACACTGTTTATATGGTTAGGGAAATATCTGTTTCTTCTCTATTGTCAATACAATTAAAAAGTAACTGTAGAGATATCTAAACCTTTTAGAGATTTAATTCCTATTGGGAAAGAATGTGTTCAGTGTTTGCCTTAATTCAATCTGATCTTAATGATTTTTAAGTTGGAATAACTTCATGGACTTTCCTTTGGTAATTTGGGTTGATTTAAAGGTGTAAAATGGACGACTTCATGTGAAACAAATTTCAACTATTAAAGCTAATATGAAAGTATGGTAGAATCCAATGGCACAAGTGAACGGAGTGGAAGAAGAATATGTTAGTAATCCTACTATCTCTTTAAATGATTGGGAAGTGGCACAGGGTAGACAGAACAGGGTAAAAAACATTTTGAAGACATAAAGTTGGTCACTTTTCAGCAAATATAGCCTGGGCTCAACAGCCTTCAGAGTATAAAGGGGTGATAGAATATGAAAACGATGTCTTGTTGTACTTCTGAAATTATGAATATGCTTTCTTATAATGCGATATATGTTGTCTATATCTGAATATACCGATTTTTTTGTATTTGTATCGATAAAATATATAAAAAGTTTTAATTTACCTTATATGATTTCCATGAGTACATTTTTCTCATTTTGGGTGACCATTGGGGGTGGCCTCCTGGCGTTTTTTTTTCTATTCAGAAATTGTCAACATGTTTTGTCAATTCTATTCCAATCTGTATACCGTATTTATCGCGGTATAACTCGCTCCCGCGTATACCGCGCACCCCTAAAGTGGCCCCCAATCCTGTGGAAAAAAAGTTTTTTTGTTTTTTTGTACTTACAGTTTTGGTGTCTTGCGCGGCGTCCATCGACGGCCTCGTCGGGTCCGGCGTCCTTCTGCTTCGGGTGTCCTCTTCGGCGGGTCCGGCGTCCGTCTTCGGCGGATCGGGTGTCCTCTTCGGCGGGTCGGGTGTCCTCTTCGGCGGGTCGGGTGTCCTCTTCGGCGGGTCCGGCGTCCTTCTGCGGCGTCCTCGCATCCTCCCTGCTTGTTCTTTTACCGCCACGAGTTTGAATACTGCGCCGGCATATACCGAGCGCAGTACACTCGTGAATCTTCGGGCAGGCTCGGCAACTGTCGCGCTGACGTCCTGTACGCTCAGGACATCAGTGCGAGAGGCGCCGAGACTGCCCGAAGATTCACGAGTGTACTGCGCTCGGTATATGCCGGCGCAGTATTCAAACTCGTGGCAGAAAAGCAGGTATCGGCGTATATAGCGCACCCACGATTTTGCCCTGATTTTCAGGGCAAAATAGTGCGCGGTATACGCCGATAAATACGGTACTTCAAATCTGTCATATACAAGTAAACAGTTATATACCTGCTAGTGCTTACAACAGATACAGATAACTTTACCTTCTTTGGAATTAGGGGACATGAAGTATTTAGATTCATCTATTACTTTGGAGGAGTTGGAAAAAGCATTGGAGACACTTTAAATAAGGTCCCTGGGGGATATGGTCTTCCTGCAGAGATAAGAACTACAGTATAAAAGAACTCTGTGATTCTTATTAGATACTTTGTATGCAGCCTTTGAGCTTAAATCATTACCAGTCTCCATGTATGAGGTGATTCTTGTGGCTACATTTAAACTAGGAGCTGCATCCAGACTTCTTCGATATTTCTGTTTACAGGGGGGTGAAAAATTAATAACAAATTGTTTGGTTCAGTAATACATAAACTCATAAATCCTGATCAAACAGGCTTTTTGACAATACAGCCTCGTACACACGACCGAGGAACTCGACGGGTGAAACACATCGTTTTGCTCGTCGAGTTCCTTGTGAAGCCGTCGAGAAACTTGACAAGCACATTTTCTCCATTCCCGTCAAGGAAATAGAGAACATGCTCTCTTTTTGGTTCGTCTTTCTCGACAGTTTCCTCGACGAAAATGTACACACGACCGGGTTCCTCGGCAAAAAAATATCTCCCAGCAAGTTTCTAGCTGTTTTTTGCAGAGAAACTCGGTCGTGTGTACGAGGCCTAAGACTATAGCCCTCAATTTTTAACATATTTTTTTTTAAATATACCTATAACTTTGAACAACAGAGGGGCCAGAGATTTATTTTCCCTGGATGCAATTAAGGCATTTTATAGTACTGAATAATGTTGTCAGTGGGCAATGATTTCACTTTCGCTCTAAATTTTATTTAAAGCAGTAGTAAAGCTGCTGGTGTTTTTTTCATACCTGTAAAGCAAAAGCCACCGCATACTAGCTCATTATGAAATACTTACCTTGGAACGAGGTTAGGGGAACTTACCTGGTCCACACCGAGGGAGATGTCATCTTTCCTCTGCGTATCTTCCGGTTATCGCCGCTCCAGCGCTGTGGCCAGGCCTTTAGCCGAAGATCCCCGCTGCGCATGCGCCGCTGCAGTCAGCGGCGCATTGTGAGGGGAATATCTCCTAAACCATACAGGTTTAGGAGATATTCTTTATACTTACAGGTAAGCCTTATTATAGGCTTACCTGTAAGTGAAAGTGGTAGTACAGAGTATACTACTACTTTAATGGGTTAAAATTCTCCAACAACATCCATGTATGGAATTTAAATTTAAAAAAATTGCTCAACTAGCTAGATTCAATTAAAGTTTGGTGCCTGGAAAGGGTGCCCTGCGTCTCTTTAATTTTTTGCAATAACTGTTAAACTTCATGCAGCCATGATCGAATATTCTTCTACAATCACTGCTCACCTCCAGTCAGACTGCATGCTGGCATAAGAGTCTTTTATGATTTTAAGGAGAACCCCACATCATTTTTTTTTTCTCTTAAAAGGCTAGCACACCATTATTTATTTATTTGTTAAAAACAGTGTGAGGTCCCCTTGCCAGAAAAGGGAGGACAGCGACTGAAGCCCCTGCCTTTCTTTCCACAAAATACATGTGTATTTTAGGGCAACTAGATATCTTGAAAGACAAGTACATTTGAGATGGGTGCTTTTCAGAACACTATATACTATTCACTATTGCACAAAAGTATATTATGCCTCACCCAGCAAACAGTAATGCCTCGTACACACGGTTGGACTTTTGAATGTGCAAAAGTCCGCCGTGACCCTGTTGGAAATCCGAAGGACAAAAAGAGAACATGTTCTCTATCTAAGGTCCGTCGGAGGCTACACAAGGCCGGACTTTCCAAGGAAAAAAAGCCCGTCTGACTTTTTTTCTCAGAAAGTCTGGCCATGTGTACGAGGCATATTAGGGAAAGTATATGGATGGTTAATTATAAGTTAACATTTCTACATAGGAATGTCCCTAATATATTTTAAAATATTTGGTCAAAATGGCTTCAGACACCTGGTTTAGTACTAAACAATTTATTTATTTCATAAGGGTTTGCTTAGAGAGTATGGAATATAGATGAGGTACATGGGCATCCGCTCCATAGGGCAAGGGGGGTCCCCCCCCCTGGAATCGCCAGTGAGAGGCAGGAGCAGGGCCGAACTGGCCCTGGGGCTGCTTTAAGCGGCGACTGTATCGTATGTCATGGAGCTGAGTCTGTGTGTAAGGTCCCGCCCCCCTAGTTTGGCTCGTCTGATAGTCTTCTAGTGTCCCACCTATCACAGGAGCCGAACTAGGGGGGTGGGACCTTACACACAGACCCAGCTCCGTGACATACGATACGAACGCCAGAGGACAGAGGGAGAGGAGCACCGTTTTATATCGTTTACCAGGCCTATGCTTTGTTTGTTCCAACATCTGTTGCCACAGGTAACACTAGACTATTTTCTGATGTGTTTTTAGCAAGTCTGGAAACGCAGAGCAAACACAACACAGAGTTGTAGCCTATGGCATAGTATCTAGCTGTCCCTTATTTAGAGTGCCTGTCCCTCTTCTGGAATCGAATCCATTTGTCCCTCATTCCTAAAGGTTCCCCTTTTAGACCTGAAATAAATATACTGTCAATATAATGTAGTGTTTCAGTCAAGGGAAAGGGGTGTTGTGTAATGTAAAGGGGTCCAGAGGTGCAGGGTGTTGTGAAATGTAAAGGGGTTCAGAGGTGTAGAGTGCTGTGTAATGTAAAGGGGTCCAGTGGTGCAGGGTGCTGTGTAATGTAAAGGGGTCCAGTGATGCAGGGTGCTGTGTAATGTAAAGGGGTCCGAAGTGCGCCCCCCCCCCCTGAAAAAAATTCAGCGGACGCCCATGATGAGGTATATATTAGTGTGGATCATTTTCTTATTGTTTGGTAAGATAAGGATTGATGTTAGATTCTTGGGAATATAGAAGTAATATTTTGTCAATTTTTTTTATTTATTTTTTGGCCCAGAAGCATGTTCTGTTGGGATAAGTGATGTTTTAGCATTCTGTTTTTTTTTTTTAGCTTTTTTTTTTTAATGTTGCCTGGTAATGTCTTTTTATTTGTTTATTTATGTATTTATTGGTGTTGTATTTTTTTTTTTTTAAGACTTTTATAAATAAAATATGAATTAAAAAACAAAAATCTATCATGTCTTCTGTTAGACATGTTGCTTTTTAATATTTAATAGAATTTGATTGGTTTACTTTTTCCTTTTGCTGTTTTTTTTTTTTTTTTCCCCAGCACTTTCTAAACTTGAGAAAATCTAATAATCCTGCAGGTGGCACTAAGATGTAGGCTTTCAAGCAGCTTTGAATTCTAGACTGCCAAGTACGACCGCAACGAATGCACCAGTCATTTCATCTGCACAACCAAAAGGGATCTGACTTTTAACAAGCAAATGTGCCTGCTACCAGTCTAAATAGCAGTTCTGTTACTACCCCCGTTAACTCAGAAAAGCTAAACTTGTTGTTGCTTATTCAATTGACTCCTCCACCCAGCAATTAGAGATAATTGAGATACAAGCTATGAAAATGTAATTTTATGAGCTGTAACCTAAGGTAGAATTGTATAATGAATGATGTGTACTGCACTGCCCTCCCGGTATCTGGATAACAACGCATACATAGAAAACAAACCTTCATCTTCAGCGGATTGTTACCGGGTAATCAAATGAAATGGAAGCCAGAATAGGCATGGCTGTTCTGAACTGCTCAATTTATGGCATTTGTTAGGAAACTAAACTGTGTGTTTGTTTTGTATCCTAAAGATCAGATAATGTGAGTGTAGATCATTGAAACCACAGTCCAGGGATACAGATCTTATTACAGCATGCACTGCAGCAATACATGGGGACAGGTTTATTAATTACTGTCACTGACCTGAAAAACTGGCAGTAATAAAGTTTATTAATACTTTATCTAGTTTATTTAAGACACAAAAGTACATGTTCACTAATATGTTTTAGTGAAATTCAGCCATAATAGTTATGTCCAATTCATTTTGAAAATATTTAACCAATTTGTAATCTTTTTTCACTATTAACGGTATATAAAACATTTCATTTACAAATAGTCAAAACAGTTTGTCTGATGACACTGGTGTCACAGAGTAGTATACGTTTTCTAAAAACAAAGCTCAGTAGATGTTGTTTGTTTTCAGACTGCTCTTATTCATTCAGTTATATGTACATTTGAGCTTGAGCTATTAAAAAATGTAAATATGAGATATTCACCTGCGGGATTAAAAGTAAACTTTCTGCGCTTGTAGAAGACACAAAGGGGTTGTTTTACTAAAGGCAAATAGATTGTGCATTTTGTAAGTGCAGATGCACTTATTTTTCCCCAGAGCTTAGTAAATGAGGTGTGATTGGCTATTTACCGCGATCTGTGTTTGGCTGTGTCCAAGGGACACGGCCAGCACAGCAGTTCCCCGCTGCGCGCACGGGAGCGCGCACGGGGAACGAGCAAAGGGGCGGCCGTAAAAAGACGGCCTGTTAGAGATTGGGAGCCGCGCTGCGGCCGTACAAAATCGTACGCCCGTCAGCTAGTGGTTAAAGGATTTTTTTTTTAAGCTAAATAGCTTCCTTTACCTTACTGCAGTCCTGGTTTCATGTCCTTATTTTTCAGTTTTGCTCTGATGTTGCTTTAATTCTGGTCTGTTGTGGACACTTCCTGATTGTCTGGCTCCTTATGAAAAAAGTCATGGGAGACTTTAGTTTAGTTTTCCTAGCCATGACTCTCTATGGCACTGTCCAGCACAGAGGCATAAAATAACATGCAAAGACTAAACTAGTTTCACTTTCGTTTTTGCATCTAGGAGGCACATTATATGATTGATTTTTATCTATTTTTAATCGTTTTTAAAAGGAATCAGTTAAAGGGGTTTTCCACCCATTTTTTAAGGAAGAAACAATATCAAGCAGGTGGACATTGATGGTCAGACTTTCAGGCCGAGGAAGTATGTTTTTTTTAAAAAATATAGTTTAATAGCATATAGATTAATTGAACAAGATATACAAAAAATAAAAATAATAATACAAAAAATAATGTTGATTTACAGCAATTGACCACTGTACATTCCTCAGAAGTCGCCAACGCACGTTTCACCGTGGGGCTTCTTCAGGACGAAGACGAGGAATACAAGTTTAGCAGAGAGATGGAGACTTATATGACTAATGGTCCTTTAGCGGATGCATCCATGGGGCATATAAGGCACAGGTGGAGACAATCAAGTCAAGAAATAAGCTTCAGTAAAGGTTTTCACATGTCGAGAATCTTGGGTTGACCAACAAGGGGTCAAAATAGAAATCCAGGGATTGGAAATTATGCACCACAGGGAGAATTGTAGCTCTAAGGTAGACTATTTCTATAAGGTCCTGGGCAAACTGGGACAGCAGATGTCAGCAAAGCAGCAGTGTAAAGGAGCTTTCACAAGGGGGCCCTTACTTAACAGCGTTTGCAGAGGGCATTAATAAAAGCCATACAGCTGATTGCAGCAACGCGTCTGTGTCCCAGGGTGTACACACGGTAACACACGGTAACATACTCGTGTTACCGTGTGTACACCCTGGGACACAGACGCGTTGCTGCAATCAGCTGTATGGCTTTTATTAATGCCCTCTGCAAACGCTGTTAAGTAAGGGCCCCCTTGTGAAAGCTCCTTTACACTGCTGCTTTGCTGACATATGCTGTCCCAGTTTGCCCAGGACCTTATAGAAATAGTCTACCTTAGAGCTACAATTCTCCCTGTGGTGCATAATTTCCAATCCCTGGATTTCTATTTTGACCCCTTGTTGGTCAACCCAAGATTCTCGACATGTGAAAACCTTTACTGAAGCTTATTTCTTGACTTGATTGTCTCCACCTGTGCCTTATATGCCCCATGGATGCATCCGCTAAAGGACCATTAGTCATATAAGTCTCTATCTCTCTGCTAAACTTGTATTCCTCGTCTTCGTCCTGAAGAAGCCCCACGGCGAAACGTGCGTTGGCGACTTCTGAGGAATATACAGTGGTCAATTGCTGTAAATCAACATTATTTTTTGTATTATTATTTTTATTTTTTGTATATCTTGTTCAATTAATCTATATGCTATTAAACTATATTTTTTTAAAAAAACATACTTCCTCGGCCTGAAAGTCTGACCATCAATGTCCACCTGCTTGATATTGTTTCTTCCCTAATATAATTACAGATGTGGCCCATGTGAGTGCTATCCTCGTGTTTCTACTCCCCCCTTTTTTTCCCCCTTTTTCCTTCTCTTCCTCTTTTTCTTCCTATTTTTCCTCTCTGGTCCTCCCCCTCCCCCCTTTGAACCATAACACCCATTTTTTAAGTTTATTAAAAGTCAGCAGCTACAAAAAGTGTAGCTGCTGGCTTTTAATAAACAGACACTTACCTGCTTCACGGCTCCAGCGACGCGCCAGCCGGGGCTCCGCTCCTCGCCCCCCCTCGCCGGCTGGCGTCTTCATTCTCAGTGTGGGCACCCGGCAGTGACAGCTTTCGGCTTCACGGCCGGGCACCCACTGCGCATGAGCGAGCGGCACTGCGCATGCGCGAGCGGCGCAGCGCCGTCCGATTGGACAGGCGCTCGCCGACAGGGAGGGGCTGTGAAAAGGCGATTAAGCTAATCGCCTTTCCAGCCCCTCGGCGGAAGGAGGAAGTGGGACAGGAAGTCCCCTTCTCCTGAAGCCCCCACTCCCCCCCCCCCAAAAAAAATTACATGCCAAATGTGGCATGTAAGGGGGCGAGGAGTGGGTTAAGCGGAAGTTCAATTTTTAGGTGGAACTCCGCTTTAACTATTATGTCTCTATACCCTGTAAACAGTCATTTCAGCAAAACATTTTTTTTCCTTTAGTGATCCTTTAAGCATGCTTTCCCCTAGTGATATACAATAATCTGTACATTGATACTCTAAATACTCTACCAGGGAATGTTTGGTAGAAGTAACAATCACTGCTTTATTAATAGACACCATAGTGTTTATGTATTAGAGATATTGCCTTTATTTTTTTTGAGGAGAATTAATAGAAAATTACAAAACTTTATTTTAGGTTGTTTTTCCAAAGCACAAAGTGGTGTGCTTTGTGCTTTGGTTAAGCCTATCTGTGGGTAAATGTGTTCTTTCCTAAATATTTTTTCAGTAATTCACAATATTATTTAATAATTATGGTCTCATTTGAGTCTGCCATTGTGACCCTCCACTGTACCTCTTCCATGAGTGGAGACCAGTGATCTGCTGCAGCAGTTACGTCCCACCATCAACCAGTTCTGTTACCACTCTTTGTTATAATGTCATTAAGCTGCTGTTTTAGTCTCCAAGACCTGTGGGAACCCTACTGATGGACTGCCAATAATGTGTCATCATCACCAGGCAACAAAGGCACCCAAGAAGGCCCCTTTATCGTTTAAAAGAAGGAAAACTCTGGACTAAAGGAGATCACGTGACCACAGAATTAGGTAAGTATTTTGACCATTTAAGTCGATTTTATTTTAATCTAAGCCTGAGGATCAAACTTAAAGTGGTTGTAAATCATAGTCATGAAATCTGAACTAAGCACATGTATCTATAGTATTTACTTGTCTCTCTCCAAAGCTCTAAGTGTAAATTCTCTCTGGTGTTTCATTCCTCTGTTATTAGCATGAGTCACTAGTGTTGAGCAGAATATGCCATATTCGATTTCGCGATATATCTCGAATATATATTCGAATATTCGAGATATATTCGCTAAATTCGAATATTCGTGATATTTTATCGAAATTAATTGAATGCGATTTTTCGCTATTGCGAATGCGAAAATAATTGCGATTTTTTTAATAACTGCGGTAGGAGCGCTCTGATTGGCTTAGAATATTCGTGATATTTTATCGAAATATCGCAACATGCGAATGCGATATTTATTGCGCAATTTCGAGATATGCTGGAGGAGCGCTCTGATTGGCTCAGAATATTCGTGATATTTTATCGAAATATCGCAACATGCGAATGCGATATTTATTGCGCAATTTCGAGATATGCTGGAGGAGCGCTCTGATTGGCTCAGAATATTCGTGATATTTTATCGAAATATCGCAACATGCGAATGCGATATTTATTGCGCAATTTCGAGATATGCTGGAGGAGCGCTCTGATTGGCTCAGAATATTCCTGATATTTTATCGAAATATCGCAACATGCGAATGCGATATTTATTGCGCAATTTCGAGATATGCTGGAGGAGCGCTCTGATTGGCTCAGAATATTCCTGATATTTTATCGAAATATCGCAACATGCGAATGCGAAATTTATTGCAGATATTTCGAAAACTGCTGTAGCAGCACTCTGAAATCGAATATGTATGATATTTTAACCAAAATACATATTGCGATTGCGATTTTTCGATCGCGCATGCGCAATTGCGCGAACAACACGCGACCATTTCCTGGAGCCTTGCCAGTTTCCCAATATTACAGCAACATGGTGGGAAGCAATTTCTCAAAGTCTGAGGAAAAGTTGCTGATTTGTGTAAGTATTTTGACCACTGTTATTTCATCATCTTCAACTGCATTTAAGTCTAGTTTAAAAGTTAGTATATATGATCAGATATTAGTATTTAACCAAAAATGTGTCTCCTGCTTTTACAAAACTACAAGTCCCAGCATGCCTGGACAGCTGCAGACACCCTGGTTGGCAAATGTGTATTTAGGCACTTTTCCTTGTTATTTAGCATAATGAATTTAAAATTTTTTTGGACATAGGACGTATGCGAACGTCCTGACTTCAGTGTCCTCAAGGCCCAAGGACGTTCGAATACATATTGCCCTTTAGATGTTGCAGAACTACAACTTCCAGCATGCCTGGGAATGCTGGCACTTCTAGTATTGTAAGTTCTGCAGGCCCACATTTTTCAGGCCTTTATGCACGGGTCTCTAAACTGTGGCACCCTAGATGCAGCAAAAGTAAAATTCTTAGCATGCACTGAAAGACCGTGGCTGATGGGAGTAGTAGTTTTGCAACAGCTGGAGGTGGACTGGTCTTGAAACCCAGAGTTAGGTAACAAACCCGTAGTGTTTTGCAACCATTCTGCCTCCAGCTGGTTATTTTCTGTTGAAAAGCCTGTGGCGTGCAAAACACAACCCAAAAACTCCACCCGGTGCAAGGAAAAATTTGCACACACCTAAAGAGTGACATCACAAAAAACTGCGACGGTTGCATACGTCAGTGGTCCTCCGAAAAGGTCCCGTCTCTGACCCCCCGGGGCGTTAGGCTCCTAGGCTCCTGACAGGGAAAAGAGTTACTGTGGTCCATACAGCCGAAGCCATATGGACCCATCTCGGTCCAAGCAGCGCAATCAACACGCGAACAACACGCGACCATTTCCTGGAGCCTTGCCAGTTTCCAACTTATGATCGCAGCGCAATCACACAGCAACATGGTTGGAAGCAATTTCACTAAGTCTGAGGAAAAGTTGCTGATTTGTGTAAGTATTTTGACCACTGTTATTTCATCATCTTCAACTGCATTTAAGTCTAGTTTAAAAGTTAGTATATATGATCAGATATTAGTATTTAACCAAAAATGTGTCTCCTGCTTTTACAAAACTACAAGTCCCAGCCCAGCCCAGCATTTAAGTCTAGTTTAAAAGTTAGTATATATGATCATATATTAGTATTTCACAAAAAATGTGTCTCCTGCTTTTACAAAACTACAAGTCCCAGCATGCCTGGACAGCTGCAGACACCCTGGTTGGCAAATGTGTATTTAGGCACTTTTCCTTGTTATTTAGCATAATGAATTTAAAATTTTTTTGGACATAGGACGTATGCGAACGTCCTGACTTCAGTGTCCTCAAGGCCCAAGGACGTTCGAATACATATTGCCCTTTAGATGTTGCAGAACTACAACTTCCAGCATGCCTGGGAATGCTGGCACTTCTAGTATTGTAAGTTCTGCAGGCCCACATTTTTCAGGCCTTTATGCACGGGTCTCTAAACTGTGGCACCCTAAATGCAGCAAAAGTAAAATTCTTAGCATGCACTGACAGACCGTGGCTGATGGGAGTAGTAGTTTTGCAACAGCTGGAGGTGGACTGGTCTTGAAACCCAGAGTTAAGTAACAAACACGTAGTGTTTTGCAACCATTCTGCCTCCAGCTGTTTTTTTCCTGTTGAAAAGCCTGTGGCGTGCAAAACACAACCCAAAAACTCCACCCGGATGCAGTGAAAAATGTGCACACACCTAAAGAGTGACATCACAAAAAACTGCGACTGGTACATACGTCAGTGGTCCTCCGAAAAAGGTCCCGTCTCTGACCCCCCGGGGCGTTAGGCTCCTGACAGGGAAAAGAGTTAGCAACGCATATCTCCCCTATACGTGTATCCTGTGTTGTTAATAATATATTCATAATTATGCAAATGATAATGGCTGCTATATTTATGCAAAAAAGGTGGCGACCGAAATGGCAGGATATAAAATCTTTCATGTTACCCCTGTCATTGATTAATAAGGCGAGAATGCTTCCAATTGTTGAATAGCATACATTTACGTCATATATCCATAAGGCTGTCAACAGAAGTATTACAATATACTTTGTTCTTCATCTTGCAGAAGTTCCTGGAAACAGGATACGATGACCTGCGGCGGCAGCCACAGAAAAGGGCTGTGGTCAGCGCCCTAATCGCTGACTTTGGCGGCCAACATGACCACAAGGCCATTGTTAAGAAGTGGTCTGACCTCAAGAGGCGCCAAATGGGTAATGTCAGACGTCTTCGGGCTAAATATCATCCAGGTAAGTTATTGTTGACAGTTATGTTTTTTTTTAAAAAAGTGTATTTTGTGCGTGAACTCGAAAGAGAGAGGAGCCGGCCTGCAGGAGTTGGGAGGCCTCCCCCAGAGGCAATCTGCCACCTTTCTCCATGCCCCGGTTGGCAATGGCGGGTGTGAGGGGGTCCTCCCAACCCAACCTCGCATAGCACACCCACCAGTGGCGGGGCTGAGACCACCAAACTCAATTCACAGGTAGCCGAGAGCGGGATCCGAACCCCTAGCTGCAGAGGTGAATCAGTTGTCAGTGCAGTGGCAATCGCGTGGAGCCACCGCAGCTCCTTTGGTGACAGTTATGTAAGGTCATATGTAATTCATGTAAGGTCAGATGTTGTTAACCAAGATGCCATGTTGTGCTAACATATATCACCACCGGCCAAGGTATTCATAGTACTGTTGAAAAAAGACATGGGGCAGCAGACAGGAACACAGAAGTTATGTGGGAACATAATTTTCCCATTGCTTTGCATGGGACTTTAAAGAAAAACCCCGACCATGGCAAGTGGGGGTGGGTAAGGTTTAAACCACCTATCCTATGTTTGTGGCTGACATATAAGTAACCTGTGTGCCAAGTTTCATATAAATATCTTTAGCCGTTTGTACGTGATGCTGGAACATACATACATACATACATACATACATACATTTATGCACACACACACACGTTGAGTTTTATATATATAGATTACCACTAAATTCCTGTGTTAGGAGTGGGGTTGTTATAGTAATCCCGTGTGCTCCATCAGGCCCTTTTTTTAACATGAGATGGTCTGAACAAAACAAAGGAGACAAAAACAGCTCATTTTAACATGGTTGCATCCCAGCTCACGCTCAGTCCCCTGTAGTGCCCACAAGACCCTTTAATATAACATTGTCCCATTGGTTAACTGTCTATATAAATCAATTTGTATTCATATACAATACAGCACAGTACACAGAATTTGCATACGTCATTAGAAAACATTTTTATAATATATGAACATTGTGTTATTATAGGAGCTCCAATGCCAGTTGTCCGCGCCAAGCGCAGAAGGCGCCAGGCCGATGAGGAGGAGGAGGAGGATGCGGCAGAGGAGGATGCGGCAGAGGAGGACATGGATGAGGAGGAGCAGCCAGGGCCCTCCCACTCCCCAACCCCAGCTCCTGTTGAGGAGCAAGCTGAGGAGCTTCCCCCCCCCACCACCCCAACTTCTCAAGCAGAAGAGCAGGAGGAAGAGAGCGGTCCTGTGAGCCTCATTCAGGAAGGTAAATATGTGCACAATGATTAATAACATTTCAACAACAAAATGTAGATATAAAAATGGACAACATATAAAGCGCACCTGTCAGATTGTATAACCATAATATGGTATTGATGCTAGAAGTATACAGGTAGTGCATAATTATTAGGCAAGTTGTATTTTTTGAGGATTCATTTTATTATTGAACAACAACCATGTTCTCAATGAACCCCAAAAACTCATTAATATCAAAGCTGAATTTTTTTGGAAGTAGTTTTTAGTTTGTTTTTAGTGTTAGTTATTTTCGGGGGATATCTGTGTGTGCAGGTGACTACTATTACTGTGCAGAATTATTAGGCAACTTAACCAAAAAATAAATAGATAGCCATTTCAATGATTTATTTTTAACAGTGAAACCAATATAACATCTCAACATTCACAAATACACATTTCTGACATTTAAAAACAAAACAAAAACAAATCAGTGACCAATATAGCCACCTTTCTTTGCAAGGACACTCAAAAGCCTGACATCCATGGATTCTGTCAGTGTTTTGATCTGTTCACCATCAACATTGCGTGCAGCAGCAACCACAGCCTGCCAGACACTGTTCAGAGAGGTGTACTGTTTTCCCTCCTTGTAAATCCCACATTTGATGATGGACCACAGGTTCTCAATGGGGTTCAGATCAGGTGAACAAGGAGGCCATGTCATTACTTTTTTTTATTTAATACCCTTTCTTGCCAGCCACGCTGTGGAGTACTTTGACACGTGTGATGGAGCATTGTCCTGCATGAAAATCATGTTTTTCTTGAAGGATGGTGACTTTTTCCTGTACCACTGCTTGAAGAAGGTCTCTTCCATAATCTGGCAGTAGGACTGGGAGTTGAGCTTGACTCCATCCTCAATCCGAAAAGGCCCCACAAGCTCATCTTTGATGATACCAGCCCAAACCAGTACTCCACCACCACCTTGCTGGCGTCTGAGTCGGACTGGAGCTCCCTGCCCTTTACCAATCCAGCCACGGGCTCTTCCATCTGGCCCATCAAGACTCACTCTCATTTCAGCAGTCCATAAAACCTTAGAAAAATCTTTCTTGAGATATTTATTGGCACAGTCTTGACGTTGCAGCTTGTGTGTCTTGTTCAGTGGTCATCGTCTTTCAGCCTTTCTTACCTTGGCCATGTCTCTGGGTATTGCACACCTTGTGCTTTTGGGCACCCCAGTGATGTTGCAGCTCTGAAATATGGCCAATCTTGTGGCAAGTGGCATCTTGGCAGCTGCACGCTTAACTTTTCTCAGTTCATGGGCAGTTATTTTGCACCTTTGTTTTTCCACACGCTTCTTTTGTTTGATGATCACGCTTCAGAAGCTTTGCAACTTTAAGAGTGCTGCATCCCTCTGCTAGATATCTCTCTATTTTGGACTTTTCAGAGTCTGTCAAATCCTTCTTTTGGCCAATTTTGCCAAAGAAAAGGAAATTGACTAATAATTATGCACACCTGATATAGAGTGTTGATGTCATTAGACCACACACCTTCTCATTACAGAGATGTACATTACCTAATATGCCTAATCTGTAGTAGGCTTTCGAGCCTATACAGCTTGGAGTAAGACAACATGCATAAAGAGGATGATGTGGTCCAAATACTCATTTGCCTAATAATTCTGCACTCCCGGGATGTGTTAGACACATAACAAGTGTATACACATGATAATGATTGATTAATAAGCAAAAAAAAATATTTATTTATTTGGTAACGTTATTTGAAATCCAAATGTTTTTTTATTATATCCTAAAAGCATCAAGAGATCTGAAGAGGCAAAATATACTCATTGAAAAGACGCACCAGAAGATCCTTCAGAACCAGCGTAAGATGAGCTACCTCAACCAACAAAATGCTCTGCTAGAGCAGCAGCTATCGGGTCAGATTGCGGAAATGCACCGCATTCAAAAACGGATTGAGAGCTATATTTAAATTTATTTTTGTATTAAAAAAACTTATTTTTTGGAAATGTTTCATTTCTTTTTGAGATAGAGTTGTAGGTTTTTCAACACATCTAACTTCACATCAAACAAATCAACATCAACACATTTAACTTCATAATAAGCAAAAACATTTTATACTATTATTTTATTTAACATTAACCTAGGACAAACTAAAGCACACGACACAGACACGACGAACACAAAATAAACTGTTGAAAAATGAACATAACAAAAGCAACAATATATATATATATATATACAAAGAGAGAGAGAGGGAGAGCAAGAAAGAGAGAGAATGCAGATGAGCTCTTGCAGTCAGCCCAATGGTTGCAGTATAAATGCCGCAAAACAGGGTTTAACATAAGGTTCATTGTTATAGTTACACTTGCTGTTTAGATCCGGTCTGGTAGTCCGGTCTGGTAGCTTGTAGCGGAGGCTGTTGGTGGATCCGCTGTGCCAGAAAGCTCATGAAGCTTTACTCAGCATGGAGGCAGCAGCAGGAGTATTAAAATATAATATAACTAGACAATGCATTTCCTGAGGAAAATGCGAGTGGGAATGCTGAATAGCTTAATTGGTGAGCCCCTTGCCAAAGACATTCACCATAACCACTACACTATCTTTAGGACACACAGCTTCTTTCTCTATCTGCAAAGTATAGAGTATGCTGACTTCCTGGTCGCCCCTCCCCCCTCAATAGGTTTCCCCTCCCCCCCAGGTCAGTGAGGAGGAATATTGCACTGAGGTCAGGAAAGTTATTTATGGAAAGAAATAACATTACAAACGCTTTTAATTCACAGATCTAATACATGATTTAAGCCTCCAAACAAAGCTTAATAAATCCTCAAACGTACATGCAATTGATACAACGACTACACCGTTTGAAATACACGGCCCTTGTAAACGCATCGATATGAAATTTATGTAGATAAACTTAAAAATGTGGCCATTTCTGCGATTTAGAAAAGAGCGTCTTTGTGAGTTCTGCAGCAACATTTTTTAGATAATTTCACATGAGAGTCTATGAGACATAATTTCTGGCTGTTGCTCCAATAATTAAAACTAAAATACGTATCGCAGAATTGGTCACATTGCCATAAACCAGACAAGCATAGCTACGTTTTGATCTAAAAATTGTGTATGAAAAGTAGATCTTGTGGGCGTGAGACCAATTTGTTTCCCCTTTTTGTAAAGATATTTTTAATTACAAAGATCTCCAATGTTAAGGTCACCTGACAGACTCTAAATCCCCTCCATAGGATTACATTATAACCTATTGCATTTTTGTGAAAAATTCGCAAAACGTAAATTGCGTTTTCACCAAAAAATTGTAAACGATAACGATTTGAAAAGTCATAGCCGGATAGCTAAATATTTTGTGACCGCTTTAAAGTTTTTTCAGTGTCTGTAAGTGAAAGTATGAAGTAGCTGAAACTTTTGGCATGGCATGTGAATTCAAAGGGGAAAAGGATGTTCTCATTGACTTCAATGTTTAAAAAAAGGGTCTAAAAGCTTAAAATTTATAAAAGTGTAAAAAGTAGAAAAAAACTTGAAGAAGTCCCATCATTAGCTGAACGAGACGAACATTTTTACAGTTGAATGGTCTCAATAGTTGAAAGTATGCCGAAGTTACGCAGAACCAAAAAACTTAAGGAATAATAAGATTACTAAATTTACGGATATCAATACTGGAAATGTTTATTAAAGCATTCACACTAATTAAGATTAATACATTTACGGGTATCCATACTAGGAATGCTTATTAAAGCATTCCCACTAAGTATCACACAGGCATGATTTACAAGCAGTAGTGGTAATAGTAATACATAGCATAAAAACACTTGGGGAATACTTTACAGCATCAGTAGTGGTCATAGTAGTCAATAGTGTACCAAAAAATTGGGACACAGGTGTCTTGACTGAGCTGTAATAGTAGTAGTAGACATTGACAATACAGTGTCAAATCACTCGGGCAAGAGGTGCCATGATGAACAGCAGTCTTAATAAGAGTATATAGGGTGTGAAATAACTGCTGACATAGGTGTCTTGACTGGGCAGCAGAAGCAGCAGTAGTAGTATTAACAGTAGTAGTTGATACAGAGTCATATCACATGGGCAGGAGGTGCCATCATGAACAGCAGTAGGAATAGGAGTATATAGAGTGTCAAATAACTGCTGACATAGGTGTATTGACTGGGCAGCAGCAGAAGCAGCAGCAGTAGTATTAACAGTAGTAGTTGATACAGAGTCATATCACATGGGCAGGAGGTGCCATGATGAACAGCAGTAGGAATAGGAGTATATAGAGTGTCAAATAACTGCTGACATAGGTGTCTTGACTGGGCAGCAGCAGCAGAAGCAGCAGTAGTATTAACAGTAGTAGTTGATACAGAGTCATATCACATGGGCAGGAGGTGCCATCATGAACAGCAGTAGGAATAGGAGTATATAGAGTGTCAAATAACTGCTGACATAGGTGTCTTGACTGGGCAGCAGCAGCAGAAGCAGCAGTAGTATTAACAGTAGTAGTTGATACAGAGTCATATCACATGGGCAGGAGGTGCCATCATGAACAGCAGTAGGAATAGGAGTATATAGAGTGTCAAATAACTGCTGACATAGGTGTCTTGACTGGGCAGCAGCAGCAGAAGCAGCAGTAGTATTAACAGTAGTAGTTGATACAGAGTCATATCACATGGGCAGGAGGTGCCATCATGAACAGCAGTAGGAATAGGAGTATATAGAGTGTCAAATAACTGCTGACATAGGTGTCTTGACTGGGCAGCAGCAGCAGCAGAAGCAGCAGCAGTAGTATTAACAGTAGTAGTTGATACAGAGTCATATCACATGGGCAGGAGGTGCCATGATGAACAGCAGTAGGAATAGGAGTATATAGAGTGTCAAATAACTGCTGACATAGGTGTCTTGACTGGGCAGCAGCAGCAGAAGCAGCAGTAGTATTAACAGTAGTAGTTGATACCGAGTCATATCACATGGGCAGGAGGTGCCATCATGAACAGCAGTAGGAATAGGAGTATATAGAGTGTCAAATAACTGCTGACATAGGTGTATTGACTGGGCAGCAGCAGCAGAAGCAGCAGTAGTATTAACAGTAGTAGTTGATACAGAGTCATATCACATGGGCAGGAGGTGCCATGATGAACAGCAGTAGGAATAGGAGTATATAGAGTGTCAAATAACTGCTGACATAGGTGTCTTGACTGGGCAGCAGCAGCAGAAGCAGCAGTAGTATTAACAGTAGTAGTTGATACAGAGTCATATCACATGGGCAGGAGGTGCCATCATGAACAGCAGTAGGAATAGGAGTATATAGAGTGTCAAATAACTGCTGACATAGGTGTATTGACTGGGCAGCAGCAGCAGAAGCAGCAGTAGTATTAACAGTAGTAGTTGATACAGAGTCATATCACATGGGCAGGAGGTGCCATGATGAACAGCAGTAGGAATAGGAGTATATAGAGTGTCAAATAACTGCTGACATAGGTGTCTTGACTGGGCAGCAGCAGCAGAAGCAGCAGTAGTATTAACAGTAGTAGTTGATACAGAGTCATATCACATGGGCAGGAGGTGCCATCATGAACAGCAGTAGGAATAGGAGTATATAGAGTGTCAAATAACTGCTGACATAGGTGTCTTGACTGGGCAGCAGCAGCAGCAGAAGCAGCAGCAGTAGTATTAACAGTAGTAGTTGATACAGAGTCATATCACATGGGCAGGAGGTGCCATGATGAACAGCAGTAGGAATAGGAGTATATAGAGTGTCAAATAACTGCTGACATAGGTGTCTTGACTGGGCAGCAGCAGCAGCAGAAGCAGCAGCAGTAGTATTAACAGTAGTAGTTGATACAGAGTCATATCACATGGGCAGGAGGTGCCATGATGAACAGCAGTAGGAATAGGAGTATATAGAGTGTCAAATAACTGCTGACATAGGTGTCTTGACTGGGCAGCAGCAGCAGAAGCAGCAGTAGTATTAACAGTAGTAGTTGATACAGAGTCATATCACATGGGCAGGAGGTGCCATCATGAACAGCAGTAGGAATAGGAGTATATAGAGTGTCAAATAACTGCTGACATAGGTGTCTTGACTGGGCAGCAGCAGCAGAAGCAGCAGTAGTATTAACAGTAGTAGTTGATACAGAGTCATATCACATGGGCAGGAGGTGCCATCATGAACAGCAGTAGGAATAGGAGTATATAGAGTGTCAAATAACTGCTGACATAGGTGTATTGACTGGGCAGCAGCAGCAGAAGCAGCAGTAGTATTAACAGTAGTAGTTGATACAGAGTCATATCACATGGGCAGGAGGTGCCATGATGAACAGCAGTAGGAATAGGAGTATATAGAGTGTCAAATAACTGCTGACATAGGTGTCTTGACTGGGCAGCAGCAGCAGCAGAAGCAGCAGTAGTAGTATTAACAGTAGTAGTTGATACAGAGTCATATCACATGGGCAGGAGTTGCCATGATGTACAGCAGTCTTAATAAGAGTATATAGGGTGTGAAATAACTGCTGACATAATTGTCTTGACTGATCCAAAGGAGTCATGGGAGAAAATCATGTGGTCAGATGAGACTATAATATAATTTTTTGATCATAATTTCACTAACCGTGTTCGGAGGAAGAATAATGATGAGTACCATGCCAAGAACGCCATCCCTAATGTGAAGCATGGGGGTGGTAGCATCATGCTTTGGTGGTGTTTTTCTGCACATGGGACAGGGTGACTGCACTGTATTAAGGAGAGGATGACCGGGGCCATGTATTGCAAGATTTTGGGCAACAACCTCCTTCCCTGAGTTAGAGCTTTGAAGATGGGTCGAGGCTGGGTCTTCCAACATGAGAATGACCCAAAGCACACAGCCAGGATAACCAAGGATTGGCTCTGTAAGGAGCATATCAAGGTTCTGGCGTGGCCTAGCCAGTCTCCAGACCTAAACCCAATAGAGAATCTTTGGAGGGAGCTCAAACTCCGTGTTTCTCAGCGATAGCCCAGAAACATGACTGATGTAGAGAAGATCTGTGTGGAGGAGTGGGCCAAAATCCCTCCTCCAGTGTGTGCAAAGCTGGTGTAAAACTACAAGAAATTTTTGACCGCTGTAATTGCAAAGAAAGCCTACTGTACCAAATATTAACATTGATTTTCTCTGATGTTGAAATAGTTATATTCAGCACTGTAAATACATCAGGTCCGGGGCTTCATCAGGGAATGCATGGCAAGGGACCCTTCAGCGCCCTGAACCGACGACGGGTGCCAGAAAGTCACCGCCGATCCAGGACTCATTCATCTTTATGAATGTGAGTCTGTCCACGGACTCTGTGGACAGACGGGTCCTCTTGTCCGTGACCACCCCACCTGCCGCGCTGAATGTCCGCTCAGATAGTACGCTGGAGGGGGGGCAAGACAATAACTCCAGCGCATACTGAGCGAGCTCGCGGCAGGTGTCCAATCTGGCAACCCAGTACTCCATGGGGTCGTCGGTGCTCATACTGTCAGAAGCACCGACGGACGCCATGTAGTCTGCCACCATGTGGGCCAGCCGCTGGTGGTGACTGCTGCTGCTGCTGCTGGTGGTGGTACTGGGTCGCTCGGTTTGGAAGAACATCCTCATCTCTTCCATTAGGTCCCCTGCTCGGCTGCAGCTGGGTGCAGCCACCTGCTGGGTGAGATGAGGGGGGACAACTGGAGGCCGGGGAGTTGCCTGCTCCAACCGTCTGACAATGGCTGCCTGCAGTTCCTCCATCCGGTGCTGCCTCCGGCTGGCTGGGATGAACTGCTCCAGTTTCCCCTTGCACCTGGGATCCAAAAGGGTGGCCATCCAGAAATCATCCCTCGTCTTGATGGTCTTAACCCGGGGGTCCCTCCTGAGGCATCTGAGCATGTGGGCAGCCATGGGGAAGAGCACAGCCCGCTGTGACTCCTCAATGCTGGCCAGGTGAATGAGGTGCGACTCTTCTTCCCTGAGGCGCTGCTGGTCAAACTCAGACATGCCCAACCCCCGGACTATCGGTGCCCCCAACACCGGCTCTCCCTCCTGACCAGGCCCTGACTCCGGGACGACACCAGCAACCACCTCCTCCTCCTCTTCATCATCATCCTCCTCCTCCTCCTCCTCCTCCTGGTCCTGGCCCTGGTCTCGGTGGAGCATTGCTGACTCCTCCTGCTCCACCAAGGCACTCTCCCCAGCCTCGAGCAGGCGATCTAGTGTCCTCTCCAGCATGAACAGTATTGGCAGCACGCTATTGAGGCCAATTTGCTCACTGCTGACCATCTTGGTCGCCTGCTCGAAGGAGGACAACACTTGGCAGACCTGGTTTATCTGCCCCCACTGCGCACAGGCGATGAAAGGGAGTTGTGGTGAAGCCCTCTGAGTGCCTAGTTCCATCAGGTACTCCCTCACCGCCCTTTGCTGCTCCCACAACCTCTTCAGCATGTGGAGGGTGGAGTTCCACCGCGTCACACTGTCCACAATCAGCCTGTGAAGGGGCAGATTGTACTTCCGCTGCAATTTGGACAGGGACGCGGTAGCGGTTGGGGAGCGCCTGAAGTGGCTGGCAATCCTACGCGCCTTTGCCACAATGTCACTCAACCCTGGATAAGTGCGCAGGAACTTCTGCACCACCAGGTTGAGGACATGTGCCAGACAGGGCACGTGCGTCAGACTGCCAGCATGGAGGGCGGCGAGTAGGTTGCTGCCGTTATCGCAGACAACCATACCTGGCTGGAGCCTTCGGGGTGTCAGCCACTTCTGGACCTGAGCTTGAAGTGCTTTCAGCACTTCTTCTGCAGTGTGTCTCCGGTCCCCTAAACTAACAAGCTGGAGCACGGCCTGACAGCGCACGTGCCCCACACTTGAGTAGCTACGGGGGCGCTTGCTGGGAGGCTCAGCAGCTGCGGAGACAGTGGCTTGAGGGAGACCAGCAGTTCTCCCCTGGACACCCCGGGGCGGCACCACAAGATCGGTTGCCGACGATCCCTCACCGACGCCTCGGAGGGAAACCCAATGGGCCGTGAAGCTGATGTAGCGTCCCTGCCCATGCCTGCTGGTCCAGCCATCCATTGTCAGATGAACCCTGTCGCTGACAGCGTGATCCAGCGACAGGGTTACATTCTGAACAATGTGCTGGTGTAGGGCAGGGACACCAGTCCTGGCAAAGAAATGGCGGCTGGGGACACGCCATTGGGGTTGGGCCTGCTCCAACATCTGCCTGAAGGGGTTGCTGTCAACTATGTTGAAGGGCAGCAGATGTTGGGCAATAACCCTTGCCAGGAGCCCATTGAGGGAACGCACACGTCGGTCTCCAGGGGGGAAGGGAGTGGTGCGGTCAAAGGCGTCTGAAATCGACGCCTGGCGCCGGACGGCAGTGCGGGACACAGACGTGGAGGGTGCTGTGGAAGTAGAGGTCTGGCTGCCGGTACCAGTACCTCTACTAGAGGGAGCGGGGGGGCATGACCTGCTGGAAACAGATGAAGATGTGGCAGGGGCTGCTGTACCCTGCTCACTTGTGGTGGTGGCGCTGCTACCACCACCACGCTTCATCTCCTCATACAACGCCCAGTGGTTTATCCTGAGGTGCTGGTTCAGGGCTGTGGTACCCACCCGAGCCAAACACTTCCCTCTCTTCACCCTCACTTTACAAATCCGGCAGATGGCCACGGTAGGGTTGTCTGCCACCAGGGTAAAGAAATTCCAGACAGGTGACTTCAGCACCGCCCTCCTGTCAGATGGGGTGACGCTTACTTGCACCTGCTGGGATTCGGTGCGCACAGGTGGAGCTGCCTGCTGCTGCTGCTGCTGCTGCTGCTCCTCCTCCTGACACCTCCTGCTGCCATCACCAGTGGAGACCCTGACGATGGTCTCCCTGGTGGTGACCTGGCGCACCGTTTCACCAGGGTGCCTACCTTCCCCGTCGTCACTGACGTAGTGAGCCGACGCGTCAGATGGCAACCATGATGGGTCACCCTCTTCGCCCCCAGAGATGTCAGACCAAGGGCTGAGATGTGTTGGTCTGAGGGAACCACGTGACATGGAGCCTCTAGCCTGGCTCCGCTGTCCCCTCACCCACGCCTGGGTCTGACTAGGTGCTGCTGTTTCCTGCACCAAAACAGCAGCACCAGTTTGAAGGGATGTCTCTGGGATACTGCCAGCAGGTATCCCATCCTCCTCATCCATCCCTTCAAAAAGGTCCTGACCATCAGGACAGAGCTGGAGGTCTGCCTGATGCATGGCCTCCCCCAAGAGATCCCTATCACTGTCGCTGTCGAACAGTAAGATGCTGGACTCTTGGGGGCTGGGGGGGGGTAGTACAGGCAACGGTGTAATGGTGGTACTACTGTGAGTCGGGACCGACGACTCAGTGGCACTGCTGTGCCCCATGTAGTCCACCACTACTTGAGCCTGAGATGGCAATATCGGGCGGCTGCCCGATGGGAAGAACTCCCGGATCAGGCGTACTCCCCTTGCACCCGATCCTCTACCACTAGTAGGGGCACGAGAGGTACCCCGTGCTGGCAGCGATCCAGCACTGGGAGTAACTCCCCTACCCCTACTGCCACGGCCACGGATGCCGCTCATAATTGCTGATATGTGTGTGGGGGGGTTAAACTTTATTGGGGGGGAAAATGTGAACAAAATGTGTTTTTGTGTTTTTTTTACAAGACAGGCACGCAGACAAAGACGTACACAGACAGCTACTAAACTATAAGAAAAGTAGTACACCAGACAAGGACTACAAAATTAAAGAAAAAAAAAAAAAGCACTAAACAAACACTAACTTTTTTTTTTTTTTTTTTTTTAAACACAAAACACAGACACTAAACACACACTAAGCTAAGCTAGATGAAATAAATGTACACTAACAGTGTGTACACTTACTACACAAAATTTAACTAAACTGAACACAAAACTTAGCTTTTATAAAAGCTCTTTAGGGAAAACTAAACAAAATTTGAACTGAGATGCCTATCAAATATCACTGAACAGTGAACCTGCAAGATCTGACAGTAACACAAGATGAACAAAACTTAGCTTTTAGAAAAGCTCTTTTATAAAGCTCAGATCAATATGTGTTCTGAAATCTCTTGCAAATATAACTGAACAGGGAGGATTGCAGGATCAAACAGTAACACAAATGAAAAAAACAGCACAAAACAGCACAAAACGTAGCTTTGAAAAAAGCTCTTGGGTCTATTGCTTTGAAAAAAGCAGTTGATATACTGGAAAAGATCCACTGGAATCACTAAATAGCAATGCTGGTGATGATCTAAATCAATCAAGAACAAAGACACAGGAAACCAGGAACACAGAAACAGCCTCCACACTCTATAGCCAGCTTCTGAATCTGCAATGAAATGGTGCTGGGAGTGAGCTTATATAATGTCCATGCAGGCAGGTTCCTATTGGTTGCTAACCTGTGACGAGTGTGGAAGGAGAACTCTGATTGGCTCTGATGCAAAAGGGCGGAGCAAATAATCGCGCAATATTCCTATTGCCGAATATTCGCATTGCGAATATTCGGCAATATAAAATGATCGCTTCAGCTACTCGGCCCAATGGCTCTAATCATACCAGCAATGCTTTCAGACGTCTATGGAGATCACTAGGATGTGATCTGTTTTAAAAATGAAACTGTAAAAATCGCTCTGATGCGGAAGATCGGGGCGAGGAAAATAATCGCGCGATATTGCGTTTGCCGAATAATCGCATTGCGATCTTTCTGGAAAATTCAATGAACGCTTCAGCTACTCGGCCCAGGGTCTCTAATGATACCAGCAATGCTTTTAGACGTCGATGGAGATATCTAGGATGTGATCTGATTCAAAAAAAAAATTGTAAAAAATCGAATATTCGGAATTGCGAATATTCACCGCGAATTTCGAAATATAGCGCGATTTCTCGAATATGCTATATTCGAGTCGAATATTCGCAATGCGAATATTCGTGAGCAACACTATGAGTCACTTCTGAGAAGTTTTTCCAACACATGAGATACATCTGTGACTGGGGAGAGAGCTCAGCACACTGCATGTCTATTCAGGACACATCCCTGTATTTTTTCCTTCAGCCCTGTGCTGTGTCTGAAAGGGGTTGTGTCACTTTCCTCCAATACGCTCTCATACACTGTAACTGCAGCTCTCCACCCCCTCCTCTGTGATACTAACAGATGGAGAATAATTTTATCACAATTCTGCACTTTTGAATGGCGGTAGAGAAGAGAAGACTGTAGATAAACAAGTAAAACGTATGTAAGAGGATTTGTTTCATCTCTGTGTATCATCTGAGGCTATTCACTTCACTGGGTATATTAGAGGGTTTACAGCTTCTTTAACCACTTCAGCCCCGGACCATTTTGCTGGTCAATGACCGGGCCACTTTTTGCGATTCGGCACTGCGTCGCTTTAACTGACAATTGCGCGTCGTGCTACGTAGCTCCCAAACAAAATTGGCGTCCTTTTTTTCCCACAAATAGAGCTTTCTTTTGGTGGTATTTGATCACCTCTGCAGTTTTTATTTTTTGCGCTATTAACAAAAATAGAGCGTCAATTTTGAAAAAAATAATATATTTTTTACTTTTTGCTATAATAAATATCCCCCAAAAATATATAAAAAAACGATTTTTTTTTCTCAGTTTAGGCCGATACGTATTCTTCTACATATTTGACTGACTAGGGGAAATGACAGATCGCTGTTCATACATTGTATGAACATGCGATCAGTCATTTCTCCCCCTGACAGGACTAGGGTGGACGGTCGGCAAGCGGTTAAGCTATCTTTAAGCTCGGAAGGAAAATAGTTAGTGGGTCTTGCTAACTGCAAAAGCACACACAGCAGGAAATGTAACATAAAGTCAGTGGCATCTTAAGAGCATTATAGGCCCCCGGGCAATAGAGTGCACTACACAATCACGCACGTGAATAGAAAATGCAAACTGCCCCCCCACCGCTTGTGGCTGAATAGCACCGCAAAAACGACGGTAAATCTCAGCTAAAAATAGTGGCGCTTCGGCACAACACCCCAGTGTGAAAGTAGCCTAAGGCCTCATACACACGACCGAGTTTCTCTGCAAAAACCAGCAAGAAAATAGCTGAGAGAATTTTTTTTGCCGAGGAAACCGGTCGTGTGTACATTTTCGTCAAGGAAACTGTCGAGAAACTCGACGAGCCAAAAAGAGAGCATGTTCTCTATTTCCTTAACGGGAATGGTGAAAATTGGCTTGTCGAGTTCCTCGACAGCCTAACAAGGAACTAGACGAGGAAAACGATGTGTTTCGCCTGTCGAGTTTCTCGGTCGTGTGTACGAGGCTTAAGTCATCATGTGCCAGGCCCAGGCCCAAGCAGAAGCAAGCAGCCAATCAAATATAGTGCTCAATGTGGATTAAATAAATTATAATTATGCACAGTCATAGTTGCTGTGCCAGCGCCGGGTGCTATATTAGTGCGGGAGGCGGCTGAATGATGCTTGGCTGGGGTTGCTGGGCAGGTGGGGCCCCCCAGGCAAGTGGGGCCACCGGGCAACTTCCCAGCGCCCATGGGAAAAGACAGCCCTGCATAAAGTAACTATGCATGAGCTTTGTATACCTACAAAAAGCTGCCCTTATTCCTTAAAAAAATACATTACTGGAATTTTCCATGTGAGAAAAATAGGATTATATTTTTACTGTTCATTTCAAACATTTATTCCAATTATTACAGATCCAACAACAGATGTAAAATGAAAAAGATCTAGCCATTGTTATTTGAGTAAATGTCACCACAGAAAATCTTTCACTGGTTTAAGGGCATACATATTGTGTCTATATGTATGTACGTTTTATTATATTTTGCTTACCATGTTCTATTACAGAATTCTGTGAGAGCATTCTTTATAAGAAAAAAAAAATATGGCTGAGCAATAGTGACCATAAAGTAAAATTTATAGAATAAAATCTGATATTGTATAACAGGCTGTACCAGGTTCTGTGTCACACTGAAGCTAACCATTCACCTTTAGATCACACATCAAGATTTTACTCTTAAATTTGAATGATTTTGCCCTTTGGCATCTCCATGTAAGGTACCAACGTGCAAGAACCACATACAGAGGCAGAAACAGTATTCACTAGACATTGTTTCAGTCTTGCACAAAGTAAAACCAGTAGCCAATGACTGGGGGTTGAAGTCACAAGATTTAGGTACGTATACTGACTATTTATAAAATAGGTTTAAAATTATCTAACTTTTTGATATTGACCCTGCCATATTAACTACTTTCTTACCGGGCCATAATAATATGACGCTGGCAGGAACCCTCCCTTCCTCCGGGGGATGTCATATGACGTCCTTACTTCCTGGCCATCTAGGGGGCGCGTGAGCGTGCCTGGCGGACGACCAGCCACCGCCGATATACAGCGGCATGTTGTTTTTTTTGCGCGAATCCCCGTACCAGTACGTCGGTTTGTGTAATAGTTACAGCGGGCGCATGCACGGCACCGGAGGTGCGCACGTATGCACCCGCGGCACAGTTACGGAGCCGATACGCGTGGCCGACACCCGTGATTTTCTTTGGCCACCTCCGATCGCTCCCCAGAGAGACAGAATGGGGATCTGTCAATGTAAACAAACAGATCCCCAATCTGTCAGGGGAGTAGAGAGAGATTGCCTGTTCCAAGTGATCAGGAACAGTGATCTCTCTCTTCTCCCAGTCGGTCCACTGCTCCACAGTTAGAAACACCTCCCTAGGGAACACTTAACCCCTTGATCGCCCCTAGTGTTAACCCATTCCCTGCCAGTGTCATTTAAACAGTAATCAATGCATTTTTATAGCACAGAGCGCTGTATAAATGTCACTGATCCCAAAAAAGTGTCAAAGGTGTCTGATCTGTTCCCCACAATGTCGCAGTCCTGCCTGCTAAAAATCGCTGATCATTGCCATTGCCAGTAAAAAAAAATGCCATAAATCTTTCCCCTATTTTGTAGACGCTATAACTTTTGCGCAAACCAATAAATATAAGCTTATTGCGATTTTTTTATCAAAAATATGTAGAACAGGGGTGGCAAACTCAAATTCATCGGGGGCCGCATCAGCAGTATGGTTACCCTCAAAGGGCCGGGTGCGCTACGTATACAGTGCATGGGTCAGGATTGCGCTAAGTACACAGTGCATGGGTCAGGATTGCGCTAAGTACACAGTGCATGGGTCAGGATTGCGCTACGTACACAGTGCAGGAGTCAGGATTGCGCTATGTACACAGTGCAGGGGTCAGGATTGCGCTAAGTACACAGTGCATGGGTTAGGATTGCGCTAAGTACACAGTGCATGGGTCAGGATTGCGCTACATATACAGTGCATGGGTCAGGATTGCGCTACGTACACAGTGCAGGGGTCAGGATTGCGCTAAGTACACAGTGCATAGGTCAGGATTGCACCTAAAAATTCCTCACATCTGTACTCTATCCTACCTGGACCAGCTCTGGTACCTCCCTGTGTAGGCTGCTCCCTCCCTTTGTATTGGGCTATAGTACCTTTTTTTTTATTGGGCTACACTGGTACCATCCCTCTGTGGGCGGATCTCCTGTGTTATCAGTATTTAGTTTACTTTTGTGTTTTTTTACTAGAACTGTAAAATAGCAGCACACAGTGCAAAACTGCCAGCAATCTCTGCCACAACATTCAGTGGCATGCAAAAAAAGCTGCCATCGCTGGCTGGAAGGACTGGGGAGGCGGGGTGGAGGTGGAGACAGGGCGGTGGTGGAGGCGGAGAAGGAGGCAGGCACCAGATCAGCATTGTAAGCCTTCATGCCTGCAGAACGAGCGGAGGCGGTGGTGGAGGCAGAGACAGGGCGGAGGACAAGGCGGGCACCAGAGCGGCATTGTAAGCCATCTTGGCTGCAGAAAGGGAGGCGGAGGCAGAGACAGGGCGGAGGCGGAGACCAGAGTGGCAGCATGAGACGAAGCGTTGGAGGCGGGGGCGGAGGCGGACGGCACAGAGTCAGTAAGGGGAATATGTAATGATTACATATTCCCCTTACTCTGTGCCACTCCATCTCCGCCTCCGCCCCCGCCTCCAACGCTGCGTCTCAGGCTGCCACTCTGGTCTCCGCCCTGTCTCTGCCTCCGCCTCTCTTTCTGCAGCCATGACAGCTTACAATGCCGCTCTGGTGCCCGCCTCCTCCTCCGCTCTGTCTCCGCCTTCACCTCCGCGCCGCCTCCGCTCGTTCTACATTGTAATCAATGCCTGCTCAGACTGGCCACTCACTCGCTCGCTGAAACCTGGCAAAATGAGGTGGCTGCTGTGCGGGCCACGTTACAAGGTCCCACGGGCCGGATTCAGCCCACGGGAATTGTGTTTGCCACCCCTGATGTAGAAGAATACATATTTGCTTAAACTGATTTTATTTTGGGGGGAGGGGATATTTATTATAGCAAAATGTTAAAAAAAAAAATTTCAAAATAGTTTTTTGTTTATAGCGCAAAAAATTTAAACAGCAGAGGTGATCAAATACCACTAAAAGAAAGCTCTATTTGTGGGGAAAAAAATTTGTTTGGGTACAACGTTGCATGAACGCGCAATTGTCAGTTAAAGCGTTGCAGTGCTGTTTCGCAAAAAATGGCCTTGTCATTAAGGGGGTGAATCCTTCCTTGTCTGAAACGGTTAAGTATTCTTTCTGAAGACACCCCCCATCTCTTCCTAGCAATCACCTTTGGAATTCACTGCATGACATTCCCAGGTCAAAGCCTTCTTATTTGTTCCACTGGAAGCAGCTAAACAGAAAGGGCAGGTGGTGCCCTTCAGGCACAGAATATAACAGGCACAGGTCAGGGCACATAATTTTCACTCATGTCAGACAGAAGGCTAGGTCAGAGGACAGAAAGACATACAACAGGATCCACAGGACAGGCCTTTTTCTCGTTTAATATGTTTTTGTTTGGAAAACAGAACATATAACATCCACCATTACATTGCTTTAACCACTTAAGCCCCGGACCATATTGCTGGTCAAAGACCAGGCCACTTTTTGCGATTCGGCACTGCATCGCTTTAACTGACAATTGCGCGATCGTGCGACGTGGCTCCCAAACAAAATTGGCGTCCTTTTTTTCCCACAAATAGAGCTTTCTTTTGGTGGTATTTGATCACCTCTGCGTTTTTTAGCTTTTGCGCTATAAACAAAAATAGAGCGACAATTTTGAAAAAAATGAATATTTTTTACTTTTTGCTATAATAAATATCCCCCAAAAATATATAAAAAACAATTTTTTTCCTCAGTTTAGGCTGATACGTATTCTTCTACCTATTTTTCGTAAAAAAAAAAAAAAAATCGCAATAAGCGTTTATTGATTGGTTTGCGCAAAAGTTATAGCGTTTACAAAATAGGGGATAGTTTTATTGCATTTTTATTAATATTTTTTTACTAGTAATGGCGGCGATCAGCGATTTTTATCGGTACTGCGACATTATGGCGGACACTTTTGACACATTTTTGGGACCATTGGCATTTTTATAGCGATCAGTGCTATACAAATGCATTGATTACTATAAAAATTACACTGGCAGGGAAGGGGTTAACACTAGGGGGCGAGGAAGGGGTTAAGTATGTTCCCTGGGTGTGTTCTAACTGAAAGGGGAGGGGGACTGACTTGGGGAAATGACTGATCGCTGTTCATACATTGTATGAACAGACAATCAGGCATTTCTCCCTCTGACAGGACCGGGAGCTATGTGTTTACACACACAGCTCCCTGTTCTCGCTCTGTATTGAGCGATCGCTGGTGCCCGGCGGTGATCGCGCCCGCCGTGCAGGTGCATTGGCGTGCATTGGCTGCTCGGCGAGATGACATATAGCTACGTGATCTCACCCAGCAGAGCCGACCTGCTGCCGTATAACTGCGGCGGCTGGTCGGCAAGCAGTTAACCTTCCTGACGGTATGATTATGTCAGATTTTTGCTTGTAAATTTGGTGTTTTATATTGTAGGCCTGTAATTCTTAGGAATAACTCACTTAAATTTGTCCAAACAAGAGTCTAGTAGACATCCCGGGTATGATAAAGTTTATAATATAATAAATAACTATAAATAATTATAACAAATAATAATATAATAATAATAAAATGTATTCAATAACGTAATCAAATCAAAAACACAGAAATTTGCTCAGTTGCAGAATTGTCGCTGTCATTACTTTCAGTGTTTGATGACGAATTTCCCCAAGTGCAAGTGATTCTAATTTATTATCGCTGTTTTCTAGCTGGTCTAAAAGGACTTTTGACGTACAGGGACACTTTTTGGTTGCTAAGGACAATCTCCAGTTTCTAGGCAGAAAGAACAGTATACATATACCGTATTTATAGGCGTATATCGCGCACTTTTTTGCCCTGAAATTCAGGGCACATTCAGGGCACATCAGGGCACAGAGTTTACTTGTATTTTTCTTCAAATGCAGATTAGCGCAGGAAGCGTCTGTAATACGTTCTCTCTCATGTCACGCTCCTCCTGGGCGGCCCCTCCTCTCTTCTCATCCATCCCAGATGATATGACAAGCAAATGGGGATGGAAGAGAAGAGAGGAGGGGCCACCCGGAGCAGTGCTGCGTGACATGAGAGAGGACTTATGACAGACGCTTCCTGCGCTATTCTGCATGCACCTTGATCTACCCGTCAGGTGGCAGCTCCAGGGGGGAATTCACCGTACCACCGATGCAATAGGTGGCCCACTGAGCCATCGGCCCACAGGGAAAGTCACGGTAGTCCAGATGGCCAGTACATGCCTGCCTGCTATGCAATCCCGACTGTGGCTCTTGGTTACCGCTTTTGGTACTAAAAATTTACCTTAAGCCGCACTCAGGAATACCACTAGGAAGGTTAAAAAAAAAAAGTTTGAGTACAATTGGTGAATGGAAAGGTGCTCAGTAGTACATTTAAATAAAGTACATAAACAGAATAATTGCAGATGGTAGGAGGATGTGCCTGAAGTGTATAAAAAATTACCAAGCTGGCGTAGTCACTTAGGAAAAGCAGGTCACAGTTCAAACAATGGCTTATCAAAACCTGTGGGAAGAAATGGGTCATCAATAGAAGCCACAGCTTGTTTTGGCTCACACTCTTTCTTGCAAAGTAGCCTTTATTTTACCGTGAATCACTGGCTGCATGACTCTGTTCTTAGCTTCAATAATACTCAACCTCTGCATTTTCCATGTCTTTGCCAGCATATTTTTGGCAGCCACGGTGACCTGCCATTTAGGAAACTCATAAATGTTAGGACAGGCCTTATTATAAAAACAGTAGCAATCAGGATTTACAGCTTATGTACAATAGGGCACAAGGACCAGCAGAAACCTCTTGCTCAGACAATGACACAGTGCAGTGAACTCTAATAGCAACATTGTTCTGTTTAATTTACTTTGGCTACAATTTCATGAAAGTGAACTAAAACTAAAGAAAATTCCTTTGATAATACATCAAATATCCAATAGTGCAGCATAATTCTTATCTAAGAAAACTGCAAAAAACAACTTCATTTCTAGTTAATCTAAACATAAATATACAGTCCCAGTGTCTAGTGCACTGATGACATAATCTCCTAAGAAATCAGCTCTAGAAATAACCAAGCTGATAACCTCTTTTTAATCTGATCATTTCAGTATCCACTGAAATCCTGATTATCTCTGAGCTGTTCAACAGTCTAATTCCTCATCCAGTATTCTGCCTTGTTCTGTATTAACTTTTCACAAAGTGATGAATTGTTATCAATAACATACCTGTTTGAATCTCTATGTAGATAGATAAAAAATGACAATTGATAGCACAGTATATTATGCTTTCAAAAGGCACCCATGTGTTTGAATTGTCTTATGCTGTCTAATAACCAGTGTTGGTAAGAATTATTGCATTGATTTAAACATGCTCTTCTTGGATTTAATTTATTTGTACACAGGTCTTTTGTTCACTAAAGCAAACCGGTAAATTCTTCATATCCATAACATCAAATATAGCATATCAGTCTAAAATCATATTAAATTACATAAAAATGTGGAAAGACAACTGACTGGCAAGTCGTTCTTTATTTTTTGAAGGCTCATTATACAAACATATACTGTACATCTAAATTTGGTATAAGGATCTAATATATTCAAATTTAGGTTTCTTAAGCCTAGCTGTAAAAAATATGTACCTATACACCTCTGTATTATGGTTACTCATGGCTAATATTACTGTCAGGAACTGAAATTCAGCTAGATCATCAGGGACTGGGCACATTTCGATCCATGTATGGGCACTGTGGTTAATAAAAGACAATCTACACAGTGGCGTACTAAGTGGGGGGCGGATGCCACACACTGGGGGGTGTCAGGCCAGTGTCCCCCCTCCGTGACTGAAGCGGGGACAGCGGGCGGGTTGAGAGACAACGTGTGGGTTGAGAATCAGAGGACGGGTTGAGGCAGCGGGCGGGTTGAGGCAGTGGGTGGGTTTAGGCAGTGGGAGGGTTTAGGCAGCAGCTGGCACCCCCCTCCGCGGGTTGAGAGACAGCGGGGGGGTTGAGAGACAGTGGGCGGGTTTAGCCTTAGGCAGTGGCGCGCAGTGACAGAATACACAGAGAGCCTGAGGTAGTGGTTTTGCAGGAGGTTGCGAGCCGCACTCGAGTGACACCCATCGGATCCTCTTCTCTCATTGGTCGCGGCTCTGATCAGTCTTGGCACAGCCGAGCAGAGTGTCTACACAGGGGGAGGGGACCTGACCAGTGTTGTGCACCTGAGGTACATTATGGGACTGTAATGTAAAGGGGTCCAGAGGTGCAGGGTGCTGTGTAATGTAAAGGGGCCCAGAGGTGCAGGGTGCTGTGTAATGTAAAGGGGTCCAGAGGTGCAGGGTGATGTGTAATGTAAAGGGGTCCAGAGGTGCAGGGTGCTGTGTAATGTAAAGGGGTCCAGAGGTGCAGGGTGCTGTGTAATGAAAAGGGGTCCAGAGGTGCAGGGTGATGTGTAATGTAAAGGGGTCCAGAGGTGCAGGGTGCTGTGTAATGTAAAGGGGTCCAGAGGTGCAGGGTGCTGTGTAATGTAAAGGGGTTCAGAGGTGCAGGGTGCTGTGTAATGTAAAGGGGTTAAGAGGAATTGGAATGAGAACTAGTGGTTTGGGCTTTGAAGGCACACGATACAATTTATATGAAAATACTAGAAAATTTATTGGTATGAAATATCATAAAATCAGTTATAAACATAAAATCAACATAGAAATTAAATGAAAAGCTGGTTCTACAGAGGTTAGCACAGTACTTATATAATCTTAGTATACAGAGGCTTAAGTATAAAGCAGAATTAAAGATACAGTCTTATATTGTGTAACCCGAGTAGTAATCCGGAGGATATGGAGGGTTTCTATGCTGTGCCGCAATGTAATCTGGGAGTTCGCCATGATGATTGATGTCCTTCAGAAAAAAAAAAGAGTCAGCTCTATACGGCGCCTGCGCAGTCAGCTCTACACGGCTCCTAGTTGGTGCGCAGGCGCCGTGTAGAGCTAACTCGCGGCTCTACTTGTTCGGCTACTTTCGGAAACTCCGTGACTCTCGTGACACGCCTACCCAATACGGGGGGCGGGGCCTTATCCGCCGGGGAGAACTTTTTCTGAAGGACATCAATCATCTGGGCGAACTCCCAGATTACATTGTGGCACAGCATAGAAACGCCTACTCCCGCGGGAGTGAGTACCCGGAAGCTGGATTGAAAATAGCGATAATAAGGTATGTACAGCCTAAAAAAAAAAAAAGTGCTTACTGTACATGTTAGAAGTATAAAGAAGTTGGTCTTATATAGATGTTATTTGGGTGAACCTCTGCTTTAAACAGCCAGAACACAGGAACAATTATATAATAGTCTCTACTTCTTGCCAGGATAAAATACAGTATTGCAGCAATGCAGCAATGCAACAATATGTACCTTTGTACTTATCAGACTAGGGGTAGCCAGACATGGTTATTTGGAGAATGTGGTAATTTAGGATTTGCAGAGAAACCTTCACCTATCCTAACAACAGGTTTACTTTATATGGACACCTACAGTAGGCCTATGGATACCTAACAGTGGGCTAATTACACCTGTGTACAGGCATGTTTTGGCCATCGGGACTACTGGGAGTTTTTCCCTGTGGGCTGGTTTCAGTGACAGCCTGCCCAGTGCTTTTGGCACAAGGAGCTTTACTCTTGTCCCCATCTGATCCATCATTTTCGATGGACAGGAGCAAGCTCCTGTGACGATCCAGCCACTGTGATTCAACCTCCTGGGTCGATCCACCCACTCTTACTCCTCCACATCTCGGCTCAGGGGGTGGCGTAGTCTACTGAAGGGCACGGCTTAGCTTGGCTCGGGGAGGGGTCATTTACTGAAGGACTTAGCTCAGCTATGGGGGCGGGGCGGTCCACTGAAGGGCTCGGCTCAGCTCGGCTTAGGGGAGCGGGGTGGTCCACTGTCCCGGCGCACATAAAGGCACCTTTTCCACAATCTGAAAGGAGGGGGTGTGGGAGGAGAAGAGGATCCATTCCTACCTTCAGTGCCCTGGACTGCACCAGAAGTGTTCAGTCAGTGCATCGCATGACAGCTCCATGCCACAGACAGACTAGTTGCCACGTTACGCTATCTGGCAACTGGGAGAAGCCTTCAGGACTTGAAGTTCACGACGGGCATCTCCCCCCAGGCTCTGGGCCTCATAATCCCGGATACCTGTTCTGCTATAATACAGGTTCTGCAGGACGACTATATGAGGGTAAGTTTTCTCCTTTAATATCACATTTAATGTTTATAATTTATGCTAATGTATTGTATTTATTTCCTCCTTCCCTAATTACCATGATTGTAATATGCTGTGAATGTCCCCTTTTTTCTCATCGAGTTCCTCGACAGATTTCTCGATTGAAAAACATACACAGGACCGTTTTCCTCTGAAAAAAAGCTCTGCCACCAAGTTTCTTGATGGATTCTGTCGAGGAAAATGGTCGTGTGTACGAGGCCTAATGTGGAATCATTTCTCCATCCCTTAGTAATGAAAGGAAACCAAGTTTAGAGGATCTATGGTTGGTCTTCCCCTTTCCATCTCTAGATTTGTTTTGTGCTATTCCCTGTACATGATAATGATCTTTTCAATTGGACAACTGTTAGTTACAACTGAGGCTCTCTGTTTGGATAGTAAGCATTGTGGTGGAACATAAATCCAAAGTCTCTACTTTCTTCCTCTTTTTTTTCTATATCAGCATTCCCTGTAAACAAGTAACGAAAGTCACACTGCTTGGTACCACCTGCCCTCTGCTTTACAGCTGAAGCCTGGGTACTGTATATATCACTCAATAACTAGCCTCAAATGTGCTTGGTTACCTTCTCTTTCATTATCCTCATTGTATTAGGGCAGATGTAGTTTTTCTCTGTGAATTAGTGTAACCCTTTTATAAAACATAGATAAGGGTGTCAAAGTCATTTAGCAACCACAAGGACCACTTACAGAGCTTATACTATATTACAGCTGTAACACTAATTGAAAAAAACCTCAGACAAAATGGCTTCAGCTTTAAATTATAGCATAGAGCTAGAGATGGGTAAATGATGATATCACTAATGAAAAAAAAAAAAAAAAACACTTATTTTCTTTTTCTTTGTGTCGGTTGTTTCCTGGCAGTGGATGAAGGAGGTTGACAACAGATCTCAATACAGGTAGGAACCACAAGTCCTATTACAGATTATGTCCAGCTATCATGGAATTGCATGTGCCAGAATATGTGTCAGGCCCTTCCATGACAAGGTGCATCTGGAAAGACTCACACGCTTTTTCTGGTTATGCACACTGCACTTGTAATTTAATTTAATCCTTATCTTCTGTTACACGTCTTTACTGACTCTCTCATAGCACTCCATGCAAATTGAGAACCAGTTTTCAGCAAAATTAAGCTCAGAGCAGAAAATGAAGTAGAGACTTTACCTTAGCATCCTGAAGCAAACTGGATACTCATATTGATTGTATATTAATTTATAGCTCATTTACATTTTTCATGGAAAGTATTCATTCAGGTGTCCCTTGGATGATTTGTTACTGATCCCCAGGAATACATTGAACTTGACAATATTTTTTTATGGTACATGCGATCACATGAAGTCTGAGGCGTATACAGTTTTACTAGACTTTGTTGGAACAATATGGCCTAAATGCATTGTGAAACTGTTCTACAACACTTTGCTAAACCATTTTAGGTTTCCTAGTTGATTGGTGGCAGGCCATTAAACGATTTAACCAAATTACCGTACATAAAAAACTGGGATTAAAATATCATGCACTTAAATTTATTTTAAAGTCTAAATCAGAGTAGTAGTGTTAGATACATGTGAACAAGAGAGGATGGTGGGATTGTAAGGCTTCATGTACACGGGATGTTGTTCAACCTCTCCTACACGATTTAACTCTAAAAACGGGCGTTTGGCCGTGTTTACATGGTGCGTTTAGCCGCGTTTGCATTTAGAAGCATTTAAAAACAAAAAATTTTTTTGTTCAAATTAAAAACGTCTGTAAATGAAACGCTGCTAAATGTGAGTTTCTGCGTTTAGCCGCGTTTGGCGCTTCAACTTTCTCTAAACACAGCTTCTGAACGCATTTTTTTGGGTTCAAGAAAAAACCTCTAAACACTGCCTAGAAACGACTGTAAACGAACCAGTGTACATGTAATGATAAGGTAACATAGAGGAAAGTTCAGGAGCAGTTGAAAAAAATGCCCAACGCTCCTAAACACCAATTTACCAGCAGAAGTGTACATAAGGCCATACGGTGCTAAAGACAATATAGTCAATATAGACAATATCCATCAAAGATCCATAAAATCTAATAAACAACTTACATATACAAAAAGGGTTAATTAACCACTTGACCACTGGGCACTTAAACCCCCTTCCTAACCAGACCAATTTTCAGCTTTCGGTGCTCTCACAATTTGAATGACAATTACTCAGTCATACAACATTGTACCCATTTGAAATTTTTGTCCTTTTTTTTCACACAAATAGAGCTTTCTTTTGGTGGTATTAGATCACCTCTGGGTTTTTTATTTTTTGCGCTATAAAAGAAAAACGACAGAAAATTCTGTAAAAATAAATAAATAAAAACTTGTTTCTGTCATATTCGCAGGTTATTTCTCACACACAGCATATGCATACCACGAATGACACCCCAAAACACATTCTGCTATTCCTCCCGAGTATGGCGATACCCCAAGTGTGCGACTTTTACACGGCGTGGCCACATACAGAGGCCCAACATGCAGGGAGCACCCAGGCCAATTCTGACATTTCTCTCCTACATGGAAAAATCACAATTTATTTGCTAGAAAATTACATAGAACCCCAAAACATTATATATGCAGAGTATTGGGGTATTGCGGAGTATTTGGGTATTGCAGAGTATTGGGGTATTGCGGAGTATTGGGGGCATTGCAGAGTATTTGGGTATTGCAGAGTATCGCGCAGGGTATTGCAGAGTATTGGGGTATTGCAGAGTATTGCGCAGGGTATTGCAGAGTATTGGGGTATTGCAGAGTATTGCGCAGGGTATTGCAGAGTATCGGGGTATTGCAGAGTATCAAGGTATTGCAGAGTATGGGGTATGGCAGAGTATGGGGTATAGCAATGTATGGGGTATGGCAGGCAGAGTATGGGGTATGGCAGGCAGAGTATGGGGTATTGCAGGCAGAGTATTGGGGTATTGCAGAGTATCGGGGTATTGCAGAGTATCGAGGTATGGCAGAGTATGGGGTATGGCAGAGTATGGGGTATGGCAGAGTATGGGGTATAGCAATGTATGGGGTATGGCAGGCAGAGTATGGGGTATGGCAGGCAGAGTATGGGGTATTGCAGGCAGAGTATTGGGGTATTGCAGAGTATCGGGGTATTGCAGAGTATCGAGGTATGGCAGAGTATGGGGTATGGCAGAGTATGGGGTATGGCAGAGTATGGGGTATGGCAATGTATGGGGTATGGCAGGCAGAGTATGGGGTATGGCAGGCAGAGTATGGGGTATTGCAGGCAGAGTATTGGGGTATTGCAGAGTATCGGGGTATTGCAGAGTATCGAGGTATGGCAGAGTATGGGGTATGGCAGAGTATGGGGTATGGCAGAGTATGGGGTATGGCAGGCAGAGTATGGGGTATGGCAGGCAGAGTATGGGGTATGGCAGGCAGAGTATGGGGTATGGCAGGCAGAGTATGGGGTATTGCAGGCAGAGTATGGGGTATTGCAGGCAGAGTATGGGGTATTGCTGAGTATCGGGGTATTGCTGAGTATCGGGGTATGGCAGGCAGAGTATGGGGTATGGCAGGCAGAGTATGGGGTATGGCAGGCAGAGTATGGGGTATGGCAGGCAGAGTATGGGGTATTGCAGGCAGAGTATGGGGTATTGCAGGCAGAGTATGGGGTATTGCAGGCAGAGTATGGGGTATTGCAGGCAGAGTATGGGGTATTGCAGAGTATTGCGCAGGGAAGGATGGCTGGATCTGTGACTGCAGTTGTCACAGATCCAGCCACAGCACTGCTGACACCCGCTCCCCCCCTCCTCTCTGTACCGAACGGTACAGAGAGGAGGGAGGACTCGGCGTCATCAAATGACGCCGGTTTGTTTACAAGTGATCGCTCCGTCATTTGACGGAGCGATCACGTGGTAAACGGCCGCGATCAGCGGCAATTTACCGTCATCCGTGATGCGCCGGGTCTTCTAGACCCGGCGAGCATGGACACTTCCCCGAGCGTGCCCCAGGGGACGCGCAAACGCGGAAGTGCACGAGGACGTCCCAGGGACGTCCTGTCAGAGTAACTTGACCGCGCTGTAGCAGTATTTTTGCTATAGCGCGGTCGGCAAGTGGTTAAAATCAATTGTCAGAGCAGATATTGCGAATTGTGGGTCGCTGGTTTTCCCAAATTTCATAAAGTGGTAGTAACAGTCACAGGAGATAGCCCCATCTCTACATGTTTTGCCGTTTTAGGCTTCCTCAGGGGATTTAATTTGGGACCACCAGTCCATAGCCCAGCTCTAGCATAAAATATAAAGACTCAATAAGTGAAAATTGAAAAGTACAGACATGAACATGAAATTTCCTTTACTTAGTGTTTACTATCTTGTCATGGCTCATGAAGGAGAACACCAAAAAACCCACCTTCACCACAGCAGGATGAAAGGGAAATTGCATGCCATGCCCCACCTGTCCAGAAATTAGGATTGAGTGAGAAAAAAACGTCTCAGTCCACAGGGCATATATAGAGACCTGGCTATAAAGAACAAAAAGCATAAATAAATGCTATGTTCCAAATTGGATGTTAGATACATGTGTTAATTAGGAAAACTATGTCCCATTGACATTCTCCCAATTTGGTTCTAGGTTTCATCTAAGGCTGATATGCTTGGTACAGAGATGCCTGATATATTTACTTGCTATACTGGTTTTCATGATTTGTCTCATTTTGTCCTGCATGATATTGGTCTATGACAGCTTGACCTACATGTACATACATTTTTTTCCTTCGGTTTTCGACTTAACCCAAGGCAACTGTCTGCCTACGAGGGCCACTATCCTTATTAGAACAGCACAGTTCTAATGCTGCTAGCGAAAGATTCCTCATGTAGCTATAGTACTACACCTGAAGAAAGACATTATATTCATCTATTTCACCCGAATGAAAACAAATGACTGTGAGAAATCAGAGAAAGATAAAATCTAATAAATGCATTTCATGCACTGACTGAGAAAGAGGCTGTTGGTACATACCAATCCATCATTAAACAAAGACATGTGTTTGTTAAAGTACAACCACACAGCTCTGAGAGGAAGATAAATAGTATTTTTTTGCATGGAATCAGATGTCTTTGTGGGTAGATTAAGTCCTTAAAAATACAGGGCACAATGCGCTTTAACCTGAATAAAATGGCATTTATTACATGAGCCTGAGAGGTATGACTCATTCGGAAAACTGTTAACAGAATTCACATTTAATGCCATGTACAGTATAAAAGGCTGATACTGACACATGAAGGGTGAAATACTGTACAACAAAATGCTTCTCTTTATTAGGCTTCATGTACACCGGACGTTGTTCAACCTCTCCTGAACGATTTAACTTGACAGCTAGAAACCGGCATCTAAAAACAGCCATTTAACTGCGTTTACATGCCGCGTTTAGCCACGTTTTCATCTAGAAGCGTTTGAAAAAAAAAATATTTTTTTTTTGGTTAAAATGAAAATTGTCTGTAAAGGAAACGCTGCTAAATGCGAGTTATTGCGTTTAGCCGCGGTTAGCTGCGTTTGGCGGTTGAAATGCCTCTAAACACAGCTTCTGAATGCATTTTTTGGGGTTTCAGAAAAAGCCTCTAAACTCAACTGCCTAGAAAGGACTATAAACGATCCTGTTTACATGTACTGATAAGATAACATAGAGGAGAGTTCAGGAGCAGTTGAAAAAAATGCCCAACTGCTCCTAAACATTCGTTTACCAGCAGCAGTGTACATGAGGCCTTTTTAACCACTTCCATACCGCACATAGTAATATGACATCCACAGAGGGGATCTCCCATTCTGGGTGGACGTCATATGACATCCTGGACTTTGTGCGGTGATATCTGAATGATGCCTGCAGCTAGAAGCATCATTCAGATATTGTTTGCCGGTGGCGATCCTGCGCACCATAAGAACGATCATAGCGGCGGGTCCGCTGCTTGATCATTTTTATAGGCGGCGGGAGGGGACATTCCCCCTCCCGCCGCAATCCGGTGCTTCTCCGGGCTCTCCCGTGCCATCCAGCGCCAGATAGGAAGCATACAGATGACTGGTGACCAGATGGTCACCAGTCATCTCTATGACCGTCGGAGGCCCGGGCGTGATGTGATGACATCATGGCCAGGTGCTAGTAAGCATGAGATCGGTGAATTTTTTTTCACAATCTCATGCTTTCCAGCCTGGAGGAGAGATGTGGGGTCTTATTGACCCTGCATCTCTCCATAAAGAGGACCTGTCACACACTATTCCTATTACAAGGGATGTTTACATGTTTACAAAACTGTAAAAAATAAATAAATACGTAAAAAAGAAAAAAAAATTAAAACGTCCCTGTCCCCGGTAGCTCGCGCTCAGAAGCGAACGCACACATATGTAAACGCTGTTCAAACCACATATGTGAGGTATCACCGCGTGTGCAACAATTCTAGCACTAGACCTCCTCTGTAACTCTAAACTGGTAACCTGTAAAAAATTTCAAAGCGTCGCCTATAGAGATTTTTAAGTAACGAAGTCTGGCGCCATTCCATGAGTGTGCGCAATTTTAAAGCGTGAAATGTTAGGTATCTATTTACTTGGCGTAACATCATCTTTCATATTTTACAAAAGAAATTGGGCTAACTTTACTGTTTTGTTATTTTTTAATTCATGAAACCATTTTCTTCCAAAAAAAAGGCGTTTGAAAAATTATTGCGCAAATACTGTGCAAGATACAAAGTTGCAATGACCGCTATTTTATTCCCTAGGGTGTCTGCTAAAAAAACATATATAATGTTTGGGGGTTCTGAGTAATTTTCTAGCAAAAGAATGAAGATTTTTCCGTGTAGGAGAGAAGTGCCAGAATAGGCCCGGTATGGAGGTGGGTATAAAAGCCCTGTATTGAAGGGGTTAGGTGGTATTAGACAACCTTTGGAATGTATTTTCTTTGATTTACTAAAGGCAAATAGGCTGTTTACTTTGCAAGGAAGGTTTGCAAGGGAATTTGTTTAGTGAATGTGGAGAAATTTCACTTTTCAAAGAATAATCAATCATGTGTGAAGAAAAAAAACAGCAACATTTTTGCTTTCAACTCCACTGTGTCTTAGCAGCAGCATGACAATGGAAGCAAATACACTATATTGTCAAAAGTATTGGGACACCTGCCTTTGGAGTGTGTCTATGGGAATGTTTGGCAATTCTTCCACAAGCGCATTTGTGAGGTCAGGCACTGATGTGGACATGAAGGCCTTGCTCACAGTATCTGCTCTAATTCATCTCTGTGCAGGTTAGTTTAGTTTCTTCACCACAAACTCGCTCAGCCATGACTTTATGGACTTTGCTTTGTGCACTGGTCCAAATCATTTGGTGGAGTTGTTGGGCCCCTTCGTTTTTCAGCGGAGGGAACACTTAAGGCGTCGGCATACCAAGATATTTTGGATAATTTCATGCTCCCAACTTTGTGGGAACAGTTTTGGGAATGGCCCTTTCCTGTGACTGCACACCGTGCCACAAACAAGGTTTAACTAGGTCGGTGATGTCACAAGTGGGCGGTGCCAACAGGTGATGTCACAGAGCCTTCCTGCCCCAAAGCACCCCCACATGTTAAGGGCATGTGGCCTGGTGTGGTTCAGGAGGGGGGGCACTCGCTCGCCCCCCTTTCCTGGCCTGCCAGGCTGCATGCTCGGATAAGGGTCTGGTATGGATTTTGGGGAGGACCCCACGCCATACTAAAAATCCATACTTTAAATCCATACTAAACCCTTTGCACTATAGGAAGGCTGTCCACAAGGTTTGGAAGTGTTTTTATGGGAATATTTGACCATTCTTCCAGAAGCACCTTTGTGAGGTCAGGCACTGATGTTGGATGAGAATGCCGGGCGCGTAGTCTCCGCTCTAATTCATTCCAAAGGTGTTCTATCGGGTTGAGGTCAGGCCAGGCACATTCCTCCACCTCAAACTCGCTCGTCCATGTCTTTATGGACCTTTCTTTGTGCCCTGGTACAAATCATTTGGTGGAGGGTGGATTATGGTGTGGGGTTGTTTTTCAGGGGTTGGGCTTGGCCCCTTAGTTCCAGTGAAGGGAACACTTAAGGTGTTAGCATACCTTTGTGGGAACAGTTTGGGGATGGCCCCTTTCCGTTCCAACCATGACTGTGCAGCAGTGCACAAAGAAAGGTCCATAAAGATATGGACTTAGCAGGGAGGGGGGGAAATTAACTTTAAGTGCAATAACTCACATTATAATAGTAACTAAAACTATATAAAGTTAGGTAACAATTAAAAAAAAAAAATTCCATAGTGCTATAATGGTGTCAACCTCCAAACTGAAAAGTTGTTGCACTTGAAGTTACTTTGTATTGCAATTATCTGAGGGGTTTCCACCACCCATGCTAAGTTTCATTTGTTATGTCTTGTTTTCAGTTTGATGTGTTCTATATATGACGTTACATATCACAGAGTCTATCATTGGGGTAATATTGAAGATTATTGAGATTTTCATACATTAGAGGGTTCCACCGTTATTGTCAAGTTATTAATTAGTAAGTTAGGGCTGCACTTTTCCTGGTGTGGGAACATGGAACAGTGCTTAGCGGCAGGCCGATAACTGAAACTTTTTTATTTTACCTCCAGTAGTTTATTGTAAATAGTAGTGTGGTGATTACCTATTACACTAAAGATTGGCATGTGGCATTAATAAACATCAACGGATTTCAGTTGTGCCCCACCAGGCCAACCCCCCCACCAGGGACAATGTGCCTTGCTGCAGAGTTCATCTCCCTATCCCTGCACTCAGGGAACTGATTGGCAGCACTGATGGGCACTGATTGCCACAGATAGGCAGCACTGATTGGCAGCACCGATAGGTTGATGGGCAGTGATGGGCCCTGATTGGCACTGATAGGTGGCGCGGATTGGCACTGATAGGCTGCACTTATTGGGAGAGATTGGCAGCAGTGATTGGCACTGATAGGCAGCACTGATGGGCCCTGATTGGCAGCACTGATAGGCCACACTGGCATGCCCTGATTGGCACAGATATGTGTCACTGATTGGCAGCACTGATTGGCACTGTTAGGCAGCACTGATTGGCACTGTTAGGCAGCACTGATTGACACTGATGGTCAGCACTGATTGGCATTGATAGGCTGCACTGATTGGCGGCACTGATTGGCTGCATCAATGGGCACTAATTGTCAGCACTGATGGGCACTGATAGGTAGCTCTAATAGGTGGCACTGATATGCAGCACTGACTGGCAAAACATATTGGCACTAATAGGCGGCACTGATAGGCAGCACTGATGGTCACTGATAGGCAGCACTGATTGACACTGATAGGCGGAACTGATGGGCACTAATAAGTTGCACTGATTGGCAGCACTGATAGGTGGCACTAATATGCGGCACTGATTGGCACTGATAGGCGGCTCTGACTTGCAAAACTGATAGGCTCTGATTGGAACTGATAAGCAGCTCTGATTGGCACTAAGAGGCAACACTGATGGGCAGCATTGATTGGCACTTGTGGGCAGCACTGATGGGCACTGATTAGCAGCATTGATTGGCACTGATTGGCACAGATTGGCAGCATTGATTGGCATTGATAGGCATCACTGATGGGCACAAATGGGCAGCACTGATAGGCACTGATTTGCAGCACTGATTGGCACTGATAGGCAGCCCTGATGGGTACTGATTGGCAGCACTGATTGGCAGCACTGATTGGCACTGATTGGTAGCATTGATTGACACTAATAGGGAGCACTGATGGACATTAATGGGCAGCACTGATTGGCACTGATAGGGAGAATTGATCGGCACTGATAGTCAGCACTGATGGGCACAGACTTGCAGCATTGATTGGCACTGATAGGCAGTCCTAATCAGCAGCACTAATTAATGGGCACTGATTGGCAGCACTCATGGACACTGACAGAGGAGAGGGGGAGTTTCACATGCAGCAGATAGTGAGGCTTGCCAGAGCCACTCAGTGTGTGAAACTGTCAGGGAATGTACCTGCATGCAGAGAGAAAGACAAGCTGTCACAACTCGAGATGTTGGGGATGGGCAGAACCGAGCAGCTATCAAACACCAGTCAATGATTGGGCTGCTAAAGAAAGGGGGTGAAGCCACATAAATGTAGCGGCCCGCCCAGGCCCCATCCTATTGGCTGATGTTTGATAGCTGTTCGGCCCCGCCCACCACCGCTGAGTTTTGACAGCTGGTCTCTCTCCCTGCAAGCAGTTACATTACCTGACAGTTTCACACGCTGAGTGGCTCTCACAAGCCTTGCGATCTACTGCCTGTGTGAAACTGTTTCACAGGCAGCGCGGGCTACACACTCCTTGGATGCATTTCCAAGCAGATCTCAGGAGACCGCACGGGTGATTAGGGTGTGCCCAGGCATACGTGGCACACCCTGTGCGCATGCATATGAATACTAATATTTATAGGTAAAAAGTTGATTCAGGGAATATCCTATTGCCTCTTGGGAGATCAGGAAGGAATGCTTTCCCTCACTGGAGCAAATTTGATTATAGTTTAGTGTTGTTTTTTTGCCTTCCTCTGTATCAAATGTAGGTATAGGATTGTGTATATGAAGGTTTTCTATGTAACTACAGTATGTACATTTTAGTGTCATTTTAAACATGACAATTTATAGAATAACATTTAGATTTTTATCTACAGTGACTTTCTTAAAACTAACATCGGTCAAAATTGTGTTTTTAACCACTTCAGCCCCAGAGGATTTGGCTGCCAAATGACCGGGCCACTTTGTGATTTGGCACTGCGTCGCTTTAACTGACAATTGCACGATCGTGCGGCGTGGCTCAAAAACAAAATTGACGTCCTTTTTTCCCACAAATAGAGCTTACTTTTGGTGGTATTTGATAACCTCTGCGGTTTTTAATTTTTGCGCTATAAATAAAAATAGGCCGACAATTTAAAAAATAAAGCTATATTTTTTACTTTTTGCTATAATAAATATCCCCCTAAAATATATAAAAAAAATATTTTTTCCTTAGTTTAGGCCGATACGTATTCTTCTACATATTTTTGGAAAAAAAATCACAATAAGCGTTTATTGATTGGTTTGCGCAAAAGTTATAGCGTCTACAAAATAGGGGATAGTTTTAGGGCATTTTTATTAATATATTATTTTTACTAGTAATGGCGGTGATCATCGTTTTTTACTGTGACTGCGACATTATATCGGACACTTTTGACGCTATTTTGGGACCATTCACATTTATACAGCGATCAGTGCTATAAAAATGACTGATTACTGTATAGATGTGACTGGCAGGGAAGGGCTTAACCACTAGGGGGTTAGGAAGGGGTTAGGTGTGTCCTAGGGAGTGATTCTAACTGTGTGGGGTGGGGCATACTGTGACACGACATTGATTGCTGCTCACGATGAGAGGGAGCAGACGATCAGTGTCCTGTCACTAGGCAGAACGGGGAGATGCCTTGTTTACAATGGCCTCTCCCCGTTCTGCAGCTCTGTGACCCGTTTGCAGGACACCAGCGGACATTGAGTTTGCGGGTCCCACGGGCACAGTCAGGGGGGCACACGTGCTGCTGGCGGCGCACGAGCCCGCATGATGCAAAATTCAGCCGTGCCATTCTGCCGATGTATATGTGCAGGACACGGTTGGCAAGCGGTTAAAGTTTTTTTACTTTGTTGTTGATTTACTACAACAGGAGAGTGCAAAATCTGGTGCAGCTGCTCATGGTAGCAAATCAGCTTCTAACTTCAGCTTGTTAAATTAAGCCTTGACAAAAAAATCTGGAAGCAGAGCTGCATCAGATTTTGAAACTCTCCAGTTTTAGTAAATCAACCTTAATATCACCAATAGGAAGCTTTATTCATCCTTAAAAAATAATATACCTTGTGTATAACATTGTTTTCCTTGTTTTCCTTAATAATGACAAGATTTTTGCCAAATAAATAGGTCCATAGCAGAAATGTGAAAAATGAGCTGGTCCATAGTGGATGTACAGATGTGAGAGCTGAAGTAGTTAAAGATAACTCAAGGATATACAAATTTAGGTTAAAGAAAATAAATCAGAAAGCCAAGCAATGTACCAGCAATGCAGGAGTGAGGCCCCGTACACACGACCGAGTTTCTCGGCAGAATTCAGCCAGAAACTCGGTTCAGAGCTGAATTCTGCCGAGAAACCCGGCCGTGTGTACACTTTCGGCCGAGGAAGCCGACGAGGACCTCGGCGAGGAAATAGAGAACATGTTCTCTATTTCCTCGTTGTTCAATGGCAAAAGTCGGCCCGCCGAGTTCCTCGGCGGCTTCCACACTGAACTCGACGAGGAACTCGATGTGTTTGGCACGTCGAGTTCCTCGGTCGTGTGTACTAAGGCCTGGTACACATGACTGGTTTTCTCGGCAAAAACCAGCAAGAAAACTGCTTGTTGCCGAGATTACCGTTTGTGTGTACGAGGCTTTCAGGTTTCTCATCAGGAAACTTGCCCAGAATCTCGACGAGAAAAAAAGAGAACCTGCGCTCTTTTTTCTCGTCGAGGTAAGTGTGTATACTTACCTGTCGCCGTGGAAACCCGTGCATGCTCGAAATGATTTTGACGCATGCGCTGTAGCTTCCACGGCATAGGTAGGGTGAAGCAAGATGGCGGCGACGGCATCGAATGTGACGAGCGCATGCTTGTCGTACGCGATAACGTCACCGCGTTCTTGCCTTTCAAGAGAACCGCGGTTCTTTTCAAAAGGTCAGTGTGTACACTCGGGCGGCAAGACATTATTGCCAAGAATCTCATCAGGGAAAACAACGTTTTTTTCCTGACGAGATTCTTGCCCGTGTATACAGAGCCTTAGAGTTTCTTACCCTCAGGGATTCCCTAAACTAAATACAGGTGAGGAGGAAGTGGCGACACATAGGGAGAATGAAAAAATACTGTCTGACACAAAACAAAGGAGAACAGATACAGATGGTCCAGTTGGGATAATAAGAAGTAAGACCATGACATCAACATCAGATAATCAAGTCCAGCCAGACAGGATATTAATGTATTTTTGGGTCCATGGGCCCTACATACAATTCAGTAGAGCTTATTATGTATATGCTCTGGAAGCAGTATTACAGAGGTGTAAAATAGGATTTCAATGACTCTTGGTGAACTTTGATACTATAAATGTTTTCTTGTAATGATAGGGATGAGCCGAACACCCCCCCCCCCCTGTTCGGTTCGCACTAGAACCTTCGAACGGACTGACCGTTCGCGCGAACATTTAGAACCCCATTGACGTCTATGGGACTGGAACGTTCGAATTCAAAAGTGCTAATTTTAAAGCCTAATATGCAAGTTATTGTCGTAAAACGTGTTTGAGAACCCGGGTCTTGCCCCAGGGAACATGTATCAATGGAAAAAAAAAAGTTTTAAAAACGGAAGTTTTTTTCTGGAGCAGTGATTTTAATGATGCCTAAAGTGAAAAAAAAATATGAAAAAATCCTTTAAATATCGTACCTGCTGGGTGTCTATAGTATGCCTGTGAAGTGGCACGTGTTTAGAACTGTCCCTGCACAAAATGAGATCACTATAAGAAAAAAGTAATTTAAAACTGCTTGCGGCTTTAATGTAATGTCTGGTCCCTGCAATATGGATGAAAATCATTGAGAAAAATAGCACAGACACAGACAGTACACACACCACGTAGCTTTAGGTGCACACTGCAGAGGACATGGGCAGTACACACACCACGTAGCTTTAGGTGCACACTGCAGAGGACACGGGCAGTACACACACCACGTAGCTTTAGGTGCACAGTGCAGAGGACACAGGCAGCACACACCATGTAGCTTTAGGTGCACACTGCAGAGGACACAGGCAGTACACACACCACGTAGCTTTAGGTGCACACTGCAGAGGACACGGGCAGTACACACACCACGTAGCTTTAGGTGCACAGTGCAGAGGACACAGGCAGCACACACCATGTAGCTTTAGGTGCACACTGCAGAGGACACAGGCAGTACACACACCACGTAGCTTTAGGTGCACACTGCAGAGGACACAGGCAGTACACACCACGTAGCTTTAGGTGCACACTGCAGAGGATACAGGCAGTACACCACGTGAGAATACTGCAGCTAGCACAATCACCTGCCTGCCTGTCAGTAAATTAGGAAGAGCGGATCTACCTAAACTATACAGTGTATATATATATATACAACACCTGGGATGCATATATATCCTCTAAACACTGTAACTTTAACTGACTAGCCTGCCTGCCTGATCTACCTACAAAAAATGACACACTCTCGCCTTTTATAGCGTGGGGTGTGTATTAAACCCCCTGAGCCATAATTGGCCAAAGCCACCCTGGCTTTGGCCAATTATGGCTCTCCGTTTTTTGCAAGCTATGATTGGCCAAGCATGCGGGTCATAGTGCATGCTTGGCCAATCATCAGCCAGAAATGCACTGCCGCAGTGAATTATGGGCCTTGACACACCACTCTAATTTGGCGCGAACGTCCCAAAACGTTCGTAACTCGACGAACGATCGAACATACGATGTTCGAGTTGAACATGACTTTGACTCGAATACGAAGCTCATCCCTAGTAATGACCAAGGATAAGAAGACTCTGTGATTAAGTTAATCTCCCTGTGTCTGTTGTAGTTCTCCTACTGATTATGATGATTGTTTTTTTTGTTTTTTTAATCATTCCCTTATATTATTCAGTAAAGCAAAGAGCAATGGGCAAAAAATGTGCTCAGAGCTGTAACCCACAATAACAAAAGATCTATTGCCCTTCAAGCTACACATAATAGCACTTTCTATATCATCATGCTCTTTACATTGTCATTTGTTGAACTAGGCTGGGTATGAATATAAACTTAGTCATAGACCTTAGAGCAAGTATAAAGATTGGGTCCCCATTTTAAATATGAAGCAGCGATTCCAAAATTATGTAAAGCTTTGCTGGGCAACATGTCGATTGTAGTCAGCCAGTAAAATGCAGGCCCTCTGGGTTAGGGAGAGAAGGAACCATGAAATTAATGCTTTTAAAGGTTATGTGCATCAGCAGAAGAGCCATTGTTCTGCAGTCTATATTTACAACTCAAAGCTTGTTTCTTGGATTCTGGTCAGAAGGCAAATGCGAGAGAAAAGCATTTCTCTGCACAGGGCATATTTTCTTTTTAAAGGTACCTTCTGTTGTGTTTTCATTTAGGAATAGATATTGTGATTCAACACACACTAATTTTTTGCTTTTCTGTTATTGACCTATGTCTGAAACATATATATCTTGTCTTTTTCTTGCTGAAGTGTGCATGAAATGTGTCCTTCTATTGCTGACACTTAGTAGATATCTGGTTTGTATCTCCTGCCAGTTAATATGTATATAATTTTGGCCTACACCGATTGTCCATTATGGGTCTTAGTTCTCCTGCTCTAATATACATGCTGACTATTCCTATTATCTAAGTCCTCTTACACTAAGATGACCAGATTTTTAAAATGAAATCCGGGGACATATTTTTTCTTTACTAGTAATGGCAACAATCAGTGACTCTCTGCCCATCGCCGCCCGCCTCACAACCTCTCAAGTCTTACTCTTCGGGCCCCGGCTACTACTGGATGGGGGAGTGGAGGAAGATCACTCCGCCAGGGAAGGCAAGGAGATAGGCAGGGGGCTGGCCAGGATTTGAGCCAAGGCAGAATAACATGCGAGCAAAGCTGAATGGGCATGCGTCCGAAACTGAAGAAATATTCCCTCCGCTCCGACCAGCACATAATCATCAGAAAGGGGCACAGATAATGGGAAAAATACAAACCCCATATGCCAGTAGGCACGGCGGAGCGGGGGTGTGTAATACAAATTTTTTATTTTAATTCTGCACTAATTGTCTTTGAAATTGCCCCTGCCACCTATTAAATCCAATCTGGGGACAAAACCAGGGACAGTCTTGGTCCGGGGACAGTGTCCTCAATCAGGGGACTGTCCCCTGAAACTGGGGATGTCTGGTCACCCTATCGTACACACAATCAGAATTTCCGATGGAAAAAGTCAGGCAGACTATTTCTATAGGAAATTCCGACCATGTGTATGCCCCATCGGAGAAATTCCATTGGAAATTTCGATGAATTCCATCAGAGATTACATAGAGAACATGTTCTCTTTTCCTCGATGGAATTCCGTCGGAATTCCGATGTGAGTTTGGTTGGGCTAAAGCCTGATCGTGTGTACAGGGCATGATGGGTACACACTACCGTTTTTAATGGTCTAGAAAAAAATATGTTTTTTTCAACCCGATCATTGTTAAGCCGGCCTTGCCTACACACGATCGTGGAAAAAAAAATGCTCTAGCAAAGCGCGGTGACATACAACACGTACGACGGCACTATAAAGGGGAAGTACCGTTCGGATGGTGCCACCCTTGGGGCTGCTTTTGCTGATTTTGTGTTAGTAAAAGAGAGAGACGATTCTCGCTTTTCAGTCTTTTCAGTCTGTTACAGCGTGATGAATGTGCTATATCCATTACGAACGGTAGTTTTACCAGAACGAGCGCTCCCCGTCTCATAACTTGCTTCTGAGCATGCACGTTTTTTTCACGTCGTTAAAGCCCACACACGACCATTTTTTACGACGTTAAAAACGACGTGAAAATTTAGAGCATGTTCTAAATTTTTAATGCCCATTTTTAACGTTGCAAAAAATGCCCTGGAGCCCACACAATCGTTTTTAATGACATTAAAAAAAAAAATTTACATTGCGAAAAACGGTTGTGTGTACGCGGCATGAGAGTTCCTCACTAACGATACAAGATAGGCTATCTGAGATCTGGGAAAGACTATTTGTAGTGATTTTTGTAATAGTCATATCTCCTTGAAAAGATTTACAATTTCAGGAAGAGATGTTGGAAACCTGTTAATGTGCTTTTTCTCACTGATTGGTTAAAATTGGTTGATGTCTTCAAGCTAACGCCCAGCAGTAGGAATGAGCAAATTGGCCTGTGTTTAGTTTGTTGGCCATTCATCTAATTAGTCATGAAGTGCACCGTTTACAATGTTTAAAAAGTTAACAAAATAATAAAAACTGTTTTTAAGGTCCCCTGCTCTCAAGTACATGCACATACGAACATAAACATGCACATGAGGTGTACCTATGTATGAAAATGATGATTTCATCACACATATTATGTACCCATATAAAATTTTTAGGATCAAAATGTATCAATATTAATGGTAAAGCCTTTTAAAGCATTGTCTATGGACAGTTAGGGACCTTAGATTGTAAGCTCCTTGAGGGTAGGGACTGATGTGAATGTAAATTGTATATGTAAAGCGCTGCGTAAATTGACGGCGCTATATAAGTACCTAAATAATAATAATAATAATAATAATTTTGAGTACCATAGCTTGTTGCCATTCACACATGCCTGCAATTTTTCAGCTTGTCATGTTTAGCATCTATTTACTCAATGCAACCTCATCTTTTATATCTAATCACATTATGGTAACATACTGTATTGTGTTTGTATGCAGTTTTTATGCAGAGACATTGTTAAAAAAATTGTTGTGCTAATATCATTAGTCATACAAAATTGCAACTACCAGCATTTTATTTTCCATATATGCCTATCCTCATGCCTAAAATTTTCATTTTAACATTTTTTTAAAAATGGCATTGGCAGCGAATTAAAGCTATATTGGGGTGTTGCAGAACAGTACATTTTTATGGAGGTGTCAGTCTGACATCACATACTTTGCATGTGTATTTGATTTTTATTTTACATTTTACATTTAGCTTGACTTAAACACAGCAGCAACACCCCAATATGATTTATTTCAACGTGGCAAAAAGGCTTTTTGTAGGTTGTTTTGGCTGCAAAACTGATTTTGAAACCAACGGTAATAGGCTTGAATTGATCGATGCAAATAGCTGCCACAACAAAGCTAAAATCTAAAGGAAAGTTGACTCTTACAGAAAAAAATAAAGCTATGATGTGTGCCAGTTTCGAAGAAAACATATTATGTCATAATATAGCTCTTCTTTTTTATGCAGTATCACACTGTGTTATTTAAAAAATTGAAAGCGGAGCTCCACCAAGAAAAAAAAAAATCTAAAATGCTGCAAATATATATATATATATATATATATATATATATATATATATATATATATATATATATATATATATATATATATATTGTAGCAGAGCGTCCCAGAGAGAGCCTGGAAAAGTCCTGTTTGGGGTTTACACCTCTCCCAGGCTCCTCTCTTATACGTTCAGGGATCTCTGAGCTCTGATCCAGTACGGGTGTTGGCCCTCTCCCCCAGGCCAATTTAAGCTCACCTGTGCAGACAGCCTTTGCTCTGCCCTGGGACACACAGATAGTGTTGGTCTGTGAGAGAAAAGAGGTTGGTAAACAAAACTGTTAAGCAATCTATGTGGAGGCTGACAAGCTGTAGGTTTGTTCAGCCTGGTAGTAAGGGCGTGCATATTGTATAGTTAGAGCCGGGACACGGCTAGGATTTTGTTTAATTTACTTTTGTTTTGCTTTTATGCACACTGTACAGCACCTGTAAAAAGACTTTGTATATAGCACCAATAAACACCCCACTGTTTGTCACTTATATTATGGACTTGGTATCTGTGCCTGCTCATCCCAGGGAGCGTTTGTACCTGCTACCTATCCCCCAGTTTACAATATATATATATATATTTTTATACATACCTGAAATGCCTGTTGCTAGGCAGATCGTCCTAATCTGCCACTTCCTGATCCGCGGTCCGTCTTCTTTCTTCTGCTCCTCGGCTGCCTCCTGTGGAATGGGGGAGCGGTGTCTTGAATGAATGAATGAAAAACTTATAAAGCGCGGCGCATGCAAACTGAATCGCTTCTGGGCGCTAGTTGTTCGTGTCTCATGACATCAAAAGAGCAGAGTTTTGATCCGTCTTCTGAAAGTCAGGTGGTTTTCCTCCAACCGAATGCTGGTTGGTAAAGCGTTCCATAGTCTAGGACCCTGAAAAGCAAACCTTCTTTCTCCTTTGGACTTGTATTTGGTTTTTGGTACCCTGACCAGATTTTGGTCGGTGGATCGCAGAACGCGATTCGAATTGTGAGGTTCTATCTTGTCGCAAAGATATTGCGGAGCCTTCCCATGGATGCACTTATGTGTCAGGCAGAGTGCTTTAAATGCAATTCTGTCTTTTACTGGCAGCCAGTGAAGGGTTTTTAACGAAGGTGAGATTGATTCCCATTTTTTTTTCCCAGTCACCAGTCTGGCGGCCGTATTCTGAACGACTTGCAGACGGGAGATTTGGTACTTTGGGAGTCCGAGGTACAGGGCGTTAGCATAGTCCAGTCTGGAATTCACAATTGTTCCCACCACGACTGCTACGTCTTCTTTGGGGATAAATGGAATAAGTCTGCGTAGTAGGCGCAACAGATGGTGCGCTCCGCTGACTACTGACCCTATTTGTGCGTCCATTGTCATGAAGGTGTTGAAGATGACCCCGAGACTTTTGACTTTGGAGCTAGGGGTGATGATTTGGCCCAGAATGGGCGGGGGTGTCCAGGTTGTTGCCAGTTGACTCTTTCGGCTGGCGTGAAACATAAGGAGTTCTGTTTTTGAACTGTTGAGTTTAAGATAACTCTTAGTCATCCAGTTTTCTATCAAAGAGAGACATTTCTCTAAACTGGGATGATGATCCTTTTTGTTGCAGATGCGAAAATACAGTTGCGTATCGTCTGCATAAGAGTGATAGAGTAGTTCTTGGCTACTGATAATATCAAAGAGAGGGCGAAGATAGATGTTGAAAAGCACCGGTGACAGGGGGGATCCTTGGGGGACTCCACATGACACCGTGCGCTTTTCCGACGTGAAAGAACCCAATTTAACTGTTTGTGATCGGTTTTCAAGAAAGGAAGAAAACCATGGTAAATCACCTTCTGCGACTTCTGCTACCTTGGCTAGTCGCATCAGTACCAGTTTGTGGTCTACCGTGTCAAAGGCTGCGCTTAGGTCCAGCAGAACAAGGAGACAAGATTCTCCTTCATCTGCGGCCTCGAGGGCATTGTCCCATATTTTGAGTAAGGCCGTTTCTGTCCCGTGTCCGGGACGGAAGCCTGATTGTAATGGATCCAGTAGATTGTGGGTATCTAGATGCTGTTGCAGCTGTTGTACCACTACTTTCTCCATTATCTTGGAGAGAACATTTAGGCCTGTTATGGGACGGCGGTGAGTTGGGTCCTTGGGATCCAGGTTAGGTTTTTTCAAGATGGGCTGGATTGTGCCCTCTTTCAACAGGGATGGCACTGTGCCTTCCTTAAATGACTGGTTTATAAGCCGTGTGATGGGTGGTGCCAGGATGTCGGCACATTCCTTCAGCAGTTTGGTGGGGATGATATCATTGGGCGATGTGCTGTTCCGCAAAGCACCAATGATATTTTTTGTGGTATCGATGGAGATCGGTACCAGAGTGAACTTTGTTGATTGTAGAGCGTTTCTGTGGGTGTTTTGTGGTTGATTGACGGTGGGGTTGAGGGGGGTATTGTTTTGCATGATGCTTTCCCGGATTCTTTCAATTTTGTTGATGAAGAAATCCGATAGTTCATTGCAGAACTCTTGGGTGTCTGAGTTGGGGACTTCAAGACATCCTGGATTCATGGTCTGGGTGACCATCTTGAAGAGTTCGCGGGGGCGGTTTAGGGCGCTGTTAATCGCCATAGAAAAATGATGTTTCTTGGCTTTGAAGATTTCTTTATGATATCGTGTTGTTATTGCCTTGTAGATGATGAGGTTATCCTCTGCAGGACTTCTTTTCCAGGCGGCTTCCGCCCTTCTGCGCTCTTGCTTCAGAAGCGACAGCTGGTTGTTGAACCAGCTGGACTTTCTTTTTCTGATGCAGGCTTTGCGTTTCGGTGCTACTAAATCGGCTGACTGTAGCAGGGCTGCGTTTATGGCATCCAGTGTATCTGCGGCTGTTTGATGTGGATGGATTGTTTTGATTCTGTTTCCCAAGGTAGATTTGAAGAGTTCCGAATGGAGCTTCTTCTGAGATCTAGCCCAGTGTATTGTCACCGGCTTGGGTGCTTTTATCACTGGGGGAATTTTGGAGATTATGAAATTAATTGCATGGTGGTCTGTCCATGGCAATGGTTCATTTTCTAAAATGCTTATTTTCAGATTTTGTCTGAAAATTAGGTCGAGTGTGTGACCTGAAGCATGTGTTGGCCCGCATATAAGTTGCTGTAGCCCTAATCCCTCCAGGTGATCAATGCAGGCGTCCGCAATGGGATCCTGTGCGGAGTTGGCCCACAGATTAAAGTCCCCGAGCAGCAAAAGGTGTTTGCTGTTAAGGGTATAAGTGGATATAAACTCCGTTAATGATGGCAAAAACTGCGATTTTGGCCCAGGTGGCCTATAGCAGAGGAGAATGTGAACAGTCTCCTGGGGGGGAAGTTTGAAGTTGAAGAGTAAGGGTTTCCATGAATGGAAGAGGATTTTGAAGGGCTGGCTTAGTGATTGTAATGCGATTCTTGTGGATCACCGCCAGGCCTCCTCCTCTTTGCCCTATTCTGTTTTCCGTTATAATGCGATAGTTTTCTGGCACCAATTCTCCGAGAATGGTGTTGCAGTCGTCTGAGAGCCAGCTTTCTGTAATAAAGAGGCAGTCTAGATCGCTTTGTAGTAAGAAATCGTGGATTTCTAATCGGTGTTTTACTGCCGATCTTGTGTTGATCAAAGCACATGATATGTGCTCGAGCTGGGTTAAATAGTTAAAATTTTTGATGGTCGATCGAATCTCAAAAGTTGCTCTATTTTTAAGGCCTTTTTGGTGACGGCTGGTAATGCTGTTGCGAATTGTCTCAGACCCCGAATAGAGTCCGCAGAGTATCGCAGATTAGCCATTGTCGCCAGTCACATTGTCGTCAGTCTTTCCTAATTGCGGCGGCCACGAATGAGGCCTGGTCTGGCGCAGATGCGGGAAGAGCCGCGAGACGCCGGACGTGATGGGTGGAAGACTGTCCATTCACGTCGCGCGGCTCGCTCATGCGCAGTAGGGAATCGGGCGGTGAAGCCGCAAGGCTTCACTTCCTGATTCCCTTATCGAGTATGGCGGCAGGGCAGCCGAGACCCGAGTGTTTGCTCCGCTTTGGCTGCCGTCATCGTGGGCACCCTGGACAGGTAAGGCTCCATTCACATCCAGGCGGACGAAATCGCGGCGTTTTGTCGCCGCAAATCGCGGTACAAATAGCGGCGTTTTGTACCGCGATTTGCGGCGACAAAACGCTGGTATTGTCCGCCCAGATGTGCCCCAGAATGACCCCCTCTATGGAGATGCTTCCCATCTCCTAGCCGAAACGCCGAAAGACGCCTGAAAAAAAGGTCCGGGACCTTTTTTCAGGCGATAGGCGTCAGGCATTCGGCGTGGAGATGTGAACCATCTCCATAGAGGGACATGTATTTCCAGCCCTCTGGCGGCAGCGGCGTAGCGCTACAGGCGTAAAAACGCCTAGATGTGAATGCGGTCTAAGTCTCCTTATTAAAAGTGAGCAGCTACAGTGTTAGTAGCTGCTGACTTTAAATATTTTTTTTTTTAAACCGGACCTCCGCTTTAAGAAAATTTTGAAACAGACTCCACAAAAACACTTTAAAACCTTCATTCCAGAGATGAGGCACACGGATAGCACAGTGGCTGGAGAATATTTATGCAAATTTAAGAGATAAGGCAGTTTTTGTCATGAAATAAAAATTAGAGTGTATTATTTATAAAACAACAGCCAGAAATATTGTACAGTCTCATTAAACATTATATAAACTGTTTAATCATGTTTAACCACTTCCGGACCACTGCACGACTACGTCGGCACTTTGAAGAGGAATATCTAGCTGCCATAACCCAGGTATCCCCGTCTTTAGCCTTCGCCGCAAGACCACCGTTAACAGTGGTCCCTTTCCCTGACACCGATATCGGAAGTGATCGGGTCCTTCCTGTGGCTGAGTATGGAGATTAGTGAAGGGAAGATGGCCCCCACCCATCTCCATACCATAGCAGCGCAGAAGCGATGTCAAAACTTCACTTCCGCCCATAGCTCTTAAAGGGAAATTTTTTTTTCAAATTACACATTTTTTTAATTTTTTTATTGCATTTTAGTGTAAATTTGAGATCTTTTTGACCCCAGATCTCATATTTAAGAGAACCTGTCATGCTTTTTTCTATTACAAGGGATTTTCCAAAAAAAGTGCGCTTGTAAGACCGCTGCGCAAATACGGTGTGAAATAAAGTATTGCAACGACTACCATTTTATTCTTTAGGGTAATAGAAAAAAATGTATAATGTTTGGGGGTTCTAAGTAATTTTCTAGCAAAAAAATTGTTTTTAACTTGTAAACAATAAATCTCAGAAAGAGGCTCGTTCTTTAATTGTTTAATCATTTTTTTTTTTTTACTTCAGACTCAACCTCATAGAGTGAGCGTTATATGCTCATGTTCTGCGTGCCAGCCCATTGCATCTCTATATTGGTTTTGCATCATTAGTGTCGCTTTTCTTGTGTGGTGTTTTTTTTTTTTTTTATATAATATATATATATATTTTTTTATTTGAGGGATATTATTGATTATATCTCCTTTTACTAGAGAAAGCATAAAGTTTACATTTACATAATCCCCCCCTTATCCTTCCCCTCCCTCCCCCCTATCTCACCCAAAACAATCACTTATACTTCTACTTCCCTTAACTTTTCTGCGTAACTCCATGATTTCTTAAAAGTCCTCCAGTTATCCCATTTCGTGTTTTGTAAGATGTTGTTCCCCTCTAAGCCCTCTTTCAGTTCTTCCATTTTATAAGTTTCTTCAACCGCATCTACCCACTCCCAAATTAAGGGGCACTCCACCTCTTGCCACTTCCTTGGGATAAGTCTCTTGGCGGCATTGAGTAAATGTGGTACAAGTGTTTTCCTGTAACTTTTTATGCCTTCTTCTTCCCCCCCATGAAATAGGACGACCCATGGGTCCATCTTGATCTTTTTCTTTGTAATCTCTTCCACACAATCCAGTATTTTTTCCCAGAACCTCTTTACTTTGGGGCATCCCCACCAGAGATGTGCCATATTTCCTGGTAAACCACAGCCCCTCCAACAATCTCCTGCCTGTCCTTCCTTAAATTTTTTGAGCTTATCAGGTGTCATGTACCATCCGGATATGCATTTAAAGCACATCTCCGCTGTACGGCTATCTACCGCCGAGGAGTGTGTCAGAGCCAGCATTTTGTCTATTGTGACCCTATCCCGCTGTGTCCCGAGTTCCCTTTCCCATTTTTTAATGTATGGAGGTACACTTTGCTCGTCCATTTCCAGTAGAATCTTATATAACTTTGAAGTGGTTCCTTTAGATTTTTCTGTGGAGCACATTTTTTCTAATTCTGTTAATTGATCTCCCGTTCTCAACGGGCGTGGAAGGTCCTGAATAAAGTGTTTGAGCTGCTGGTACCTCCATTCATTAATCTCCATTAAATTCTTTTTAGATTTTATCTCCTGCAGTGTTTTTATGTGCCCATCATTCATTATGTCCCTTAATTGTGCGGTATCCTTTTTGATCCAATTACCCCCTACCTGTATTTTACCTGGTGCAAAGTAATCATTATTTTTAAGTGCTATAAGAGGTGAATTATATTCCTTCTCAGTTTTATTATAAACAGTGTCCCATATTTTAAGTGCATTTTTTGTTATTTCGTGTGCATTTTTGTCTAGTGCCCTAAATTGAGGAGGATTCCAAATAATCTTGTCCAACCTCACCTGTGATAATTCATTTTCTAAACTTACCCACCTTTTTTCTTTATTGGCTCTGGCCCACTCCACCACTCTTGTTAATACCACTGCATCATAATATCGTTTGATGTCCGGGACAGCTAATCCCCCCTTTTTTTCTGGTTGTTTTAGGGTCTGGAGTGATATCCTATGTTTCTTATTTCTCCATATATAGTTCATAATTAATTTTTTAATTACTGAGAAAAATGTCTTAGGGAGGGCTATGGGGATCATCTGAAATTTATATAGAATTTTAGGTATAATGACCATTTTACAATAATTAATTCGTCCTATCCATGATATTGCTCTATTTTCCACCCTTTTTGTTTCTATTTCAATTTCATTTAGTAAGGGTATAAAGTTTATCTTATACATTTTTTTAATGGAATTTGCTAACAATATCCCTAGACATTTGAGTTCTTTGACCCATGTGAAGTGGAACTTCGCTTTCAGGAATTGCTCTTCCAGTTTACTTGTATTTATACTCATAATCTCCGTTTTGGTAATGTTTATTTTGAAATTCGAGATTTCCCCGTAATCTCTACATAAATTTAATAAGTTTGTAATTGATGTTTTAGGTTTCTCCAAGTAGAAGAGGACATCATCTGCAAAAGCAGAGAGTTTATGTTCCTCCTCTCCAATTTTAACCCCTTTTATTTCTTGGCAGTTACGGATCCTGGCGAGAAGAGGTTCCAATGAAAGCACAAACAGTAATGGCGACAAAGGGCAACCCTGCCTTGTGCCATTTTCCATTGAGAAAGTTTGAGATAGACTACCGTTAATCTTTATTTTGGCCGTGGGGGACTTATAGAGGGCTGCAATCCAATCCATCATTCTTAGTCCAAACCCCATGCCCTTTAGAGTGAGCAACATGAGTCCCCAGTCTACCCTGTCGAACGCTTTTTCTGCGTCTATCGACAGGAGTAGACCTGGGGACCCCATTGCCTTCATTCTTTGGAGTATCAAGAGTGTTCTTACTCCATTGTCTCTCTCCTCTCTACCTTGAACAAACCCTGTTTGGTCCGGGTGTATCAGTTTTGTCATTTTCTGTCTAACTCTTCCGGCCAGTACCTTTGCAAACAATTTTATATCTGTGTTCAACAGAGATATCGGCCGGTACCCTGAACAGCTTCCCGTGTCTTTACCTTCCTTTGGGATAACAGTGATAGTTGCCTCTGATGCTTCTTTACTTAATTTATACTCTCTTCCAAGGCCATTAAAATATTGGCATAATTTTGGGAGGAGAATCTCCTTATACTTTTTGTAATACATCACTGTGAAGCCGTCCGGGCCCGGGCTTTTCCCTACGGCTGAATTTGTTAATGCTAATTTAATTTCATTTTCTGTAATGGGCCTATCCATTCCTTCTGCCTCCATTTGACCAATTTTTGATATTCCTGCTTCTTTTAAGAATGTTGTGATCTTGTTTTCTTTCTCACCCTTTTGCCAGTTCTTTTGTTCTACTGAGTATAATTTTTCATAGTATAATCTGAAGGTTTCTGCAATATCTTTTGTTGTATGTAGGGTCTCACCTTTTCCGTTTTTAATTTTGTCTATATAATTCCTTGATTTCTTTTTTTGTACCATCCGAGCTAGGTGTTTGCTTGTTTTATTACCCCACCTATATCTTTCCCTGGCTATCAAGTTGAGTTCCCTTTTTGTTTCCTTATCTAAGAGTTCTTTAAGTTCGTTTCGCTTGCTTACTAGATTCAGATATAAATCTCGTTGCTTTCCCATTTTCTTGTGTTTTTGTTCGAGGTTCAAGATCTCTCCTATAAGTTTTTCTCTTTTGCTACTCTCTTCTTTCTTTCTCCTTACTCCTTCGGAGATCAAGACCCCTCTTATCACCGCCTTATGGGCGTCCCATAGTGTTGCTACCGAGATTCCATCTGTCTCGTTTGTCTTAAAATACTCTTCCAATTCTTTTTTAACCCTTGAAAAACTTTCCTCTTCGATTATTAGTTCCTCATTGAGTCTCCAGTTTTGATAAGGCCTTTGATTTCCTGAGATATTTATGGATATGCTAATGGGGGCGTGATCCGAGATCGTCATGGTCTCTATTCTTGTCTCGACCACCATCTCCAGCATTCTATGATCCACCAGAATGTGGTCAATCCGAGAATAGCTCCCGTGCACCGGAGAATAAAACGTATAATCTCGTTGGCTTGGATTAAAAATCCTCCATGTGTCCACTAATTGATTTCTATATAAACTTTCTTTTACTTTTCTTAGTTGTATGTCTTGGGTTTCTAATGTCTGGTGAGTCTTATCTACTTTCGGATCCATACAAAAATTAAAGTCTCCTCCTAATATTAACTTTCCCTTTCTAAAGTCTTTTAATTTCCCTAATATTCCCAGCAAATATTTCATCGGAGAGGTATTCGGGGCATATATATTTACTAGGGTATATTCCAACCCCTCCAGTTTTCCTCTTAAAAAGAGGAATCTCCCTTCCGGGTCTGTCATTCTGTCTGTTAATACAAAACGCGTCCCCTTTGCTATTCCAATTGCTATCCCTCTGGCTCTTTTGGAAATAGTATCTCCATAGTACCATCTGGGGAAGTCGGGGGAGTATATCTTTATGTTTGATCCTAGAGTAAGATGGGTTTCTTGTAAAAAGGCAATGTCTGTCCTATACCTTTTCAATTCCTTTAGTATCTTATGTCTCTTGGTTGGGCTATTGAGGCCTTTCACATTATATGATAGACATTTAATCACTGGCATCCTTGTTTTCCTTTCTTTGGGTTACGCTCTCTCCTGATTGTTTTGGTGAGATAGGGTTTCTTCCCTCCCTCCCACCCATCCCTCCCATCCCCCCCTCCCTCCCGTCCCCTCCCTCCAACCCATCCCACCCATCCCCCCCTCCCTCCCTTCCCCTCCCTCCAACCCATCCCTCCCATCCCCCCCTCCCTCCCCCCCTCTTTGGCCTATTAAAGACCTCTGAACCATCTTCCATATCTTGGCTCAGATCGCTCCAGGTGGGGCCCGAGACTGCCTCCCCCCTCCCGGTTTTCCTCCCGGGAGAGGGGGGGTGGGGCCGGACCCGAGCCAGAGATCGGAGAGAAGGCGAAACAAGCCATAAAAAAAAAAAAAAAAGGGAGAAAAAAGAGAAAAAAAAAAAGAAAGCAAGCCAGCCGGGGGCTTCAAGAGGAGCTCAAAGAAGACCATAGTGTAACCAGAGAAAGCAAAGCAAAAGGGGGGGAGAAGGGGAGTTTTCATTTCTTCCCCTCTCCCTCCCACCTCCGCTTCCCTCCTACCCCCAACCTGGAAGGTCGGGGACCTGAATATCCAATTTCCTACAGAATTCGTTTAAGTCCTCAGGGAATCTTAGTGTCGCCGATTTCCCCTCCTTTATTCCAATTAGGCAAGCAGGGAACCCCCAGTTATACTTAATATTCAGATCTATCATCTGTTTTAGGAGCGGTTTTAACAACCATCTCCTAGCCAGGGTTTCTGGGGCCACATCGGTGAATATCTGCAGCTCCGTCCCTTCAAACTCTACCGGGGGTTGTCCCCTCAACTTCTTCCAAATTGCTTCTTTTTCTTCATAGAATCTGAACCTTATTATAACATCTCTTGTTCTCTCGGAGGTCACTCTTTTCGGATTTCCTACTCGATGGACCCTTTCGATCCCAATTGGATTGTCTGTTCTTTCCAATAGTGGGTTAAATAACGTCTGCATTATTATCCTGAGGTCCTCACCTCTCTTCTCTGGTAAAGACCTTATCCTCAAGTTTTGTCTCCGGCTTCTGTTTTCTTGGTCTTCCAATTTGTAAAGAATATGCCTCTGTTGTAGTTGAATCTGGTCCATCTGGGTTTTTAGCATAATTGATTCCTGTTCTTGTTTCTCTATTTGTTCCTCTACTGTTTCTATTCTGGACAGCATGTGGCCAAGATCGGTCCGTAAGCTCTGTATTTCACTTTTTATCACGTTTTCCAATCTTAACAACATCTCTGCCATTTCTCCTTTTGAGGGGGAGTGGGTGTCTGCACTTCGTTCATCCATCCTGCTGCTTTCCATTCCACTTCTTGTGGACCCTTCCTCCCTTTGTTCTATGGATGTTTCTCTGGAGTTGTCACTCTGGGGTTTCTTATTTTCGGCCTTTTTGACTTTATTTGCTTGTTGTTGCTTTGTTACCCCCTGGGCACCAGGGACACGCGGACTTTCCCCTCTAGTCACAAATGGCCTTATTGAGCTTGTTGCTGTAGTATTGCTTGGAGTAGTTGGGGGACCCCCTTTTGTTGATCTACTCGTCATTCTGCTCCTTCTGATTCTCTTCCCCAGCTTGACCTCTTATTCCCAGCAGATTAATACGGAATCCAGTAAAGAAGGGGGAGACCAGTAGGGGGTACTGGGCTGGGTTAGACCGGAAATTTTACCCCCCCTTGACTCCTACCCTGCCAAATATTATTTTATTTGATTATTTAATCCAGGGAATAGGAATGCTCTCAGGGTGAGCATGGACCGTGACAGTGACAGTGATCCTCTTTCGGAGCAGAAGGGGGCGCCCAGGATCCCCAGGTAAATGATTTCCTCAATAAAGAGAATCGCATAAAATAATGCACAGCGGGGGTGTGGGGGGGGGGGGTCCGTCCCTTACCCTATATGCTACGCTTGGGGTTTTGGATCCCAAGTGTATGTGTCGGTTAGATCTATTTAAATTTCTCCTCCCAGTCCTAGAATGAAGTTTTAACGAATAAGATGTGGATACTAATTGCCAATGTTCCCCATTCCCCTCTAGTCCCCTTCTTCTCCCACCCCTTTCTGCAGGCCTCCGGGACAACAACAAAAAGAAAAAAAAAAAAAAAGAAAAGGGGGAAGAAGAGAGAAAGAAAAAGGGAACCACACAAAAAAAAAAAAAAAAGGGAAAAACCCCGCTCAGTTGATTATCAATCAGTCATCAATTTTCATCCTTTGCTCCTGCTATGGATTTCAATGTCCAAATTTTTAAATTGCACAGATCATATCCTATAATGGTGGATCCCCTTGACTCATATCAACTTTCTTGGGGATACACTTTTCATTTTTAATCCCTCAGCCCACAAAGTGCCTTATGTAAGTAAGGGTTAAGAAGAGGGGAATGCAAAAGAAAAAGGGGGGGCCACTTTTAATACGCTGTATAAGATGTCTTGTACGGTGGGGTTACGTGTTTTTTTACTTATTGTTATTTAATTAAGAGTCACTTTTTAACCCCTTCTTATCCCCAGACCGCAATCCAAATCTCCTCCTGCTTATTCCCCCTTCCTTGTATAGTGTATTTGCAGTGTTTAATGTTATCAACTTTTGTCTTTAGGCAGTCACAATCAATTAAGTTAATTTGAAGTTTATCAGACAATTCTTATGCTCCGTTTTTCATCCGCTTTTAAAAACGCCCTTTACTTATCATGTGGCAATAAATAGTTAATGACAAATCTTTTACACTCTTCCTTCATAGCTTGACATTATTTTTTCCTCTTTTCCTTCCATACCCTCCTTTACCTTTCCACAAGGAGATTTACCTTACCTCTACATTTCCATCATTGTTTCTGTCCTTTTAAAAAAGCAGATGGCTAAGATCTGACCTTATTTATTGTAGTTGAAGGTATCCATCCGTGGGGTCGGCCGCCTCCGTCCTCACGTTGTATGTACCTCTCCTTGCTTTGATGTCTACTTTACCAGAAATGAGGGGGTTCCATGTGTACTCAATCACACCACCCACTGCGTGTCCAGCTTCCAGCTTTGCGCCGTCCTTCTGTTCACCTGTTCCCGCTCCTTACAGGCTGTTTCATATGCCCACAGTGTAGCAGCGTAGCTTAGTGCAGCTTGGCAGCGTGTGCTGATTCCTGTGGGGTGATACGCTGCGGTACTCAGCGTGTGGCGTGCTGGGATGACAGGGGTGACAAGTGCCTTCTCCTCCTCTCCTCTCATTCATCGGCGCGGTCCGTCCTCCAGCCGAGCAGTCTCATTGCTGTTCTCTCCCCCCACCTACGAGCGCGCGCGCGTCCTCACGTGCACGTGCACGTGCGCACCATCGTCAGGGGAATTTGTTTAATCATTTAAAAAGGTTTAATCATGAAATTCAATTTAGAATGTAAAAATGTATTTCTGAGGCAAAGGCCAGAAATATTGTACAGACTCCATATATTATACTGTATGTTAGACTTATTACTAAGACACAATTTCAGAGACAGAGAATTGGAAGGTTTTGTCATGAAATAAATAATAGATTGTAGTATTATAGCATAGACAACAGCTATAATTATAGTACAGACTCCATATACAATAAAGAAGCATTTGACGTAGGTTGCATTTTGAAAAGGAAAAACAACAGACAGCTTTTCAAAAAGCAAAATCAACATTAGGGTGTAAATATATCACAGAAAAAGCCAGACATATTGTGTTAACTCTATACACAGTATTTAAGCACTTGTAGTAGGCCACATTTTGAAAAAGACAGATACCAGTCAGCTTTTCATAAAAAAATCAACATTGGGCTTCATATACTACTGCTCCTAACCTTGAGTTTAGGAGCTTTTGGCACCTTTTTGTCAATGCTCCTAAACTCAACTCAGTGTGTCCATGTACCCATAGGCTTTTAGGATCATTTAGGAGCTGCTGCGTTTAGGGGAGGTTCAACCACTCTAAACCCCCCTCTCCTGAACGTACAAGAATCACATTTAGGATAGGAACGTTTGGCCACTGGCTGCAAAACCCGAAAAAACGATTTTACAGCAATTTTGCCACGTTTTGCATTTTCCTGTGGCCAGTGGTCAAAGTAGGCTATGTGTACATGAAGGCTATGTGTACACACGATCAGTCCATCCAATGAGAACGGACCGACGGATCGTTGTCATAGGTTAACCGATGAAGCTGACTGATGGTCCGTCACGCCTACACACCATTGTGTCAGAACGCGGTGACGTAAAACACGACAACGTGCTGAAAAAAACTAAGTTCAATGCTTCCAAGCATGCGTCGACTTGATTCTGAGCATGCGCGGGTTTTTAACCGGTGGTTTTGCATACCAACGATCGGTTTTGACCTATCGGTTAGAAATCCATCAGTTAAATTTTAAAGCAAGTTGCCATTTTTTTAACCGAAGGTTAAATAACCTATGGGGCCCACACACGATCGGTTTGGACCGATGAAAACGGTCCATCAGACCGCTATCCTCTGGTTAACCGCTCGTGTGTATGCGGCCTTAGAGTGTATTATGTCATAGAAAGAAAGCATATTTTCCACATAAGTGTACTACTGGCAGATGATCGCTTGGCTGCTTCTTATCAAGTAACCATCTAACCATTGCCCTGTTCTGCTGTGCTATATGCTTAAAATTTGCAATTTTTCCATTCATCTGCCTATGGCAACAATCTAACCCTTGACCTGCTTTGCTGTAATGTGGGATTGGTTTACGGAAACTGAAGAGTGCAAAATTTGGTGCAGCTGTGCATTGTTTAGCTTTGACAAAAAAAAAAAAAAAAAAAATGGAAGCTGACTGGTTTCTATGCAGAGCTAAACACGATTTTGTACTCTCTGGTGTTAGTATATCAACCCCTTTATGTTTAAAAACTGACTTTTCATTCATCTGTCTTATGGTATCTTACTTCTATCCCACAACTCAAAACGCATGCCTATTTTATAAACTTTCCCCTTTCGTTTATCTTGATTGATCGGAAAGTTAATGTTTTATTATTTATTTTGGCCTAACTAAACTAAAAGAGTAACTCCACTTTTGTAAAAAAGAAAAATATATAGCAAAAATATTTTTTTTATATATATATATATATATATATATATATATATATATATATACCGTATTTATCGGCATATACCGCGCACTATTTTGCCCTGAAAATCAGGGCAAAATCGTGGGTGCGCAGTATATGCCGATTTCCCGCCATGAGTTTGAATACTGCGCCCGCATATAGCGAGCGCAGTACACTCGTGAATCTTCGGCCAGTCTCGGCGCCTCTCGTACTGACGTCCTGAGCGTACAGGACGTCAGTGCGAGAGGCGCCCGAGCCTGCCCGAAGATTCACGAGTGTACTGCGCTCGCTATATGCGGGCGCAGTATTCAAAGTTGTGGCGGGAAACGAGCGGGAGGACGCCGCCGAAGATGGACGCCGGACCCGCCGAAGATGGACACCGGACCCGCCGAAGATGGACACCGGACCTCAAAACATCAAAACTGTAAGTACAAAACAACAAAAAATCTTTTTTTCCCACAGGATTGGGGGTGCGCGGTATACGCCAGAGCGCGTTATACCGCGATAAATACGGTATACACACACACACACACACACACACACACACACACACACACACACACACACACACACACACACACACACGCGCGTGTATATATATAGATAGATAGATAGATATCTTTATTTATATATATAAATATATATATATAGCATATACAGTTGTTACAAAAGCCATATTCTAATTTAATGTTATAGAAAATAACCTTTCCATTTCAATCTGCAGCATCATAGTATATAATAATTCATAAAATGTAACTTCCTGCTTGTGTGATTGGCTCACTGATTTTACCAGTCTGCACTAAGATACAAGATTTTGTTAAGGGTTACTTCTTATAGTTGTAAATACTTACATATACCCATTGAAGTGACTGGCCTCAGTTGATAAACAGAGATTAAACAAATCATCCTACATAAGTTGTCCCTTTTTATCTTTGGTCTTCTATTCTCTACATTGGTTCAAAGTCCAGAATTTATCAAGCTTGTCTGAGCTGTCAGAAAACAGGAGCTATAGAGCTGAAATTACACACAGCAGAGCTCAGTGAGGAGAGCTCTGAAAGCTGATTGGAGGGAAGGGACACCCCCTTCACACAGCACACAGGAACAGAACTGAGGCTGTCAATTACAGGCTGTGTGCTGGAGCTTCTTCCCCTGTGAAGTGCAGCAAGGGTTAATAAAACGAAGGGGCTGTCACAAGCACTTTTGAAAGAGAGCCTGGCTATGTCTGACTTTCCTCCTGTCTGCACCTTTTATAGAAGCCATACTAAAGGCCACAGAGGTTGGAATGATTGCAGATGGAGAATCTTGTGGCAATGAGGGGACATTGAAAAGGAGGAGCAAGGAGGAGGAATGTGGCCTTTTTTTGGTGCTGACCAGTATCTTTAGTGTGCTGCTTTCTGGTGAAGAATCATGTCTTCTCATGTGAATGGTACCCAACTGGCTGGTACATTTATCATGTTTGATACCCTGCAGACAGAGGCTGCAAACCACGGTGATGTTGTTGGCAGTACATATATTAAAGTGATTGTAAAGTAATTTTTATTTCAATAACAAACATGCTATACTTACCTGCTGGATTGGGTAAGGACTCAGATCAGTATAAGGGGTGGTGAGGGGGTGATATTACTACCTAAACATTTTTTTAATACCGGTAATGCATTAAGGTAAAAAATGTTTAGGCTTTAGAACCTTTAAAAAAGGTAAAGAGCTATGTGGATAGCAGTGGCCTGCACTCATGTGGCAGTGCCCTCTAGTAAAATATATGTGCTTGCATTACTTCAATATCTCCACTCCTTCCCTTCAACATAGATTTCCTCAACAACACCATAGACAATAACAAATCCAACTAGAAAATGCATTTCCTGCAGAAAATGCGTGGGAATGCTGAATTGCTAAAGCCAAATGGATGAATAGCTTAAATCCATAAGAAAAACTTGAAGTGAGAATCAGCATCCCAACTAATTAGCATTTTTTTTTAAAGTAATTACCTTTTGCAGGAGCTGCCCCATAAAATTGCCCATCAAATTTCTACCATCAAAACTGCCCCATCAAATTTATCCCATCATATTACCACCAAACTACCATCAAATTGCCCCCATCAAAAACTGCCCCATCCTATTGTCACATCAAAAACTGCCCTTATCAAATTGCCCCATCAAAACCTGCACCATCAAAATTGCCCCCAATCATATTGCCCCATCAAAAAGTGCCCCCATTCTATTGCCCAATCAAAAGTGCCCCCATCCTATTGGCCCATCAAAAAGTGCCCCCCATCAAATTGTCCCATTAAAAACTGTCCCCATCAAAATTGGCCCCATCATATTGCCCCATCAAAAAGTGCCCCCAAACTGCCTCCATCAAAAAGTGCCCCCCATCAAAAAGTGCCCCCGATCAAAAACTGCCCCTCTATCAAAAACTGCCCCCTATGAAAAACTGCCTCCCATCCTATTTCCCCATAAAAAACTGTCACATGCTCTCATTGACTTCAATGTTAAAAAAAGTGTTAAAAAGCGTAATATTTTAAAAAGTATAAATAGTAGAAAAAAAGTTGAAGAAGTCCCATCATTAGCTGAAAGAGATGAACATTTTAAAAGTTGAATGGTTTTAATAGCTGAAAGTATGCAGAAGTTACGCAGAGATAAAAAAAAAGTACGGAATAAAATTTAGAATTAAATTAAAGATAAATAAAAAAAAAACGAACGAAACTGCTGAAGCATTCCCACTAAATATAAAACGGTTTTATATATATATTTTTTTTTAAATCGGTCTTTATTTAACAAAAAATGTAAACCGCAGACGTGATCAAATGCCACCAAAAGAAAGTTATATTTGTGGGAAAAAAAATTATAAAAATTTAATTTGGGTACAGCGTTGTATGACTGCGCAATTGTCATTCAAAGAGTGAGAAAGCTGAAAATTGGTCTGAGCAGGAGGGGGATTCAAGTGCCCAGTGAGCAAGTGGTTAAGAAAAATCATTTGTTATTTTTGAGTCATCAAGAGATTTCAAAAACAACTCATGAAATAAATAAAAAAAATAACTGTCAATTTTTTTTAAAGGAAAAAAGCCTGACAGGTTCTAATAATCCCTCTCCACTCCATCCAACACTAAAAATAAACAGGATTTTCTTTATTTATAATGTAACAAATGGCGGAGAAATGGGGGGGGGGGGACAAAAAACTATTGGTTTGGCAGTTAAAGGGTTAACATTTTAACGTTTGTTTGGTGTCTGTAGGTGAAAGTATGAAGAAGCTGAAACTTTTGGTAGCGGAGAAGATTTTAAGGATTTGATGCATGCTCTCATTGGCTTCAATGTTAAAAAAAAAGTGTCTAAAAGCTCAATATTTTAAAAAGTATAAATAGTAGAAAAAAAACTGAAGAAGTTCCAACTTTTAGCTAAAAGAGCTGAACATTTTAAAAGCTGAATGGTCTTAATAGCTGAAAGTATGCAGAAGTTACGCAGAGCCAAAAAACGTACGGAATAAAATTAAAATGAATAAGAATAATAAACGAATAACAATACTGGGAATGCTATTGAGCATTCCCACTAATAAAACATTGATTGTGAATATATCCACACTCCTCTATAGGAGGGGTATTTCTGTACTCATCTACTAGGTAAATCTACTTTGCTAATCCATACAAAAAAATAATAAAAGTGCAATGTGCTTAAAAAAATTGGACTAAGAAATTATTTAAATATATGAATAAATAGTAAAGAATAACTATATTCAAAGGAATATTCAATATAGACGGTTCTACCAGTGAAATGATCAGAAAAAAATAATAAATAAAAAAGAATAAAATAAAATTTAAGTTCCCATTAATCAGTCCGAATAAAGTGATGTTATCTTTATCTTCAATTCAATCACTCTCAAGGAAAACTATGTTCTCCACCTTAATACAAATAGCGCCCCATCACCAGGTGCAATGCATGCTCACCTTGACCATGGACCTGTTGCAAGTGTAGGTCAACAAAGCATGCACAAGGTAATCCTCAGTGGGTCTCACATGGCCTGGAGCGATCTTCCACCTGAATCCCTCTGTTGTCTATAGCTCCCCTTGAGGCCTCGTACACACGACCGAGGAACTCGTCGGAAAAGACACATCGACAAGTTCCTTGTTAGGCTTGTCGAGGAACTCGACAAGCTTGCTTTGCGTACACACGTCAAGACAAAATCTCCTCGTTCTCAAACGCGGTGACATACAACACATACAATGGCAGGGGAAGTTCGATTCCACTGGCACAACCCATGGGGCTGCTTTTGCTAATCTCATGTTACTGCGTGTTAAGTAAAAGTTTGGTAAGAGACAATTTGCACTTTTCAGTCTGTTACAACGTGACAAATGTGCTATCTCCATTACAAACGCTACTTTTACCGAAGGTGCGCTCCCGTCTCATACTTTATTCTGAGCATGCGCGGGTTTCTTAGCATACACACGATCGTGTTTCTCGTCGAAAACCAGCCCGACGAGGAACACGACGAGGAAATTGAGACTCCCGTCGAGGAAAAAGAGAACTTGTTCTCTTTTTTCCTCGTCGAGTTCCTCGACAGTTTTCTCGATGAAAAACGTACACACGACCAGTTTCCTTGGCAAAAAAGCTCTCCCACCAAGATTCTTGAATGGATTCTATCGAGGAAAACGGTCGTGTGTACGAGGCCTTAGAGTGGGGCTGGATAAAAGCTTATCAAATAAAAAAGGAATAGCGGCCAATTGTGTAGTATGTTTAACCACTTGCCGACCGCCGCACGTCTACTTACGTCGACAGAATGGCACGGGCAGGGAGATTGGCATACAGGTACGTCCCTTTGAATCTGCCACCCAGCACACGCTCCAGCCACGTGCCTCGCGAGTGCGGCCGCTGGTCTCGGAAACTCGATGTTACCGGGAGTTCTGCAATTGTGGTCGGCAAGGGCAAGGGCAAGGCAAGGGCAGAACAGGGGAATGCCTTTGTAAACAAGACATTCCCCTATTCTGCCTAGTGACACTGTCACCGATGACCATTCCCCGTGATCAGGAACGATCATCAGTGACGTGTCACGTGCAGCTACGCCCCCTAACAGTAAGAATCACTTCCTAGGGAACACTTGATCCCTGCAGCGCCACCTAGTGGTTAACCCTTTCACTGCCAGTGTCATTTTAACAGTAATTCGTGCATTTTTATAGCACTGATCACTGTAAAAATTACAATGGTCCCAAAATGGTGTCAAAAGTGTCCGATGTGTCCGACATAATGTCGCAGTCCCGATAAAAATCGCTGATCGCTGCCATAACTAGTAAAAAAATAATAATAATAAAAATGCCATAAAACAGTCCCCTATTTTGTAGACGCTACAACTTTTGCGCAAACGAATCAATAAACGCTTCTTGTGATTTTTCTTTTACCAAAAATATGTAGAAGAATACTTATCGTTCTAAACTGTGGAATTCTTTTTTTTTTATATATATATTTTTTGGGGATATTTATTATAGCAAAACGTTTTTTCAAAATTGTCGCTCTTTTTTTGTTTATAGCGCAGAGGTGATCAAATACCACCAAAAGAAAGCTCTATTTATGGGGAAAAAAAGGACGTCAATTTTGTTTGGGAGCCACGTCGCACGACCGCGCAATTGTCAGTTAAATTAACGCAGTGCCGAATCGCAAAAAGTGGCCTGGTCTTTGACCACCAAAAGGGCCTGGGGCTGAAGCAGTTAAAAGTGATTAATAACAACAGAAGCTACTTTTTATTTATTTTTTATGAATATTTCACTGGTGGAACCGCACTATAATGAATATTCATTTGAATATAGTCATTCTTTACTATTTATTTATATATTGAAATAGTTTCTTAGTAAAAATGTATTGATTAACAAAGTAGATTTACCCAGTGAAGGAGTACAGAAACACCCCACCTATGTATAGAGGAGTGTGGATAAATTCACAATCAATATTTTATTTTATTTGTTATTGTCTATGGTGCTGTTGAGGAAATATATGTTGAAGGGGGAAGGAGTGGAGATATTTAATGGGGTTGTAAAGGTAAAAAATGTTTTCCCTAAATAGCATCCTTTACCTTAGTGCAGTCCTCCTTCACTTACCTCATCCTTCTGCTCGCCCCCTCCCCCCTCAAGAGGCTTTCTCCACACCAGGGAGAAAGTGTCGCATTACTGTATTTAGTTACAGACAGAAGAACAGGAAGTGAGGATTTCTCAGAAGAAATAAGGACATTTAAAAGTAAAATGGAAGGATAAGGTAAGTGAAGGAGGACTGCACTAAGGTAAAGGAAGCTATTTAGGAAAAATACCTTTACAACCCCTTTAAGCAGCTCAAGCACATTTTATATATTTATTTTTTAGTCACATTAGATGTGGGAACACATTTGAATGCTGCCACTATTTACATATGAATGCTGCCACTATTTACATATGAATGACGGTTATTTACATGTAAACACAGGGTCTGCAGGTGAGCCATCTGTACACAACAATAGGGAGTAGCTGGGCAGCATTAGTAGCAGCACTTTACACTGAGATATCAGCACACAGCACAGGACTAATACTTCAAGGGGCAAGGGAGTTTAAACTGGTATAGTTGGCAAGTATGAGGCAGCTACTTTGGGCCCCACGACAATAACAGGGCCCAGGGCAGCTTCCCCTTTTTCCCTGCCTTAAAGATGGCCCTGCTTAGATAGCCACTCCACAACCTTCTTTTTGAAGGCTTTTTCTCATGTTAGGTAACGTCATGTTTGCCCTGTGAAAAGTAACAAATATACTGTAAACTGATGCTTCAAACATATCACAAACATCACAAGAATTATTAGTGACTCTTGCCTGAATGCTGAGACATGCTTTAAGCAATTTTTTGAAAACTGGACCCCTAAGACTCATACCTCCATCATAGTTTTTTTTTATGTTTTGATGTTTGTCTCTTGACTTTGTCTTGGGTTTCCACCAGTGGCCAAGGTATACTGTCTTATAATAATGGATAGACTTGTTTTTCAGAGTTTTAACCCCTGCAAAACTCCCATCCTCTCAATACTCTCACTCTGAGACTAAGGTACTAAGGGACCCAAGATGTGGCAAGAAAATATTCCCTATACCATTACTCTATTATAGTTATCAACCTGCACCATGCAGTAAAAATAGGAAAAATAATGCTTGAGTACATATAGCTTCATATATATATATATATATATATATATATATATATATATATATATATATATATATATATATATAAAAACACATGGGAAACTGAATAGGTGTTACCACTTGTTAACTCTTTCCTATAGCAAACTCTTACTAAACAGGGATTCTTAGATACCATATATTGCAATACATTTCAATTTGGCCGACTGTGTCAAAGTAATCCCTCTCTGGTCAGTCCTACTCTATCTTGCAGATTTGCCAACTCTTATGTGCTAAAATAGCTACTCTTGGTAGAGTTGTTATAGCTGCAAACAGTGGCCAACTCAATATTGAACCCTGTATTTTTTGTAATACGTAAGCAAAATAGCAGTAATCATGAGCAAAGGAAAACACCTGCACAGATCTGACCACAGTTAACTAAAATATCATTGGTTGCTATGGACTTGTGTCGCAAAGACACTATGGGCAGTGAACGAACATACACACCCGATATGAATATTCAGTTGATTTACTGTATCTATCATTTCCTATAAGTACAGAGTGTAAAGGCAGGCAATAGTAGGTGCTTGTTTATAGGCAATAGTAGGTGCTTGTTTATAGGCAATAGTAGGTGCTTGTTTATAGGCAATAGTAGGTGCTTATTTATAGGCAATAGTAGGTGCTTATTTAATGGAAAATCTCTGAATCCAATAGCAAATAATTCTCCTTTCTCAATAGAGAACAGGGCTACCCCTGGCTGTATGCATGGTGTGGATAAAATGTTGTAAAATGTGGGTAAAATGTTGTGGCATAGAAGTTAGGAAAGCTTTGGCAGTGCAGTGATTCTTGATTACAATCGCTGGATCATCCTTAGACCCCTTTCACACTGACACGTTTTTCAGGAGGTATACTAAGAATAGCGCTGCTATACTGCCTGAAAAAATCGCGCCCTGCAGTCTTCAGTGTGAAAGCCCGAAGGCTTTCACACTGAAGCGGTGCGCTAGCAGGACCGCTCCAAAAGTCCTGCTAGCCGCATCTTTGGAGCGGTATAGGAGCAGGGTGTTTACCGCTCCTATACCGCTCCTTCCCATTGAAATCAATAGGAAACCGTGGTAATACCACCAGCAATGCGCCTCTGCAGAGGCGCATTGCCGGCGGTATTAACCCTTTTTTGGCCGCTAGCGGGGGTTAAAACTGCACCTCTAGCGACCGAATATCGCGGTATAGTGGCGCTATAAATCGCGCCGCTACACCGCCACCGCACCTCTGCTGCACCGTGTGAAAGGGGCCTTACTGGTGAGAGAATAGATCTACCATTACAGCTGGTCTAAACTGGTAAGGGACCCTTGTAATGGGATTAGCACAGGACACAATCTTTCACCAACTATATAGTCTACACATGGCACCAAGGTCTTCTCCCTATAGGGGTATCTCTGATTGAGGGAAAGTAATATGTTCAGTTTAGAGATGACTGACAACATTTTCAAACATATCACAGTATGATTATTTTTAAGAATTATTTTACATCTTTAATGTTTCCATAGCAACCAAATGCTCTGAAGCGATATTTACAATCCATGTCTAATCTCTTTGGTGATACGCATGGAGATTGCTTGTTATGGAAACTTCTTATGATATTTTGCTTCATTAATGGATTTCTGGCATGTTATAAAAAAAATATTAACTTTCATGGCTAAATATCAATAGCTCAACTGACCATAACACAGCGCACAAAGCACCTAAATTACTTCATGATTTAACAAATTGAAGATGGATGAATTGCCTGTAAAAGGAATGCAAAAGAAACATAACAAAGCTAACATCAAGGATGAATAAGTTATTCACAATGTGTTTCATGAAAACAAATGTGAAAAGAATTATACAGAATTATACTCCCTTAAAGAGAATTTGTCATATAAAATAAACTCTTGCAGGTTTAAAGTGACTGTTCCTGTCGCAGATTCCAAAACAAATTCATGGCTATTCAGACAGGTATAGCTTTCCAACTTCCTAGTACTGAACTATGTTTCCTCCATCTTACCTCCTGCACATCCCTGTTGCCCATTGAGGCAACCTATCAGCGTGATTAAACTGGTGGCATTAGCAAGCCTACCCAGGCACCTGACCTATGGCTATAAGAATGGATAAAGATTCTGCCACACAAGCAGGGTATTCAAGGTTTTAGTTAGGTGGAGGTGCCACCAGATGTCTGTACTTTACACCTGTTGAATTTTTAAGAGACTTTTTGTTCTTAAAACTATGAGTAGTGTGTAGGTAGGTGCAGTCTACTTCCTTCACTGTAGGTCGCACTCGAAACAGAGAGTCATCACAGCTTGGAGAGGGAGTCAGGGGAAACTCAGCATTCTGGTTTGGCTGCGCTGAATCCAGTTGACCCTTGGCGGCTATCTTGAGTCTGCAGAGTATTTTTTGAGACTCTGCTTCCTAGGTTTTGGTGTGCATTCACGTGAGAGTAGTGTAGGGACAGATTTCCCATCTGTCTGGGACATTATTAGCATCAGGGAGAGGTTCCAGATGAGAAGGGAAAGCATAGGGCTCGCAATTTCCTTAAACATTTTCATGTCTGGGTACGAGACCACCAGGCTGCATTTTCCCCTCCAAACAGATGCTGTTAATTAGGTTGATACCTGCTCCACAATATGCTGTTGGTATTTGTGAGTGCTCCCAGTTGGGTCCTCTCCCACCAGATTTATTGTGAACTGTTTGCCTTGACTACAAAACACGTTCTGCCCTTTCTGCCCTTTCTCCAATACAAATTCTGCCTTTGCTACAATACAAATTATACTGATTGCAATTGGATTATATGTGAATTATTACTGCAGCACCACACTACACACACAAGTGAGCACTCTGATGGTGCTAGCATCCACCAATCTACCAATAATTTGGTCTTTAAAAACTGTACATAGGTCAGTCTAGAATAAATCAGTAGGTGCCTTTGCAGTCATATTCCTGTTAATAGATTTTTGGGACTGTATCACCTTGGTAAGTAGTGTTTTTAGGCCCACATTACACTTGTGTCTTTCTAGCAGAGTTGTCAGTCTTCTTGCATGGAAAGGTAAAAATCTTTAAGTGAATAAGATTATCTATTTCCTGAATGGGAACACTTTTGCTAGTTGAATAAAAAAAAGTGTGACCCCAAGTTATTTGTGGTAACTTATATATTTTTTTATAAATTCCTTAATATTTGTATTCCAATTCTCACACAGAATGTGGTGAGATCACATAATAGAGGAGAGAGCAGAAAAGAAAGTAGGATGGAATTGTGGCATCGGTAAGAGAGAAAGGGGCAGCAGGACGACATTGCAATATTGTGAAGTTAGCAAAGAAAGGTATCAGCACTGGGTAGTGGACAAGGAAGAAGAGGATGCAGAAGAAAATGGGAAGAGCGAGAAAAGGAGAAAGCAAGACCTGGTCTTGGAGGAAGTACAGAAAGAGCTGGGAACACGTTGTGGGGAAGGTCACAATGCTGGTTTGTAGAAAGGCTGGTGAGAGAAGCAGCAAGATTAACTGTTTAAAGAGCAAAGAGAAGACAGTATACAAGATTGTGTGGAGAGAAAACAATGAGACTGGATTGGAGGGTAGTGGGTGGATAGGAGGTGGCGACACTGAAGTGTGGAAGAGGGAGAGAGAAGAGACAATAATGCCAGCTTATAGAGAGTTGAGAGAGACTGGATGATCAGAGAGAAAAGGGTGGAGACAAGTTTGTGGGGTGGGGATACATAACAGCAAGGCTACATCATTTTGATGGCTCAGCCCTTCCTTCTCTGAGCTGGCCGCTCAGCTAATTGCCAGCTCCGATCTCTCCACAGTGACTCACCAGAGAAAAGGGTGGAGACAAGTTTGTGGGGTGGGGATACATAACAGCAAGGCTACATTTTGATGGCTCAGCCCTTCCTTCTCTGAGCTGGCCGCTCAGCTAATTGCCAGTTCCGATCTCTCCACAGTGACTCATCTGTTGATGATCCTGCTGATCAGTCCTGTCTACTTAAGCCTTCCAGTTCAGTTGCTCTCTACCTTTGCCTTGGTCAACATCACAGAGACTATCTCCTGCATTCCTGTAGAAGACTTGCTTGGCTGAAATCCCTTCTGGCTCCTGATCCCACTTGCTGTTCTACATGTTCTTCTCTGGCTCTCTGACATTTGGCTTGGCTGACTATCCGATCTGGTTCCTGAACTATGTTTTGACTACGCTTACGCTGTATATCTTTTTATTATTATTAAACAAGTGTAATTTAACTAAATTTCTGTCTTGGTCTGATTCATGGATTCTGACAGTAGGCGAAGGTCATGAATTCAAAAGATGCAGTCAATCCACTTGTTGGTAATATTTTTTCCAGATTGGATGACCAGGATCACCGCATGGATCAGTTTGCCATGGCGTTACAAACGCTCCTGAATCGCACAGCTCATCTGGAATCTCCCACTGTGGCTGCTCCGATACAACCTTTGTTGCAGGCCATCCCTGCTGCTGCTCCAGTCTCTGTGCAGGCAGCCGCCTTAAATATTACCTCTATAAGAGGTATGTCTGGTTCTGCTCCGCTTCCCCAGTGATTTGTGGACGATACAGTTTAATGCAGAGGGTTTCTCAAACAGGTTGAGATATATTTTGAGATGCTTCGCCAGGTGTTTCCCACAGACAGAAGCAAAGTAGGTTTCGTCATACCTTTGCTTTCTGGGAGAGCCTTGGCCTGGGCAAACCCTCTATGGGAGACGCAAAAACCTGTGGTCCTGAGTTACCCAGAATTTGTGGCTTCCTTCAAAAGGGTATTTGACGTTCCCGCACGCTCCGCTTCTGCTGTCAAGAGCCTCATGTCCATCAAACTGTTGGTTGCTTGGAACAATGTGACCCTCATGGATGCTTTTTCTCATGGTCTCTCGGATAACATAAAGGATGAGATAACAGCCTGAGATATACCCACTGAGCTGGAGAAGTTGATCACATTTGCCATCCTAATTGACTTCAGATTTAGAAAAGGACTTTCTTTTAAGGAGCACTTGTGGAAGTCTGCTGTACATTAGTCTCAGAGCTTTGCAGTCCCACTCTTGCCTCCCTCACCTCCCATGCCTCCTGGTACCGAGTCGGTCAGTGAAGGTGAACCCATGCACTTGGGCTTAACGCGTCTCTCTGTTTATGTGTAACTTCCTTCTACTTTCACAGGCACCAAAGGCAAGGAGTCTATTTGACAGGGACTTTGGCAGTGGTTGAAAAAGCAGGTCAGCTTGTATCCTTTTCCTACAACTTCTTTGAGGTCAGCTGAGGACTCCCCCTCTTTTCTTCTTGCATTACATTCTTACAGGAAGCTTGTTGCAAACCGGCACCGGTTTGGCTCCAAAAAATAAATAAAAAAGTTACACATTTAGCTATTGTTGTACTTTGCAAATTACAACTGTGCCCTTTTATAGTGAATAAGTTTTTTTTTTTTAATTTAAAACCTACAAATGTATTTTTTAAATAGAATGCTCCAGGCAATGATTAGTAAATGCATACATTTACAATCAAGTGAAAATAAGCATTTGGAAAAAAGAAAAGAGTAAAGCATGCGGCACTAAGTAATTAAAAGTGCCCATTGATGGTTTGCACATCTAAAACAGTTTGGAGCTCATTGTAGTTTTTAACTTGGGAAAGTACACTTTCAACTAAAGCTTCAGCCCTAAGTAAGCAGAATAAATAACATATCAATACTGTAGTTACTTTTCTAGAGCAGATCCCTGTTTTCCACTGTCCGGTCAGTCCAGGACTACAAAAAGGTTTACAGTTCCAATTGTAAAAGTAAGTGCCAATGCAGTCCTGCAGGTGTTATGGGTTAAGCAAGACATAAGTAAACTAGGTGGTCACTAAAACTACACTAGCTACTTAAAAACAAAATAAAAATGTAAAAATGAAAAATAAAAAGGTATGTAAGTGAATGACGAATGCCCCCTATGTCAATAAACTGATATCACCGGTGAAAGACAAAGATAATGATATAGTGGGTAAAATTGGAAACTAGCACTGCAACATTGAAAAACCTTAAATAGTAACTCGACTTTCATGGGGGAAGAAAAATAGCAAATAAAAACTAAAAAAGATATAGCATATACAATTGCGACTCTTCTTATTTTAATTGAATGTTGTTATGTAGTTTCAGGCAGTTCATCTGGATAAACACCAGGGACAAGTGCCAAAAACTGTTGGTGAGATTATATCTGCCAGTTGACCGGAAAATATCTTGGAATACTTTTTTTTAAATCAGCAAGAGTTTATTAGCAAAAAAGTAGAACGCAAATGACACTAAAACTTAGATGTGCCATCCATGAACAATTTCAATATGACACAGATTATAATCTATACAATACAGGAACTGTAATGAGTTCCAGAACATAGAGCGCCTTGAAAATTGTATTTTATTGGGATTTTATGTGATAGACCAACCCAAAGTGGCACATAATTATGAAGTATAAGGAAAATAATAAATGGTTTTCCAAAATGTTTTACAAAAAAATATGTGAAAAGTGTGGAGTGCATTTATATTCAGCCTCCCTGAGTCAATACTTTGTAGAACCGCCTTTAGCTGCAATTACAGCCGCAAGTCTTTTTGGGTATGTGTCTACCAGCTTTGCACATTGGGCTCTTGATATAGCCCCTTTGGAAAATTCTTGGAGTTGGTCCAAGATTTCCAGGTGTTTTGGGTCCATTGGTATATTAACTGTGAAAACCCTATTCACAGTACTCACTATTCCTGTCCAGTATAAATGTAATTTGGGACAATGCCACAGAAGATGTATGAGGTCCCCATGTTCACTCTGGCATCTACTGCATGTGGGCTCCTGGAGCACCCTCATTTTTTTTTGCAGGGGTATATTAAGCTTGTAATAGAATGTATAATAGAGATAAGTGTTGTGGGTGATAAAGGGAGCTCATTGGCACAGCTTGTCATTCTATTTATCATTCTTCGTCTGCCAAGTTGCTAACCTTTGCCTCCCACTTCTCACCTATACCAGATAAAGATCCAGTGAGGTAAATATATCCTGGAATACTTGAAGAAGCACAAACAAAAGGGAATTCTAGAGTGACATTCTCAGCATGCTACTTCCATGATCCCTATGTAGCACTACCCCCAGAGGAGCTGCTGAGTAATTTTGGGTAGCACGTTACCTCTGTCTTCTCGCTGTCCAGGGTGAAAAGAGAGTCTGAAGAATTTCAATGTCCACAGAATGCACTCCTGTTTCCAGCAAACAGTTCTCGTCGCCACTCTAGCCAGAGTGGGTATTGCTCACCCGGATAGGTCCCTCTCACTGGCCTAGCAGGTGGGATGACACACGGAATAAAGTACAGTCTCTGCCACAGACCTTCCTTTATGAGGAGACACTTTTGGTCCGGAATCCCCTGCCACAGGATTCAGTTTCCAGGCCTACTCCCAAGGTACCAGCCTCTTGCATGGCCCTCTCTATGATAGGTCCTCCCCTGGCTTCCTTCATCAAGTGGCTTCCTCCCACAGGATGCATAGCACAGGATCACCTCTTCAAAAAGCAGGCCCCAGTCCGACTACTGGGCCTACCAGGCGAAGCCGCGACCCAACGTGGTCCCAGAGTCAGGTTTCAGGACACGCACCCCAGGCCAGGAGGGCCACGAGGCGCGAACAACGGACCCTGCACCAATGGCGTCTGTCCCTTAAGTACCCCTCACTAGCATGCACAGGGTGGCGACCACTCCCACTGATCTGCTGCTGAGGGGAACACCCAATACACCCTGACCCTGCTGCTGCCACCCTTGGCCTGGGGTGGTAATGACATCCCCAGGCAGGCAATGGTGGAACTCTCAGCACAGCCATGGCTGGAACAGAGGCTAAATTTGCCATCAATCATACTAGTCTAGGCCAAATAGCAGCTCAGACCCCCACTAAATTTAAAGCAGCGCCTGTTTAACAGAAGCAGGGCGCTACACCTATATGATTATTCTGCCTAAAAATGATGATGAAATCGACTGTGACAAGCAGTTGTTGCAGTTGAAAATTAGTAGTCATTAAAATTTCCATCAATGTATTCATAAAATCAACATTTAGAGACTAATCTAAAGGTACACATCAACACTTTGACCATGTTTTGCCAGCACAAGTCAACACAACACATGATTACTGTATTATTATTATACAGGATTTATATAGCGCCAACTGTTTGCGCAGCACTTTATGCATTTATATTTGTTGAGAGGTGATTTTTAAGGTAAGTAGATTCCAGTGTCTCCTCTCTCCAAGTTTCAGTTTCAGTCCTTCCATATTGCAGCAGTGTCCTATAGCTCAAATACTGCATTCTGCTTTAAGTCCTATAACCCAGCCAAGTTCTTCCATCATTCTGAGCAAATATTTGGTCATCCCACAATTAACACTATCTTGCCATTCTAATCTATGTGGGATCTGTAAATAGAGAATAAATGAGTGCTTGGTGCTATACTTGGACAAAGAAGAGATTTTGCTCCAAGCCTTCACGTTTTTATCATTTTAAAGTAGATCAGACATTTTCTACAGCTAATTAAAAAGTGTAAACCTTGAAATGGGCAATGGTACACATTAGTATTTGTTAAACCACATGTATCTTTTTAAACATATTTCCATTGGGATGCAATATTTTATTACAAAGATGAGTTGTTGCAGGGAAAAATTTAACTTGTGATACAGTTTATGCAACGGCTGCTTTGTTTTTTGTTTTTTCATTTTTTTATATGTAGCTGAGGAATGGGCATATATTTTTGCACTGGGAATTAACCAAAACATCCAAAGACCTGAAAATAATTAAACCTGTACGGAGAGATAGTCTATAACGTCTCAGTGGAATCTTTAGCTTCCTATTTGCAAATCTGTAGATATTTTAGTAATTAATAAAAGAATACATTTTCAGAGCACTCATGCACTTCTAAGCTTACTTAAAAAAATGTCCTGGAGCTCATAGGACATTTTAGTGCTGTTTATTTATTTAAAAAAATCTAATAAAGCAATTATTTACTCCTGATTATTAGTCCTTACTATATATGTACTGTATATATATATATATATATATAAATATATATATAAATATATATGTATTATTTAAAAAAAAAACATTAGTTGACCTTTATTGTAGACAAATTCATGCAGTAGTACAGAAATATCACCCTCGGATCACCAACTACACTACGCGCAGACGGCTTTTATAACGACCCAATCTGTCTGCAGAAGATAAATTCCTAAAATCTATAAATTCAAGCCAGGCACATTTTCTCCAAACAAGCGATGTTGGGTTTATGGTTATCCAAAGGCAATGTCTTTTTTGGTCATTTTATGCATGAGGAGGCCTGAAATGCAAATGATGAGGGGAAAGTATAACATAAATTTTATTAAGATGAACTCTGGCTAATAAAATTAACTACTTATCGCATGAGCCGTCTGAAATGAATATGAAGGGATGTGGTACTTCCTAAATGTAATATACTATTATCCTCTCCCCCTTCTAAACAGAGAAACAAGTCCTATGTACACAGCATGGACACACTAATGGCACATTAATATATATGAATATAACTACCATAAACCATTCTTATAACATAATGGTTTCTCACCATAGTACAGCATAGCTTTAAGGGCTTCCATATTATTTAGCCATTGGCAATTAATAGCATGTTCAGCTGAACAATGTCATGTTAAAGCTGAAGTATGGCCAAAAACTATTTGTGTATATGTTGTATTTGCACAGCAAAAATAAGTTACCTCCAATGAAGCGATCCCCATTTCTGGCTCCTGCAGTATTTACTGTATTATAACTTTTGCTGTTAATCAGCCCACACTCCCCTGTTGGTGTTGAACATCTGGCAGTGATGCCGCGTACACACGATCGTTATTCGAACATGCTGCATTTTTTCACGTCGTTTTTTAAAATGTTGTTTTTCGTGTTGTTAAAAATGATCGTGTGTGGGCAAAAACAACGTTTTAAACCCGCGGATGCCCAGAAGCAAGTTATGAGACGGGAGCGCTCGTTCAGGTAAAACTACCATTCATAATGGAGTAAGCACATTCATCACGCTGTAACAGACAAAAAAGCGCGAATCGTCTTTTACTAACAAGGAATCAGCTAAAAGCAGCCCAAAGGCGAATAGAACTTCCCCTTTAGAGTGCCACCGTACGTGGTGTATGTCACCGCGCTTTGTTCATTCTTTTTTCAAAAACGATGGTGTGTGGGCAACATCATTTTTAATGATGAAGTTGGAAAAACTTTGTTTTTTCCATGCCGAAAAACGATCATGTGTACGCGGCATGAGTCTTGTAGTTTCAGCTATAGTACAAAAATCACAGGAAGTTGCTCAGCTCCTCCTTCATTCATAAAAAGACATGCATTATTTTTTCTGAATGCAAAGTATTCTGTGAATGGAGTGTCCCAACCTCCCTCCTGCGCAGGTCACATATGCATACTTGCATTGGGCCATTAGACCTTTTCATTTATGTTTAAAAAATGACCTTACCCTGTAAGATCAATTACACTATTGTCTCAATTGACACTGGCAGGTGCCACACAGAGAAGATGCTGTGGAGGCCTGGAAATTTTGCTATGGGGCTTTCATGAGTTGTCGTTTTTCCTCTGAAACAAATTATCTTTTCACTTATGCTATTATGAATTGGAGGATGTACAAGGCATTCTTAGTAACATAAAGGCAATAAATGGGAACATGTCATAGGCAACTACAAATAACTAAAAATAGCGGTGTCTTTGCAGTCCCCCTATTGCTCTTTTTGCTTTGGGCACAATTAATTACACTTAAAATAGCAATGAATTTGGAAAACCCTTGTTTATTTTAGTTGTAATTATTTTTAGTTATTGCTTTTCAAGTGCAGGTAAGTAGATTTCGGTTATCAGGTCTGGTTATGTGAATGAGACCCATTCAGCTCTCTTCAGTATATAGCAGATACATTAATGCTTCATGGACATTACTGCAAGAGGACTGTAGAGTGTGCACTTGGGCGTAATTACTTGTGCATGAAGCCTAAAACACTGTACAATTATAACTAAATGAGATAAATAGTATGTAATATATTATTTCTCTGCCTGCCTGTACAAAAATTCCAGTGGGGTTACACATTAAAATGTTAATATCAGATGCCAAACCTTGTATTGTTGCTGTGAACTACTGGTGTACCCCGGTACATATCTCTGCTGTCACCTATTTAGAGCCCATGCCTCATAATTGTAGATAGGCAGCAATAATGAATATGTAAATGCTTGATTTCCTAGATTGAATAAAGAGGCAAGATCCTGAAAGATGTGCCTCCCCCCATGTGGACGCCTGTAGGCACATGCTTTCTGACCCTGGTTCCAAATCCAGCTCTAATCAATTACAGTCTGTCAAAGAGCACTTATGGCTTCAAGGAAACCTGTCATAGGAGAAATATGCAGTCTGTCCTGGCTTGTTATGCTGACCATTTGGTTTCAAAACTTTCCGATTCATGCTCCTGGGGCCAAATATGGAGAGAAGAGTTTGGACTTTATTTCCTCTGATTTTATTTGCTGTATGTTTGTTCCAGCTCAGTGACTCAAAAGTTCTGAAGTCTGAGACCACCAGGAACCTGGCATTGTCAGAAGAGCAGCAATGGTGGCTTCTGTATTCTCATAACTGCTGTATTTTACTGATAATAAAATATAATTAAACCCAATAAAATAGAAATTAGAAGGAAGATAGCAGTTTAAAGTCTATTTGCCTCTTAAAGTCCTTTAGCTTAGCTTACTTTTGTGGTTTTAATTTACCATGCTGTTCATGGAAGTGAATCTCTTGGTTGCTGGTCTATGCACCCACAACAGCTCTGTGGGTGCTTGTTGGTACATAATGGCATAGATGGTTCACATCAGCAGAGTTGGTTGTGGTTCTATAAATGTGGCCACTAGCGTTGCACTGATACTATTACAGGTATCAGTGCCAATACTAGGCATTTGTATGAGTACTTGCACTCGTGCAAATGCTCTGATTCTAAAGCCAATACCTTCAAGAGCCCGGTGCAATTTCATTTAGTGGTTCAGGTGTAAATTTTTAAAGTGTATGACACTGGGAATCGCACCTGACCCAGACCGAAAATCGCACCTGACTCTTTTTAAAATCGCACTGCGGCCGGCCCACCGGTTCACATATGTGGGGGCTGGCCACAGTGCGATTTTAAAAAGAGTTCTATACAATTTTCAGCCTAGTTCAGACCTGATTTTCAATGTGACACACTACAACAATTCGCACTTGAATCGCAACTGAACCAATGAACTAAGTAGGTGCAGGTAGGAGTAGGTACCAGAGTTGCTGCCTAATGAGTCATCCAGGCTCCCTGAGTCACTCACCCTGACCCTGACCCAGATTCAACCTACCCTACAAAAACTAACTATATACAGCTAGCACTTTACACTAGAGGGTGCTACACAATCATGTCAAGTCAAGCTGCACTGGCATGTCAACTAATACTGTGAATCTTAGGGTGACAATCTGAGTCTGTAGAGACTGACACTAAAGTTGGCCATACATGGATCAAAATTTGGCCGGCCCACCAGGGATCGAACAAATTTTGATTCATGTTCGGCAGGCTGGTTGTACACACAAAGCCTGTTGAACTATAGCGGCAACATTGATCATTGCAGTCTAATGGCAGGGCAGGCTTCCTGCTGTCAGAATACATAACCACAGTGGGAGGGATTCCCCTATCCACATCCACTGGTTGAATAAAAATAATGCAAAATGTACTGGCTGCATAAGGCAACATTGTCACCCTAAAAGCAGACATTTCCTATGCCAAAACTGGCAGGATCAGTAGGTCTGTTTAGAATAAGATGCCTCAGAGAAAAAGGAGATGACCCATAAGGCCCCGTACACACGGTCGGACAAAACGGTTGAGAATGGACCGAGGTTCCGTTTCATCGGTCCAAACCGACCGTGTGTATAGCCCATCGGTTTTCCTTCGGTCCAAAATTTTAAAACATGCTTCAAAACCGAACCGATGGACCGCTGCCCGATCGGTCCAAACCGATGGTTAGTACAGAAAAGCATCGGTTCAAAACCCGCGCATGCTCAGAATCGTTTTATTCAGCACGTCGTGTGTTTGACGTCACCGCGTCATGTTCCAAGTTCCAAATTCTTTATTAGGCTACATTGGCACCTGACCCAGACCGAAAATCGCACCTGACTCTTTTTAAAATCGCACTGCGGCCGGCCCACCGGTTCACATATGTGGGGGCTGGCCACAGTGCGATTTTAAAAAGAGTTCTATACAATTTTCAGCCTAGTTCAGACCTGATTTTCAATGTGACACACTACAACAATTCGCACTTGAATCGCAACTGAACCAATGAACTAAGTAGGTGCAGGTAGGAGTAAGTACCAGAGTTGCTGCCTAATGAGTCATCCAGGCTCCCTGAGTCACTCACCCTGACCCTGACCCAGATTCAACCTACCCTACAAAAACTAACTATATACAGCTAGCACTTTACACTAGAGGGTGCTACACAATCATGTCAAGTCAAGCTGCACTGGCATGTCAACTAATACTGTGAATCTTAGGGTGACAATCTGAGTCTGTAGAGACTGACACTAAAGTTGGCCATACATGGATCAAAATTTGGCCGGCCCACCAGGGATCGAACAAATTTTGTTTCATGTTCGGCAGGCTGGTTGTACACACAAAGCCTGTTGAACTATAGCGGCAACATTGATCATTGCAGTCTAATGGCAGGGCAGGCTCCCTGCTGTCAGAATACATAACCACAGTGGGAGGGATTCCCCTATCCACATCCACTGGTTGAATAAAAATAATGCAAAATGTACTGGCTGCATAAGGCAACATTGTCATCCTAAAAGCAGACATTTCCTATGCCAAAACTGGCAGGATCAGTAGGTCTGTTTAGAATAAGATGCCTCAGAGAAAAAGGAGATGACCCATAAGGCCCCGTACACACGGTCGGACAAAACGGTTGAGAATGGACCGAGGTTATGTTTCATCGGTCCAAACCGACCGTGTGTATAGCCCATCGGTTTTTTTTCGGTCCAAAATTTTAAAACATGCTTCAAAACCGAACCGATGGACCGCTGCCCGATCGGTCCAAACCGATGGTTAGTACAGAAAAGCATCGGTTCAAAACCCGCGCATGCTCAGAATCGTTTTATTCAGCACGTCGTGTGTTTGACGTCACCGCGTTCTGACCTGATCGGTTTTTGGAACGATGGTGTGTACGCACATCAGACCATCAGGCCACTTCAGCGGTGAACCGATGAAAACGGTCCGTCGGACCATTCTCAACGGTTTGGAACGACCGTGTGTACAAGGCCTAATGCCGGGTACACACGAGAGGATTTATCCGCGGAAACGGTCCTCCGGACCGTATCCGCGGATAAATCCTCTGGCGGATTTTGATCTCCTGGTTGTCTCCTGGAGATCAAAATCTCTGCGGAATTCCGTCCGCGGTGACGTGTCGCGCCGTCGCCGCGTTGATGACGCGGCGACGTGCGCGACGCTGTCATATAAGGATATCCACGCATGCGTCAAATCATTACGACGCATGCGAGGGATGGGTTCGGACTGATCGATCCGGTGAGTCTGTATAGACCACCGGATCGATCCGCTGGAGCCGATTCCAGCGGATAGATTTCTTAGCATGCTAAGAAATTTTTATCCGCTGGAAATCGGTCGGCCCGAAATATATCTGCGAATAAATATCCGCTGGATCGTACACACCAGCGGATCTATCCGCTGAAACCGATCCGCGGATCAATTTCAGCGGATCGATCCTCTCGTGTGTACGGGGCCTTAGAGATAAGAAGAGGTAAGCTACCAATGCCAAAATTGCTTTTTTATTTTACTTTTTAGAGGCTTGCCTTATATCTAAGGGTGTAACCAGAATTTTAGTAATGGGTTACACTGCTCTCCACTTTAGTGACAAGCTGAAAAAATGTTACCCACCCTTGATTGGTCTGTTACCACAAAGATTACTGAGGGTCGGTGCTCATGGCAGGTGTGTGTACTCCAAGGCATCAATTCATAAAAGAAATTAGCCAGAAGCCCAATGCATTCCAAGTTCCAAATTCTTTATTAGATTTCCTTTAAAAGTGGCACAATATAGCTAACATGATTTGGCCTTGAAGGCCGCCATGGCTGAAACATGTTCCAAGTTCCAAATTCTTTATTAGGCTGCATTAAACACGGCACAATATAGATAACATGTTTCAGCCATGAAGAATACCATGGCCAAAACATGTTTCAAGTTCCAAATTCTTTATTAGGCTTCATTAAAAGCTGTACAATATAGCTAACATGTTTTGGCCCTGAAGGCCGCCATGGCCGAAATATGTTCCAAGTTCCAAATTCTTTATTAGGCTACATTGGCTCGGATTCACAAAGCACTTACGCCGACGTATCTCCAGATACGCTGCGTATGTGCAAATATGCGCCATCGTATCTATGCGCCGGACTCAGAAACTAAGATACGCCTGAAAATAGGCTTCATTGGACCTACGTAACTTGCCTACGCCGGCGTAGAGTGGGCGCATATTTACGCTGGATGTATTTGGTGCTCCCATTGATTTTCTATTCACATATGCAAATGAGGGAGATACGCCGATTCACGAATGTCCGCCCGTCCGACGCAGTGCGCGTAAAGTCATAAGTCCGGCATAAAGTTATGCCCCATAAAGGAGGTGTAACTCAGCAGCATCCATGCAAAGGGAACACAAGTCAACGTATTTTATGAAGTTTATGTAGGACGTGAATATGACTAGGCGTAGGTTACGTTCACGCCGTAGGCAGTGATCCGACATATCTTAGGGAGTAGTTCCGACGTGATTCTGAGCATGCGCACTGGGATGTGTCCACGGAACGGCGCATTCGCAATTCGTTATATGTATCTGTCTGGCGCTCGGCCCATTATTTGCATGGGGTCACGCCTCATTTGCATGCCTCACGCCCACTTCCACCTACGCTGGCTTACGCCTAGGAAACCCAGCGCAGTTTTTGCAGCACTGACTTTGTGAATTCAGTGCTTGCTTCCCTGCGCTGCGTCGGCGTAGCGAAAAGGAGATACGCTACGGCGGCATTATATGTGCGCCGCTGTTTGTGAATCCGGGCCATTAAACGTGGCACAATACAGTTAACATGTTTTAGCCATGAAGGACACCATGACCAAAACATGTTCCAAGTTCCAAATTCTTTATTAGGCTTCTTTAAAAGCGGCACAATGTAGCTAATATGTTTCGGCCATGAAACCCGCCATGGCCGAAACATGTTAGCTATATTGTGCAGCTTTTAACGCAACCTAATAAATAATTTGGAACTTGGAAAGCTTCGGGTTTCCAGATAATTAATTTTATGCATTGCTCTCCACCTTACAGACAGTGACATAACAATAGCCTGGGATAGGAGGAGGTCCCATTACTAAGGTTGTTTAGAAACGCTGTGAAGTTTCTAGTACAGAAGGGCTGAAATGAGACCTCAGGATCATTCCTAGACTCATATCCCCCTCTGTGCAGTGAGAAGTGCTTTCTTAGCTTTCTTACCAGTGAAGATTTCAGGCCCGCTACATCAGCGGGTACTCATTATGGCTCATATAATACATTTGCTGTGTGTGTTGTGTGCGGGTGGTATTTACTTTTTACCTTCTGTTACACTATACTGAAATGTCCCAAAATGTCATTTCATCCACCTCTATATACAACAATGCATTGTGAATATGATGCTCTGTGGTTGTGTTTTGCATTACGCAAAGATACAGACATGCAAACACACGCAAACACACCCGTAAGCTGTGAACGGGGCACATAGAAAATTGTTATTATTTTTTTATTTTGTTATAATATAAAATATTATTATGGTTGTTGAAATAGAAGGAGCCGAATGGAAAAAGTCAGCTGAACAATGACTGCAGCCAAACAGCTTCAGTCACTGTTCGGGTATTCTGACAGCCGCCGGTTCCAGCTGTCAGAATATAAAAGCTGCCAGAGGTTTAGCATGGATGGGTGAATCTATGGATTTGTTTACATGATTATGAAATGTTCCTGTATATGGCCAGGTTTTAGCCAGTGAGGGCCCATCGAAATCTTGCTACAGTATAATAGTATAGTAGTATAATGATTTGTATTTGGGTCCCTGCCTACAGATCTTGAAGTGTCATCAAAACCAATTTTTTTTTTTTTTTACATTACATTCTTTACCTTCTAGCTGAAGTAAATTATTCAAGTTGTATAAATTAGTAAATACCTGGTTAATCCTGCTGTTTCATTTCCCTTCCTTGTTTTATGTGCCAACAAAACAGCAGCCAATCCTCTGCCTGTTGCATTGCCACATTTACTGTGCATGCTCTGCATGTGTATACCAAGGAAGACAGTCACATCCTATTTTAGTGAGTATATTTGTTACCTTTAGGGGTGGCTCCAGAACTTTAATTGACAAGTCCTCCTTCTCTCCTCCTCTCCACCCATGTGATTACCTCATCATCTTGCAGGTAGGCTCTGGCAGGCATGACCACAATACCAGGCAGCGCCGTGTGGGCATCAGAAACTCTTCAGACTTCCTGAGATGATTATTACTAGATGTGTCATAGGTTTCTTGTTTACTTTCTCCTCCAGATCTTTCACTGTCCCTCAGGGCAAGCATGAAAAGTCATGTGACTGCAAAATGAGGGATTCGTGAAGAGGTAATAGGGGCACTTTTTTTACTTAGTAACCACAAGGCATTGATTACTATATAGGAAATTAGGATGATAGATATAAAGGGCCAGATTCTCGTAGTTCGGCGTATGTTTGCGCGGGCGTAACGTATCCAATTTACGTTACGCCTCCGCAACTTAGACGGGCAAGTGCTGTATTCTCAAAGCACTTGCTCCGTAAGTTGCGGTGGCGTAGCGTAAATCGGCCGGCGTAAGCCCGCCTAATTCAAATTTGGAACAGGGGGGCGTGTTTTGTGTAAATAACTTGTGACCCGACGTGATTGACGTTTGCATTGCTCCACAGTACGCCGAAGGGACGTATTGGTTTCGACGTGAACGTAAATGACATCCAGCCCCATTCACGGACGACTTACGCAAACAACGTAAAATATTCAAAATTCGACGCGGGAACGACGTCCATACTTAACATTGGTACGCCGCATGTACGCCACCATATAGCAGGGGTAACTTTACGCCGGGAAAAGCCTAATGTAAACGGCGTAACTGTACTGCGTCGGCCGGGCGTACGTTTGTGAATTTGCGTATCTAGCTGATTTACATATTTCTAGGCGTAAATAAGCGTACACGCCCCTAGCGGCCAGCGTAAATATGCAGTTAAGATCCGACGGCGTAACAGACTTACGCCGGTCGGATCTAATAGAAATCTATGCGTAACCGATTCTAAGAATCAGGCGCATAGATACGACCACCCTGACTCAGAGATACAACGGCGTATCTGGAGATACGCCGTTGTATCTCTTTTGAGAATCTGGCCCAAAGTAGTTAAAGCCTAAGTGTAGTCAAAATAAAGCCCCCAAAAATCAGCACAAAGGGAAACGACTTAGGCCCCGTACACACGACAGAGTTTCTCGGCAGAATTCAGCGAGAAACTCGGTCAGAGCCGGATTCTGCCGAGAAACTCTGTCGTATGTACACTTTCAGCCCGATGGAGCCGCCGAGGAACTCGTCGAGAAAATAGAGAACATGTTCTCTATTTTCTCGTTGTTCTATGGGAGAACTCGGCCCGCCGAGCTCCTCGGCGGCTTCAGGGCTGAACTCGCCGAGGAACTCGATGTGTTTGGCACGTCGAGTTCCTCGGCCGTGTGTACGGGGCCTTACTATTAATGTGTTATGTCCATTGTTGTGCTGGCTGGTTTCCATGAAATTTCCCTCCATTGACCCCCCCCCCCCAACCCCCCACTTCTGCTGCCATAATCTGCATGTGAAGCAGGGGTTAATATGGACTCATCAAGAGTGCTTGACTATGACCGCCCCCTTCTCCATTATTAGAAGCCAGTACTATAGCTCCTGTGAGTGAAACTCAATCTATGAATGGAGGAGGTGGACTTGGCAAGCATCTGCCTATCCTCTATTCATAGATCCTGTTTTAGCTTTGTACTGGCTTATGTGAATGGAGGAGGGTGGTGTAAAGGGCGAGCATAGTCTGGCACTCTCGATGAGTGCAAATTACAGCTACCTCAGTACTATTAGCCCCTGCGGCATGGAAAGATTATGGTCTTGGGGTTGCTGGGGAATTTTCAAAGAAAATTTCAAAGAAGCCATAAGCAGAAGGAACACACCACAATAATAGTAAGCCATGTCCCTTGCTGAAATTTGTGTTTTTATTTTGACGTTTCTTAGGCATTTAAATTTTTTGTTTAATGCAATATTTAAACTAATCCAAAATGGTCAGTATGTATGGCTTGATGTAGGCTGATTTATCATTATTAATATTGTTATTATTATTAGTAGTTGTAGTAGTAGTATTTGGGATTTATATAGTGCCAACAGTTTGTGCAGCTCTTTACAAATTAAAGGGAGACAGTATACTATACAATTCAATACAAGAGGTTTCAGAAGACCCTGATCTAAGAGGGAGGGTCAAATACAAAAGGTAATAATTGTGAGAAATACTGTAAGCTGATGGAGAAGGCAAAAGTTCAGTTCATTGGGTAGTGGTGGGATAGACCTCCCTGGATGTGTTTTTAGGGATTGCCTAAAGACAGGACAGGAGACAGCTGGACTGATTGGGGAATAAAGCTCAAGAGGATGGGAGAGGCTCTGAATAAGTCCTGCAGGTGAGCATAGGAGGATGTAATGAGGAGGCTGGAGAGTAGGAGATCTAGGGAGGAGTGTGGAAGATGATGACACGCCGATGCTGTGACGTTTCTTTTATAGGGGAGGCGGGCCACGCATCACGTGACCCCGTCCCCCTCTGACGCACACTCTGCTACGTCTGGGCTTTCCCAGTGACGTAACAGAGTGTGCGTCAGAGCGGGACGGGGTCACGTGACGCGTGGCCCTCCTCCCCTATAAAAGAAACGTCACAGCATTGGCGTGTCATTCACTGAGCTGTGCTCTGAATGGATGGATGGATCTCATCGCTGGACCAATCACCCGTCACTGGAGTTTACACCCGTCGCTGGAGAAAAATCACCCGTCACTGGATACAAGACAACGTTGGAGCGATCGTCTATTTTCACCGCTGGATTTTTATTTGGTTTAATTAATAAAGTAATTTGTTCTACAGTGTGTGTGTTTTTTTTCCTGAAAACTACTATTTACACTTCCTTCGTGAAATGGTAGGGGTACAGTGTACCCCATTACCATTTCACACAGGGGGGGCCAGGATCTGGGGGGTCCCCTTTGTTAAAGGGGTCTTCCAGATTCTGATAAGCCCCCTGCCCGCATACCCCCACAACCACCGGGCAAGGGTTGTGGGGATGAGACCCTTGTCCCCATCAACATGGGGACAAGGTGCTTTGGGGGGCACCCCAAAGCACCCTCCCAATGTTGGGGGCCTGTGGCCTGGTGCGGTTCAGGAGAGGGGGGGCCGCACTCTGTCCCCCCCTCTTTTCTGCGGCCGGCCAGGTCAACGTGCTCGGATAAGGGGTCTGGTGTGGATATTAGGGGGAACTCCACGCCATTTTTTTTTTTAAATTTGGGGTGGAGTTCCCCTTAAAATCCACACCAGACCTGAAGGGTCTGGTTATGGATATTTAGGGGGAACCCCACGTCATTTTTTTAAAAAAAATTGACGGCAGGGTTCCCCTTAATATCCATACCAGACCTAAAGGGTCTGGTTATTGAATTTGGGGGGACCTCCGCGCATTTTTTTTTTTACTAAAAGTCCGTGTCCCATTGACTTCAATGGGGTTCGGAGTTCGGGTTCCCGAACCCAAACTTTTTTTTAAAGTTCGGGTCCGAACCCGAACATCCAGGTGTCCGCTCAACTCTATTTGTAAGGAGTGAGACTGCTTTTGGTAATATTTTGGGACAAGGATTGCAATGTTTTGAGAGGAGCAAGGAGGATGATTTCAGTGATATTTTATGATGACGGTGGCGTTGCCTTGGGAGGAGTGAGAATGGTTTTGGTAATATTTTGGGACAAGGCTGGCAATGTCATGAGAGGAGCAAGGAGGATGATTTTGTGATATTTTGGGATGACGGTGGCGTTGCCTTGGGAGGGGTGAGAATGGTTTTGGTAATATTTTGGGACAAGGCTGGCAATGTCATGAGAGGAGCAAGGAGGATGATTTTGTGATATTTTGGGATGACGGTGGCGTTGCCTTGGGAGGGGTGAGAATGGTTTTGGTAATATTTTGGGACAAGGCTGGCAATGTCATGAGAGGAGCAAGGAGGATAATTTTGTGATATATTGGGATGACGGTGGCGTTGCCTTGGGAGGAGTGAGAATGGTTTTGGTAATATTTTGGGACAAGGCTGGCAATGTCATGAGAGGAGCAAGGAGGATATTTTGGGATGACTGTGGCAATGTCTTGGGAGAAGCGAGGAGAAAGGTTTGGGTAATATTTTGGGACGAGGTTGGCTGTCTTGGAAGGATATTTTGGGATGACTGTGGCAATGTCTTGGGAGAAGCGAGGAGAAAGGTTTGGGTAATATTTTGGGACGAGGTTGGCTGTCTTGGGAGGATATTTTGGGATGACTGTGGCAATGTCTTGGGAGAAGCGAGGAGAAAGGTTTGGGTAATATTTTGGGACGAGGTTGGCTGTCTTGGAAGGATATTTTGGGATGACTGTGGCAATGTCTTGGGAGAAGCGAGGAGAAAGGTTTGGGTAATATTTTGGGACGAGGTTGGCTGTCTTGGAAGGATATTTTGGGATGACTGTGGCAATGTCTTGGGAGAAGCGAGGAGAAAGGTTTGGGTAATATTTTGGGACAAGGTTGGCTGTCTTGCGAGGATATTTTGGGATGACTGTGGCAATGTCTTGGGAGAAGCGAGGAGAAAGGTTTGGGTAATTCTTTGGGACGAGCTTGGCTGTCTTGGGAGGATATTTTGGGATGACTGTGGCAATGTCTTGGGAGGAGCGAGGATAATGGTTTGGGTAATATTTTGGGATGAGGTTGGCTGTCTTGGGAGGATATTTTGGGATGACTGTGGCAATGTCTTGGGAGGAGCGGGGAGAATGGTTTGGGTAATATTTTGGGACGAGGTTGGCTGTCTTGGGAGGATATTTTGGGATGACTGTGGCAATGTCTTGGGAGAAGCGAGGAGAAAGTTTTGGGTAATATTTTGGGACGAGCTTGGCTGTCTTGGGAGGATATTTTGGGATGACTGTGGCAATGTCTTGGGAGGAGCGAGGATAATGGTTTGGGTAATATTTTGGGATGAGGTTGGCTGTCTTGGGAGGATATTTTGGGATGACTGTGGCAATGTCTTGGGAGGAGCGGGGAGAATGGTTTGGGTAATATTTTGGGACGAGGTTGGCTGTCTTGGGAGGATATTTTGGGATGACTGTGACAATGTCTTGGGAGGAGCACGGAGAATGGTTTTAGTGATATTTTGGGATGAGATTGGCAATGTCTTCGAAGGACCAAAGAGGATGATTTAGGTGATAATTTAGGAGGTTTGCGATATCTTTGGAAAAGCAGGAGAATAGTTTGGGTAATATTTTTGGACAAGGTTGGCGGTATAGCTTGCAGCAGAGTTATGAATGACTTTATATACCATGATGTTAGTATTTCGAATTCTATTCATCAGAAACCAGCGTGGGGGGGACAGAAGTCTTCAATCCACTGTCTTCCTAAACTGTTCCTTTAGAGAACAGGTCCAGGAAAAATTCTAAAAGCAAACCATATGCGTGTCGTTTTCCTGAGATGTTGCCTCTGTGCTGGCAATAAAAATGTACAATTAGCCCAATCAGGCTGCAGATCGTAGATGTCACTGGTGAGTAAGGAGAGGGGGAGGACTCTGGAGCACAAGCCAGGCAGCTGGAAGTTGAAGGCTTGCTAGTGTCTCTCCATCCAGCACACACACAGCATTACAGGAAACTTCGGGTGGCTGCAAGGATGGAGACTGGACTAGCCCGGGATGTATGAAGGTGACAGCTGAGCTGACAACACCTGGTCTGGAGGAGGAGGAGGAAGGATCCGTCCACCTGGCACAGCTCGGTCCCCCCATCATCTATTGGCTGGATCTATCGCCTCCGTTGTAAGCAGCAGAAGGCGGCAGAGGAGGAGAGGAGAGCAGGCGCTGGGAGAGGAGGAAAGGAGAGCAGGCGCTGGGAGAAGAGCCGCCGTCCATGCCATCCGGATCCCGCTTGTAATCGGAGCCAGGGGAGCCTGGGAGGGGGAGAGCTCATTGCCGCAACCGCCATCCCTCCTCTCCTCTAGCAAGGTGTGCTCGCTGGCTGCAGAGAGGAGACAAGTACCTGTGAGCTCCGATGTCTGGGGAGGATTAGGGGATGTTGGGAAAGGTTCCATCTGCAGCGTCAATGCGGCTGCTGCTGTGAAGGAAGGGGGAGAAGAAGCTCATCTCCCAGGTAAGATCTGATGCGGGGGAGAGGAGTGCCACTACCTGATTCATGCCATCTGTGGGGTGGGGGGACTGGCAGGTGCTGCCACCTTTTCTGCTTGATGTTGTGCCAAGGGGGGAAGCTTCACTTGCCATGCCTGCGCACCTGAGATCTCCTCTCCGCTTCTTTCCCCTGCCATGGCATGCCTTGTATTATGGGGGTTCACCAGCTCACTAGAGTTAGGGGAGCAGTACTGCGGTATGACAGGGGCCCCCAGAGCCTGCGATCTGCAAAGGGTCTTTGGATCTCCAGCATTTCTATATTATCGGATATTATAGTGCCACTCCATATACCAGCAGCCATCTACATGTCCTTCACTAGATGCAGGTCTGATCCGGGGCCAATGACAAGACACAGGCAAGGGCACATCAAGTCGGAGCATTAGAGCCATCATGGCTTCATCTGTGGTTCAAGATCACTGCGGTGGGATTATACTGGATGACACCGACCTGAGGAGCTAATATGAGTGTAGGATGACTGATCAGTGTTCCCTGGAGGAGAGCCCAACCTGCTCCTCACTGCAGGGGGTATAACCCAGCGGGTCCTATGTGGCACCTGAACTTTATGGAACCTGGGAACCCAGTGATAATACTGCCCATTGAACCTGTGGCACCAGTGATAATACTGCCCATTGAACCTGTGGCACCAGTGATAATACTGCCTATTGAACCTGGGGCACCAGTGATAATACTGTCCATTGAACCTGGGGCACCAGTCATAATAATGCCCATTGAACCTGGGGCCCCAGTGATAAAAAATGCCCATTGAACCTGGGTCACCAGTGATAATACTGCCCATTGAACCTGATGCACCAGTAATAATACTAAATATTGAACCTGGGGCACCAGTGATAATACTGCCCATTGAACCTGAGACTCCAGTTATGTGCACTGCTGGTGGAACCTGGGACATCAGTTATATAGTCTACCCATGGAACCTGGGATATCAGTTATATATACTACCAATAAAACTTAGGGCACCAATTATATGCACTGCCCATGGAGCCTAAGGAACCAGAGTTAGATACACTGCCAATGGAACCCAGGGCACCAATTATATACTCTGCCCATGGAACCCAGAGTGCCAGTTATATACTCTGCTCATGGAACCCAGAGTGCCAGTTATATACAATCCCCATGTAACCTAGTGCACCAGTTATATACATCGCTTAAGGAACCCTGGGCACCATAGAAATATCCCATTGAACCCTGAGCACCAGAGATATTCACACAGCCAAAAGAATCCAGGGCACCAGCTATATACACTTCATCGAGGCAGGGTTACCAGGGCTATCAAAATGTCCATGGAACCTGGTGCACCAGTTATACACACTGCCCATGGGACCTGGGGCACCAGTTATACACACTGCCCATGGGACCTGGGGCACCAGTTATACATACTGCCCATGGGACCTGGGGCACCAGTTATACACACTGCCCATGGGACCTGGGACACCAGTTATACATACTGCTCATGGAACCTAGGGCACTAGAATTCCATACATTGCCCACAGACCTGAATAATCATTATCAGGATAAATGTGTCTAGAATAAGCTGATCATCTCTGTGCAGAGGCTAGCAGGGACCGCTCACACATGACTCCCATCCAGAGCAAGGATGTAGGATGAGCTCTCTTTTATAATGTTACAACGTATACAGCAGATTGAATATAAATATAATTTATAGTCTATTTCAGGGCAGAAAGTCACTTTACATTCCAGATCTGCATAAGATAAAGATAGGACTTGGATGGTCAGTATAGACAGACCTATGCCTTAGACCCCTGAGCCTGCCTATTGTAGTGATATGTGCTATTAGGGTATGGAGACAAGTGTGATAACCAAATTCTACAGCATTGGAATACTTGCATGTTCCAAAGGGGCCCAGAATTAAATTTTACAGATAAAAATGTAAAATTGAAGCCTATTTTCACTCCACTTTGACAGAAGATCCATTCATTTTCTACAAAAGATTGCATTAGAAAATTGTAAGAAGGTTCAGGGAAAACATTGGTGTACAGCTCTGCCATTGGTGTATATACCAGAAACATAAAAAAGTATATGTGAGAGTGATGTTTTTCATATAGATATATATATATATCTATATATCTATATATATATATATATATATATATATATATATATATATATATGTGCATTTTCAGTGACCTAGGTTACTGAATTGGTAGATTTGGCTACAAGACAGTCTTTTAAATGAATGCAGTGTTTGAGCCTCAGGTTATGTCTTGTGTACATAGATACAGTGCAGGATCCATCATTTTGCTGCTATGGGATTCAGGAAGATCTGTGCATTGTGAAATTGTAGAGAACTGCTGCATGTGGAAGAGCACATTTCCTGATCTCTGTTTTACTGCAGCGTGCTCATTGAATATGGGCTATGGACAATGTGCTGCTGCTTTTCAAACATCCCACAGATCTGTGCCCAGTAAACCACCCTTCTGTTGCACTGGATCCCTTACAGCTTCATTAAACCCTTCTCTTCACTAAACCCACTAAGCTTGTACAGGCGGTGTATCCTTATCCATTTGAAGCGTGGCACTACTTCCCCCTTTTCACTGATTTCTGGCCAGATTTTTTTGATGACAGATCATTGTGATATAAATCTGAAGTCTTATAAGAATAGAACTCATTACAGTGAGTCTAGGTTCCCACTCGGTGCATGTTCTTTCCATGTCAGTAGATGTATGACATTTGAATTATAGAGGAGGTTTTTGAATTATAATGACAGTGAAAGGTCTTTGCAAGTGTCGATGACACACCGATGCGTTTTGCTGAGATTTGGGCATTTTTTTTCTGCTCTCCCATTCTAAATGAAGCTTTGGCTGTTCCACTCAGCTGATGTTTTATAGATAAGCATGGTTGCTGTGTTGAGAAGACAGCCTCTTTAAAGATTAGTTCAATTTACACTTTAGAATGCTGTGTTTAAAGGCTTTAAGGCTGTGCTAGGGTGTTATCAGGGTGTTTCTGCAGTGGAGCCCTCAAAGCCAATAACCTTTCAGCATTTCGAGTCGAACCTGGCATAAATTATTGCAGAAACGTAATGGAGAGGTTTAAGCGGTACAGATGTGCCCGTTTGTCAGTAAGTGCTTGCCTAATAGATTGCCTTTGCCTTTTCGGTGGTGTAGAACCTAGGTTGGCACCAGGGCTGTCTTAATGAGAGGGCACACCTGGGCGCTGCCCAGGGCACCCAGCTGCATGGGGGGCCCTCTGCACTTTCCCCAAAGCAGCTGGTCCTTGAGCCCGCGCTGCCCCGAAATTGGGGGGCCCCATGATGGCACTGAGAGTGATAGATACACAGGGGAGGCAATCTGCCTCCTACCTACTTGATGCTTGTTTACCTGCACTGTCATTGTTGTAGGGGCCCCAGAGCATTTCTTTGCCCGTGATGCTATTAAGACGGCCCTGGTTGGCACACTGAGACATGCATCAGCAGCTCCTCAGCCTCACAATTTATAGAATGTATGCTTGGTGGACTTTACTGGAAGAGATGGGAAGCCTTATTTGAGAAGCGGATGCTATGAAATCACTGCACCAGATGTCTTTTGTGCGGTAGGGAGCACAGCAATTATTAGAGGGGCAGTTCATCTCTAAGAATACCCCGATTAGAGAAAATAAGCTGCAGGTTGACAACCTTCATTTAATACTTATATTTATTTTTTCATGTTGTTACATTTATAAATGTATTATTTATAAATATAATGTGCTCAGCAATTCAGTTATTTTCTAAATAAAGGAAAAGCTAAAAAGGTTAAGGAGTGTGCAGAGTGCACTAACCCATAGTAGTCAAACACGTCATCTACTGTTCTCACTCCATTGATGAAGATTTTAATAACTATTGGTAACCTTTCATCCCTGTTCCTTTTACCACCACAAGTGAACCCACTACATTCGATAGTTGCCAATAGATTTTTCAGAAACGATAAGAAATGTTTAAAACGTCATGCATCCAAGCATAAGATCTTTATATTTTAAGAATGTAAATTTCAAAGCCAAAGGTTTATAAATTGCTTAATGTTGAAACCTGGTTTATTTTACTACTGTAGTATAAGCTACATAATTGCTATCATATGAACCATTTACATCAGAAATGAAATAAAAAAAAAGAAAAGTAGAGTCCCAGAGTTTGCAGATTTTTGATGAGCAGAGCACAATAGGTATCTGGTTTGCTGTGCTGCAGTTTAGTGGAGCATGCTTGTCCCGTATATTGTGTAGTATTATGGCCACTAGGACTGCAGTAAAAATGCTTTGAAATTTTAAACAAAGACTTAAGGTACTGCAAAAAAATGCTGTGTGGACTGCTTAACAATATTGATCAGTATGGGCTACTCTTCTATCTACAGTTATCTAAGGCTTGATTGATTCTCTGCAGACCAATGAAGCTCACACTCACCCTGTCCTTCTAACATCTGCAAGAAGTGCTGGATCATTAGTCTGGGAATTGCCTACTACTGTAGAATATAGGGGTATAATGCACCAGGGACATTGGGTCTGAAAAGCAATGGGTACAAGCTTCAGGCAGCTTTCTTGAAGCCCATATATCAAACCTGTACTGAATTAAAATCAATGAATTTAACACAGTCCCTGTATAGCAGGTAACAAAGCACCATCTGTCTCCCCAATGTACTGCTGCAGTCCTGAAAAACCTGGTGAGTCCAGGTATGAAGCATACCAGTATGTTTCCCCCCTACCTCCCATAATGCAGCACTTGGTGCCTAAGTGGTCAGTCATTGATTTCATTGATTTTAGCTGAGCACAGGTTTTAAAGTACACGGCAGCTTCAGGGTTGGAATATTGAATATGGATTACAATGGGATTGTGGTTGTAGCTTTAAAAAAGGTTTAGCGGGCTTCAGCACACATTTAGTTTGACTGTGGATTACAATGTGATTGTGGTTGTAGCTTTAAACAAGGTTTAGCAGGCTTCAGCACGCATTTCGTTTGAATATGGATTACAATGGGATTGTGGTTGTAGCTTTAAACAAGGTTTAGCGAGCTTCAGCATGCATTTTGTTTGAATATGGATTACAATGGGATTGTGGTTGTAGCTTTAAACAAGGTTTAGCAGGCTTCAGCACGAATTTCGTTTTGAATATGGATTACAATGTGATTGTGGTTGTAGCTTTAAACAAGGTTTAGCAGGCTTCAGCAAGCATTTAGTTTGAATATGGATTACAATGGGATTGTGGTTGTAGCTTTAAACAAGGTTTAGCAGGCTTCAGCAAGCAATTAGTTTGACTGTGGATTACAATGTGATTGTGGTTGTAGCTTTAAACAAGGTTTAGTAGACTTCAGCACGCATTTAGCTTGAATATGGATTACAATGGGATTGTGGTTGTAGCTTTAAACAAGGTTTAGTAAACTTCAGCACGCATTTAGCTTGAATATGAACTACCATGGGATTGTGGTTGTAGCTTAAAATAAGTTTTAGCAGGCTCCAGCGAGCATTTCGTTTTAAGCTTGCTTAAAGCTGCAGCCAGAACTTCTAATAAGATCTATTTTCGGTACTTCTGAATCTGAAGGGTGCTTTAAGGGCGTCAAGAAAGCTGCTTGAGGTTTTTGATTTTGTTTGTAGATGTCCGCATTATGCACAGCTCCTCAGACAAGCATTCTCAAGCTTGGAAATATGTATGGAAATATTTGTATATGTATATGATTGTAAGGCAGAAGTTGCCATAGTTGTCCCAGGGGATTGGGGGGGGGGGGTGCTTTGCCTTTCTTATAACTACAACTATTGGGGTTTATGGGGGGGGGGTGCTTTGGCTTTCTTATAACTACAACTATTGGGGTTTATGGGGGGGGGGTGCTTTGCCTTTCTTATAACTACAACTATCAGGGTTTATGGGGGGGGGGGGGTTGCTTTGCCTTTCTTATAACTACAACTATTGGGGTTTATGGGGGGGGTTCTTTGACTTTCTTATAACTAAAAGTATTGGGGTTTATGGGGGGGGGTGCTTTGCCTTTCTTATAACTACAACTATTGGGGTTTATGGGGGGGGGGGGTGCTTTGCCTTTCTTATAACTACAACTATTGGGGTTTATGGGGGGGGGTGCTTCGCCTTTCTTATAACTACAACTATTGGGGTTTATGGGGGGGTGTGTGCTTTGCCTTTCTTACAACTATCAGGGTTTATGGGGGGGGGGTGCTTTGCCTTTCTTATAACTACAACTATTGGGGTTTATGGGGGGGTGCTTTGACTTTCTTATAACTACAACTATTGGGGTTTATGGGGGGGGTGCTTTGACTTTCTTGTAACTACAACTATTGGGGTTTATGGGGGGGGTGCTTTGACTTTCTTATAACTACAACTATTGGGGTTTATGGGGGGTGCTTTGCCTTTCTTATAACTACAACTATTGGGATTTTTTTGGGGGGGGGGGTGCTTTGCCTTTCTTATAACTACAACTATTGGGGTTTATGTGAGAGGGGAAAAATATTTGAAGCCGCGCAGACTGGCTGTCTGGTAAATTTGGCAAAATTCCTGAAAGACTTTGTATAAGCATGTGTGGGCCAATGTAAGCTCACGTGGGCTACTCAATATCAATCAGTTTCTTTTCATAAAATACCAGTGCTCAGTGCATCAATAGTAGAATACATTCTTAAAAACAGGTATTTTTGGCATTTACCAAAATGTTGGCTACTATAATTTTCATGCTGATGCTGCATTTAATGATCAGTGCATCACTGGTGGTATACAATACTTCTTCCAATATATGTTTTATATATCTTCATGGAAGGCACTTTAATCCTAATTGTTATATTGGGCTGATGGAGTGTGAGCAAGGTGCTGCTCATCACACACACCTAAATGCTATAGATAGAACATATATGTAAGGGCAAATACACATATTACCTTCTTGGCAAATGCAAAAAGAACAGCAATAAACACCATTCTAGTGTTAACACATCACGTTTCATGTTCATTACCTTATGCTATAAAATTGGCTTCATCTGTGTGTGTGCGCAATAGGTCATGGGGTCATTTAACAGAATAATGGAAAGCCTGCCTTGTAAATGTTTATTGCATTCTAATGTAGTGTTTTACATTAGCACTGGATCTTAGCAGGCAGTCCATGTTGTAATACGCATACCTTTTGGTTTTCAGGTGACAGTTTATTGAGATGGAGGACATGGAGGTAGCTGCTAAACAACGTGCCAGATCAATCAGAGCCATAAGCATAGCTTTGCCTACAGATTTGTAGCTAGCGTCATTATTTACAATGTTTATCATCAGGTGACCTAGAATGAAGGCCTCTTACTACTGTAATGGTTGACTGAGGTTTGCCTTTAGTATTACGCTTGCATTAAATGGAAACCAGTAATGAGAGAATATGGAGACTACCATTGCTGACCTCTCTTTCTAAAAATGCTAGTTACCTGCCTGTCATGCTGATCTAATGACTTCAATACTTTAAGAGGTGCTGACCTGGAACAATTATGCAGAGCGTTCTGACTTTCTAATTCACATACTTGTTCTAGGTCAGTGACTCAGAAGGAGGTCAGCAATGGCTTCCCTGTATTTTTCTCATTGCAGATTATTTTTAATGACAAGATGCAAAGAGTGATGGTACTTCTTCACCCATAGATACTGATTACGGTTCAGTCCTCATTAGAAGAAGCATAAAACATGCATTCTAGTTGCCACAAATAGATTTAGATTAGAAATGCAAGGTTTGAGGGGTGGTAAATGGTGGTGCCGCTTATCACTAAGGAGGCCCTAATGGTTAGAATCTGCATTACTGTGTTTTTGGAGGAGCATCCTTCAAACAAGCGGTACTTTGTTCCATATGGATAGATGAAAGGCATGCTCCTTCTTCGTACACCCAGTAACGCAAGGAATTCCCATTTTGAACACAAAGGGGTAGATTCAGGTACCTTTGCGCAGTTTTTACGGAGGCGCAGGGCAACGTTTTTGCCCTGCGCCCCCGCAAATTTTCTGTGCCACCCGCGATTCACGGAGCAGTAGCTCCGTAAATTGCGTGGGCGCTCTGGCAAAATGCCCGGCGTAAGCGCGCGCAATTTAAATGATCCCGTAGGGGGCGGGAATCATTTAAATTAGGCGCGTTCCCGCGCCGATCGTAGAGCGCATGCTCCGTCGGGAAACTTTCCCGATGTGCATTGCGGCAAATGACGTCGCAAGGACATCATTTGTTTCAAAGTGAGCTGGTCTGTACAGACTCACCGGATCAATCCGTCCGAATGGATCCCCCGCATGCGTCGTAATGATTCGACGCATGCGTGGAATTCCTTATATGACCAAGGGGCCTCCCCCCCGCGTCGGCGCGGATTTCGATCCTATGGTGAGTACACTCCATCGGATCCAAATCCGCGGAAATCCTCGAGGATTTATCCGCGAAACAGTCCGTTGGACCGTATCCGCGGATAAATCCTCTCGTGTGTACTAGGCCTTGGTATGCAATTTGCATACTATACGCTGAGCACAACGGGAACGCCACCTAGCGGCCATCGCAAGAATGCAGCCTAAGATATGCAGGCATAAGAGCCTTATGCCACGCATATCTTAGGCTGCAGTCGGCGTAACGAGGTTCCTGAATCAGGAGCATTCGTTACGCCGGCGCAAGTAAGCAATTGTGCTGCGTAACTATGGTTACACAGGCGCAATTGCTCTCTGAATCCGGGCCAAAGCCTTTTAATGAAACGGAACAAGGAAAGGGGTGATGTGCATTGAGTTTCATAGCAGTAAATCCTTAAAGATATACATACGACTGACCATCAGTCAGCTTCATCGGTTAACCAATGAAAACGGTCCATCAGACCGTTCTCATCGAATGGACCGATCGTGTGTACGCGGCATTAGACTAAGAAACCTCTTTAATTCCTTCTGGACATAGTATATATCACAGATTGTATATTGTTAATCTACAGCTCTCAAACTAATATATTAGAAAGGCCATATACAACATAAATTATAAATGCATGCTCTTGGGCTAGATTTTTTGAGTGGCTGATGTTATGCATTAGAGGTTGCAATACTTTTCAGTAATGTATGGTAAAAAGCATAGTAAGGCCACATCAGTCTCATGGGAAACTATGTATAGAGTCATTAGATTTTAAATAAACTGACACTGTAAGTGACCTGATAGAGAGAATAGGGGGAATTACATGGGATGTTTAAAGAGGGCTTGCAATTTTTCCTTTTTTAGTTGTAACAGCAGTAGGGAAGTCTAAATGGCCACATCTTACAGCAAGAAGTCAATAACACATTTTACACTGTTTAATTATTCAACGCCAACTACATAACTTTTCTTCAAACTGATACTAATTTTCAGGTGAGAAAAAAGAAATACTCTGTTTCACTGTTACTTAAACCAGACTTTCTGAACTAGGTCTCCGTAGAACATTAGGGTTCCTCCAGGGGTTGTTAGGTGTTCTTGAGCAATTTCTGCATTTTAGAAATCTAACCATATTTGTAAATTATGACAGCCAAGATTTGTGAGAAATTATACCAATTTCAGCTTATCGAAACTATATGTAAAAAAGTAAATATTTGCCCCACAGTGGTCTCAAGTATTGTGAGCCAACCGTCTAAGGCCTCGTACACACCATAGGATAGCCAGAGGACAACGGTCTGAAGGACCGTTTTCATCAGTCAAAACCGATCGTGTGTGGGCCCCATAGGTTATTTAACCTTTGGTTAAAAAAATAGGAACTTGCTTTAAAATTTAACCGATGGACGCCTAACCGATAGGTCAAAACCGATCGTTAGTACGCATGACCATCGGTTAAAAAAACACACATGCTCAGACTAAATGAAGGGACGGGAGCGCTCGTTCTTGTAAAACTAGCGTTCGTTTTGGAGATAGCACATTTATCATGCTGTAACAGACAGAAAAGCGAAAATCGTCTTTTACTAACACAAAATCAGCTAAAACAGCCCCAAGGGTGGCGCCATTGGATTTGAACTTCCCCTTTATAGTTGCGTCGTACGTGGTTTACATGTCCGCGTTCTGACACGATCGGTTCATTAACCGATGGTGTGTGGGCGCGACGGACCATCACTCAGCTTCATCGGTTAACCGATGACAACGGTCCTTCGGACTGATCGTGTGTACGCGGCCTTACTGTACAATGAATTTAACTTTTTTAACAAAACAGGGCTGATTCTGTCAGAGCCGGTCAATTAAAACGAATACACTAATATTTTTAGTTGCACTAGCCTTCTGATGAATGCCAGAATTGTCATTCCTATTCTACTGACTTTACAAAAAGGTACTTTGATACGAAAAGAGGATAACTGTAGAGACAGACCACAGACTGGCAAGGCAGATATATACTCTACCCTAGTTTATCCCATTGCTAACATTGTCATAATTCACATGTCAAAATGAGCAGCTCGGTGTAATGTGCAGCCTGGAGTCAGAGAGCTCTGTTTAATGGGCTCATTACAAAACAATGGAGGGAAGTGTATTCAGCACTGTATTATTTCCAACAGCCCTTTTCAGCCAATTTATTCAGGATCGGAAGATGGAAAACTTTTTTTTATTAGGTGGCTTTATTTAAATACTTGTTGCTGGGACATTCTTAAATTTATCATTAGGCATTGTTTCCTTCAAGTATTGCCTGGAACTGTGTCAAACATCTTTTAAAAACTGCATCTTTTACTCGGCTCCCAAATTAGAATATCATGGCTGACCTCAAGTGCTCTGACTTGCCGCCGCTGTTACCTAAAGACAAATTAATGAGGAACACAAGCGGAAAGAAATGCTTGTGTTGACACAGTTGTTATAATTTACTATTATGAACACGAATAATCTTTTCATGTTAAACTACATCCCAAAGAAATATGGTAGTGATAACTCTGAGTGTTATCAGCACGTCTACAAGATATACAGTAATCCGTTTCAGAAATGAGTTTGAATTTAACTGACTGTTATTTCAATAAAAACCATAATGCCGCGTACACACGGTAATTTTTCTGGGTTGTAAAAAACAACTTTTTTCAGGCTCTAGAAAAAACAAATAGCCAGATTCAGAGAGAGTTACGCCGGCGTATCAGAAGATATGCCGTCGTAACTCTGAATCTGCGCCGTCGTAAATTTAAGTGTATTCTCAAATTGAGATACACTTAAATCTAGCTAAGATACGACCGCTTGCGCCGTTGTATCTTAGCTGTCTATTTACGCCGGCCGCTAGGGGCGTGTACGCTGATTTACGCCTAGAATGTGTAAATCAGCGAGATACGCCTATTCACGAGCGTACGCCCGGCCGTCGCAGTAAAGATACAAAGTTTACGTAAGTCGTTTTCAGGCCTAAATATATTCCACCAAAAAGATGGCGCAGCCAATGTTAAGTATGGACGTCGGACCTGCGTCAAATTTAAAAAATTTTATGTCGTTTGCGTAAGTCGTCCGTGAATGGGGCTGGGCGTAATTTACGTTCATGTCGAAACCAATAAGTCTTTGCGGTGTAATTTGGAACTGTGATATGGCCACGGACGGCGCATGCGCCGTTCGTAAAAAACGTCAATCACGTCGGGTCACGATTCATTAGCATAAAACACGCCTACCTCTTCACAATTTTAATTAGGCGCGCTTAGGCTGACACATTTACGCTACGCCACCGTAACTTAGGATGCAAGTGCTTTGTGAATACAGCACTTGCCTCTCTAACTTACGGCAGCGTAGCGTATATGAGATACGCTACGCCTGCCTAACGTTAGGCTCATCTACCTAAATCCAGCTAAAAGTTTTTTTCAACTTCATCATTAAAACGGCCTTGCCTACACACGATCATAAAAAAAAAATGCTCTAGCAAAGCGTGGTGACGTACAACACGTACGACGGCACTATAAAGGGGAAGTTCCATTCGGATGACGCCACCCTTTGGGCTGCTTTAGCTGATTTTGTGTTGATTTGCGCTTTTCTGTCTGTTACAGCGTGATGAATGTGCTTACTCCATTACGAACGGTAGTTTTACCAGAACGAGCGCTCCCGTCTCATAACTTGCTTCTGAGCATGCGCGGGTTTTTTTACGTTGTTAAAGCCCACACACGATCATTTTTTACAACCCCGAAAAACGACAGTCGTGAAAAAATGGAGCATGTTCGAAAAAAAAATGTGCCCGTTTTTCAGAACCCGAAAAATGCTCTGAAGCCCCCACATGATCATTTTAAATGACATTTTTTAAAAAACGTTGTTTTTTACAACCCGAAAAATGATCGTGTATACGCGGCATAAGTGTGGTTGAAGGTACTGATAGAAATGAGATTGCAGACTGATGATGTGACGATTTCAGGTCTCTAGGAGGGCCATGACCTGTCAGGGAGCTGTTGGCAGGGTACAGTTCATTGGACAGGTTAGAAAACCCATCCCGATAGCTACTGTTCCTTCTCCTGGCACTAGGTTCCTGCTCACGGCTCCCCAACCCTTTCCTCTTCAGTCACATTATATTCCTGTAAGGTTGGCAGGAATGTCTGTGGACAGCCTGCCTTTGGGAGGTTGACTAATGCATGCATGAACGACTGTCCTCATACTGTAAGTCTATGGGCAACTTTACAATTCCTTCAAGTACTTTCTTATATCTTATATAAGGAAAATAATTAATGTGCTAGAGCTAGGACTGTCCGAAGTACAAACTCGAATCAGTCATAAGATGGACCAAAAAATGGCTCCCGCTGTTCTCAGTAAAGTGCATGAGAGTGGGGAGAAGGGAGAGAGCCTCTTCTTATGGGTACAGCACTGGATGGAGTGAGGGCTCAGGTAAGTATTACCTAATTATTTAATGCAGAAAATGCATTAAGTTAAAAAAAAACGTTTAGTCTTTGGAAGCGCTTTAATTATTAAAGTGCACTTCATTGCGTTCAACATACACTTTTATTGACTTAGAGCAGTGATTCCCAACTTTTTTTTGCCTTAGAACAGGAGTCTTAAACTGGCAGCCCTCCAGCTGTTGCGAAACTACAAATCCCATGAGGCATTGCAAGGCTGACAGTTAGAAGTATGACTCCCACAGGCAGAGGCATGATGGGACTTGTAGTTTTGCAACAGCTGGAGGGCCGCCAGTTTGAGACCCCTGCCTTAGAAGCCATTTTTTTTTAAATTGTACATTTTGGCAGCCCATTCATATAAATTGTACTCTTCATATTAGCAAACTATAATTAATATATTATTATTTTTTGTAATATATTTGTAATTAATATATTTGTTGTAATTGTATATGTTGTAAATAAATGGCCCAATAAAAGGTAATAATAAGGTAAATTGCTACATTGAATTACCGCCTTAAATGGTACCTGTCGCCTGGCTTTGGCGGGCACTGGGCAGAATGATGTGGCAATGCCGTAGTTACACAGTGACATGTCATAGGAGGCATTGGGCACTCGGACATCATGAGGCTTTACTGAATGGACACCTGATATGTGATATACATATGAATGCCGCTGGCCTCAACTATTTACATATACATGCTCCTGTTATTTACATATGAATGATGGTTATTTACATGTAAACATAGGGTCTGCAGGTGAGTCATCTGTACACAACAATAGGGAGGAGCTGGGCAGCATTAGTAGCGGCACTTCACACTGAGATATTAGGACACAGTACAGGACTAAAACTTCAAGGGTCAAGGGAATTTAAACTGGGATAGTTGACAAGTATGAGGCAGCAGCTTTGGGCCCCACAACAATGACAGGACCCAGGGCAGCTGCCCCTTTTGCCCTGCCTTAAAGACGCCCTGCCTGTAAACCTATGAGAGGAAGAGGCAGCATATGGAGCCCATCAGTTTGTGTGATGAGAAGAAGCATGATGATAGGAAGAGAAAACAGAGTGACTGATGGATGAGCTCATCTCTGTGCTGCTTCTCCTTTTACTGTCCAGTCACAGGCTTGGATGACCTGGGCTCAGAGGAAGTGGGCTGAGTTATGCTTATAGATTAAAGTCATCAAGCTGCAGAAAAACAGAACTGCAATGAGAAATCCCTGGGATGAATATTGCTGAACAAGCTGTTTTACATCTTTTATTGGGCTATTCATTTATATCCTGTTAGTTTGGCTGAAGTTCTGTTTTGAAGATGCCTGGAATTGTATGACCCATCTCATCATATTATGTATATTTATACAACTTTGTCAGTAATAATTGTATTCATTTACTTTTACCCTTGCCCTCCATTGACACACAGCTACTACTGTAGCACTCTCCCGGCCACAAACATGTGCAACCACTGCCCCAAGCTCCTTGACACTGCTGTGCTACCACGTCACAGATTTTTACATGAGTTCCTTGGTTGAACTCACTAAGAGCAGATTATTTCCATATATAAATTTCACAAACGAATTTATCATCCTTCCCACAGCTAAAATAATCTAATAGGCGAGCAACGAGATATTTTATTGTGGTAGGGACGAACGACGTCCCACCAGCTGGCTAAGCCTGTTGGTTAACATCAAAGGGGACAGGAGCTGTGAGCGCACATTGGTCATTTTAAATACCCTTTTATTCCATTATACAAAGCTTTAAATCTAAAATCTGCAGCTTAGGAATATAAATTTAGTGGCAGCTGTTTCTCTTTCGCAAAGTTTGCATATGTGAATTATAAAATGAGTTGATAAAATTTCCATTTGCATAACATGGGCACAGATCAGCCATTTACATTTAATAGGAAGAGCTATAAACGTAATAAAAATAATCGAATCAATGTTATGTCTCAGCTACTTCTTCAATAAAATGTACTCAGGGCATCATATGATCCATCCCTCTAAAAAACAAACCAAAATAACCGATCGTGTCAGAACGCGGTGACGTAAAACACAACGACGTGCTGAAAAAAACAAAGTTCAATGCTTCCAAGCATGCGTCGACTTGATTCTGAGCATGCTCAGGTTTTTAACCGATGGTTTTGCATACTAACGATCGGTTTTGACCTATCGGTTACCATCCATGGGTTAAATTTTAAAGCAAGTTGCAATTTTTTTAACCTAAGGTTAAATAACCTATGGGGCCTACACACGATTGGTTTGGACTGATGAAAACGGTCCTTCAGACCGTTTTCATCGGTTTAACCTATCATGTGTACGAGGCTTAAGACGCAGTACCCCAAAGGCAGGTAGTTTGCTCATTAAAGCGAGATTCTTACCTTAGACCTGGTTCACATGCATTTATTAGTTCCTTTTCAGTTTTGCAGAAACACACTACAGTCCATTTAACATGGTTTCCTATGGATAAAGGGCCAGATTCACAGAACAAATACGCCGGAGTATCTACTGATACTCCGGCGTATTTTCAAATTTGCCGCGTCGTATCTTAGTTTGTGATTCACGATGGCTTTTGGCTAAGATCCAACAGGCTTACGGCTTCGTACGCCTTCGGATCTTAGGCCCCGTACACACGAGAGGATCGATCCGCTGAAATTGATCCGCTGAAATTGGTGTGATATTTATCCGCGGATATATTTCGGGCCGGCCGACCGATTTCCAGCGGATAAAAATTTCTTAGCATGCTAAGAAATCTATCCGCTGGAATCGGCTCCAGCGGATCGATCCGGTGGTCTGTACAGACTCACCGGATCGATCCGTCCGAACACATCCCTCGCATGCGTCGTAATGATTCGACACATGCGTGGATATCCTTATATGACAGCGTCGCGCACGTCGCCGCGTCATCACGGAATTCCGTGGGGATTTTGATCTCCTGGTTAGTACAACCAGGAGATCAAAATCCGCCAGAGGATTTATCCGCGGATACGGTCCGGAGGACCGTTTCCGCGGATAAATCCTCTCGTGTGTACCCGGCATTAGGCTGCAATACTTTGGCCGCCGCTGGGTGGAGTTCGCGTCATTTTCCAGCGTCGGGTATGCAAATTAGCATTTACGGCGATCCACGAACCGACTCGCGTGCGTAACGTAGTTTTTTCCCTTCGCAAAGTTAAGCAATCTTTTTCATTGCTTAACTTTACACCAGCCATGTTAAAGTATGGCCGTCATTCTCGGTTCGAATTTAAAAAAAAAACAATTTTCGGCGTAAGTACGGTGTAAGTACGTTACGCACGTCGCCATTCACAAACACGTCGGGGCAACATAATTTTGCGCAAAGCACGTCGGGAAAATTGCGAACGGAGCATGCGCAGAACGTTCGGCGCGGGAGTGCGCCTAATTTAAATAGTACACGCCCCATTTGAATTAGGCGGGCTTGCGCCGGACGTCTTTACGATACACCGCCGCAAGTTTACAGGTAAGTGTTTTGATAATCAGGCACTTACGCTAAAAACTTGCGGCGGTGTAACATAAACACGATACGTTACGCCGCCGGAGTTCTACGAGAATCTGGCCCATAGTTCCCATCTGTGCATTTTATGGAAAGGGCCAGGGATTTTTTTCTGGTTTCTGGTTCTATAGACTTCAATGGATCAAAAACGTGTATTGAAAAATGCAAAATGCACCTGGAATATGCAAACTGCAACATGCAGAGGTGTGGATCAGGCCGTATGCCTTGTACACACGATCGGAATTTCCGTCGGAATAAACTCTGACAGGAATTCCGCTCAAGCTGTCTTGCATACACACTGTCACACTAAATTCCGAGCGTCAAGAACGCGGTGATTTAAAACACTACGACGAGCAGAGTAAATGCTCCAGAGCATGCGTCAAATTGTTTCGGAGCATGCGTGGGTTTTTTTTCCGTCGGAAAAGCATACAGACGATCAGAATTTCCGATCGAAATTTTTCCATCGGAGAGAAAGTGAACATGTTCTCTTTCTAACTTTGTTGGAATTTCCGTCGAAAAAAGTCTGATGGGGCATACACACGGTCAGAATATCCGATGAAAAAATTCTGTCAGACTTTTTTCATCGGAAATTCCATCCGTGTGTACGCGGCATTAGGCTGGATTCACACCTATGCATTTTTTGTGCTTTTTGCATTTTGCAGATTTGTACTACAGAACGTGTTCTGGCCTTATGCCGCATACACACCATCACTTTATGTGATGAAAAAAACCCAAATTTTCTGTGAAGTAAACTTCAATTTTCAAAGACGAAGTTGCCTACACACCATCGTTTTTCTCACAATGTTCTAGCAAAGCGAGGTTACGTTCCACCACGTTTTTCCATTGAAGCTCGCTTCATAAGTAGCTTCTGGGCATGCGCGGATGAAAAAACGTTGTTTTAAACGACGTTTTTGCTACACACGGTCAATTTCTGTAAAGTAAAAGTTGACGTTTTGAAAAACGACACATAAAATTGAAGCATACTTAAATTTTTTTTGGTCGTTTTTTAGAAGACATAAAACAAAGTTTTCCCCCACACACGGTCAATTAAAGTGACGTTTTTAAAAACGTCATTTTTTTTCATCACATACAACGACCGTGTGTACGCGACATTAGGGTCCTTTTTACACTGGTGCTCTTAAAAACTTGGTGGGTATGCCTTGTGCACAAATGCATATTGCGGTTTGAAAGCTTTTTAATGTGTTTTTTTGTGCGTTTTCTTGATTTCTGACTCCCAGCATTTACCTGAGAAACTTTGACATGGGACTCAAACAAAGCATCAAAAACGCACCAAGAGTATGTTTTTAAGCATTTTTTGGGCACTTACTTTAGGGCAACATAGTCCCTATGTGCACTCTCTGACTGGAGCTTGGATAATGATTACCTGCAGTGATATACTGATAACCTGCTTATATACTGCATATGACATTTCACCATTACAGTATTTCCTAAAACAGAACTATACTCTGTTTTCTTCCAGCGATACAATGTCCATGAGCTCCATCATTAGCCATTAACATATTCACCTGAGCTTATTTTGGGTATATCTTTGGCTATCAAGATTGGCCATGCTGGAATGACATAACTCTGGTTCTAAAGGCAGAAGGTTTTTTTTATCTTAATGTATTCTATGCATTAGGATAAAAAAAGTTTCTGTGTGCAGCAGCCCCCCTCAGCCCCCTAATACTTACCTGAGCCCTATCTCAATCCAGCAATGTTGCAAGAAAGCCTCGGCTGTCTGACTCTCCCTCCTGATTGGTTGAGACACAGCAGCAGGCATCATTGGTTTATGCTGCTGTCAATCAAAGTCAGCGAGCTAATCAGGAGAGCTGCAGCTTTGTGTCTAAATGGACACACACACAGCAGCGACTCGGTGCCCCCTTGCTGTGGGGGGTACTCGGCAGGAGGGAGGGGCCAAGAGCACCGGCGAGGGACCCGAGAAGAGAATGATTCGAGATGCTCTATGCAAAACCACTACACAGAGCAGGTAAGAAAAACATGTTTGTTATTTTTTAAACAAAAAAATTAAAAACAAGGCTTTAGTGCCCGTTCACACTACTGTGACATGAGAAATTAAATTAAAGTGAATGGGAGGCGTCTTAATGTACACTACTAAAGTCGCTCCTACTTCAGAAAAGGTTCCTGTACTACTTCAGGGCGACTTCTAGGCGACTTGTACCAATTGATTTCAATGGAAGTTGCCTCCAAAGTCAGATCAGTGTCTTAACTGAAGCAACTTTACAGGAAAAGAAAATAGTTTTCTCAGGCAAACCCCTCCCTCCCACAGAGCTGATTATTGTTTGATTGGCCACTGGCAAAGTTGCCTGTCCTGGAGGCGACTTGAAGTTGCCTCAAAGTTGCCTCAAGTTGCCTCGGAAAGTCGTGCCGACTTTAATTTTGCTATAGTGTGAACCGGCACTTAATATCACTTTCAATCCCGGCATATACCCGGATCAGTGTACTTTGTAAAGAGGATTGTATACAGGCAGGTAAGAATACTTTATTTAAGAAAAAAAATGTAATCTCCTTTGACTTTTGTAGCTGAAGGTCAACTTTAAATGGGTTGTAAAGGTTCATGTTTTTTTCACCTTAATGCATCCTATACATTAAAGCGGTAGTTCACCCACAATCCCATGATTTTACCATCGAGACAGGCATTGTAGCGCGAGCTACAGTATGCCTGTCCCGATTTTTTTAACCCCGTACTCACCTTGTAGTCGTCCATCGTAGATTTCGGCTCCCGCGGGGAATGGGCGTGCCTATGGAGAGGGAGGATGATTGACGGCCGGCCCTGGCACGTCACTCTCCCCGAAGACAGCCGGAGTAGGTCTCGGCTCTTCACGGCGCCTGCGCACAGGCTATGCGCACACGTCGTGAAGACCAAGCCTATTTCGGCTATTTCCGGAGAAGCGTGACGCGCCAGAGCCGGCCGTCAATCATCCTCCGTCTCCAGAGGCACGCCCATTCCCCGGTATCTTCGATGGACGACTACAAGGTGAGTATGGGGGGAAAAAATTCGGGACAGGCATACTGTAGCTCGCGCTACAATGCCTGATTTTAAGGTAAAAAAAAAAAAAAAAAAATTTCCCGTCGATAGGGTGAACCCCCGCTTTAAGTTGAAAAAACACCTGGCAATCACCGGCCCCCAGCCCCCCGTTTTTACTTACCTGAGCCAGTTCACCTGCTTGCCGCGTCCCCGTCGTCCTCCTCTTCACGGCTTTGATTGGATAGACTGATAGCAGTGCAGCCATTGGCTCCGGCTGCTGTCTATGGACGCCGAGTGTATGACTCAGGAGCACGCCCGCAAGGTAACCCCCTCGGGAGAGAGCTTCCAAGAGGGAGTTATCTAATGCAGGGAGGAGCTGCGAGAGCCGCCGAGGGACCCCAGAAGAGAATTTTCGGGGCCACTCTGTGCAAAACGAGCTGCACAGTGGAGTTAAGTATGACATGTTTGTTATTTAAAAAAAGAAGAAAAGGAAACCTTTAGTATCACTTTAAGTTTAGGTATGGCAGTTTTTACATAGTTACCTTGATCCAACTTGGACCAATGTAAATATGTATGTGCCATACCTGTGGGATGCCCATGGAGGGTGGAAACTATTGTAGCTGCCATACCTAAAACCAGCTTTAATGTAGTGACTATGGAAATATTCAAGCCAGTGGATCAGTATAATAGCACTACAAAAAGACGTCGGCCAAAGCTTCCATATTTCTCTGAGCAGGGGCTTCCTTTAACAAGAGGCCATTGTAATGTAATGTAATATATCTCATTACAAACACTCATACAATATTAAGGAGATCAAACATTTGATGGTATTTTTTTTAGAAGCTTTAGACTTACAAATGTAAATTTTTCCTAATGTAAATGTTTCCTACGGAGACAGTGCTTAGCGCTGTTATGCAAGTGCTCTCCGCACAACTTGTTACATGAAGGTTCGTAGAAGGAGCATCATAAATGATTACATTGGTGATTTTATCGGCATTAAGCTGTTTGTGGCGTTCAGAATGAGGGGATGCAGGGCAATGAATTAGCAATGAATCAAGTCCCAGCTGATGTAATGAGAGCAGGAGCAGTTTACTGTAAATTAAAAATATCTGGCAGGGCTGAAGGGAACATAACTCAAGTCCTGGCATTCTCATAGCCCCGGCTTCCGTTAAGTAGCTCCTCTCAAAGCAAATTGTGACACTGGTGATGATTGATCCACTCTGTTATTAGGAAATCGCCATTTATTGCTGCCGGTCCACTTTCATCATTCCACAATACAAAGAGCAGAAACCCTTTGCTTGTTTACTCACTAAGTCACACATGATTAGAATGCCTGTGCACCTCACCGGTGCTGAGAAAAGAAAACCTGGGCTTGCATTGCTGAGCTCTTCATATGAAAATGATGCTGGCTAGCTGGTATACTGATCCAAAGGCTACAATTATTGACTCAGAAAGAGTATGCATCGGGATCTTTGTCTTAACTAGCTTATTGGGTCTTATCCAACAATATCAAGGCCAGGGACAACCAAGAGTCTAGTATTCCTAGCAATGGCAGCCTCCATACTTTTCCCAGTGCAGGTTTTGTTTAAAACACACTAAATTAATAATTCATGAATAAATTAATGAAATGATAACAAATACGTTTATAAAGTGATGCTTTGATATGATAAAAGCAATCTGTTACAGGAGAGGTATTATCTCAAAGAAGGGCCAGTACTCTTCTGTCCCGCTTTTCCTAGGCACCACCCAACAGTGCCCTACTTCTCCATTCCCTTTTTTAAAGCCCAACTACAACCATGACTTTTTTTTAATTTGGATATAGCAAGGAAGGGTTAGAACCTTTGTTAACAATTTACTGATGTTTATGTTCCAAAGAGAAAGGGAGGGAAAATGTCTCCAGTTCCTGTCTATTTGACAGGAAGTGGAGCAGAATATGCCCAATGCCCATTTTGAAAAAATAAGAAAGGTGTGGATTCTGTGTTCCTATGATAGATTCTCTTCATTTCCTGTTCAGGTTATGTGTCGCACAAATAAAAATAAATACAAAAATTCTTCTATGGGGACAGAGAATTTAAAATCTGATAAAATTAAACATCTTTAACAGGGACATAGACAGCCCTTACAACTTTAAAGACGTTCTGCCCCCTTACCTACTTTGCCTAAACATGAAAAAATAAATCACCTTGAGCGCTGCTTTACCTTTATAGATAATGAATATGGTCTAAGGCCCCATACACACGAGAGGATTTATCCGCAGATACGGTCCAGCGGACCGTTTCCACGGATAAATCCTCTCGAGGATTTGCGCGGATTTTGATGCGATGGAGTGTACTCACCATCGTATCGAAATCCGCGCCGAAATCCTCTGGCGATGACATGTCGCGCCGTCGCCTCGATGATGACGCGGCGACGTGCGTGACGCAGTCATATAAGGAATTCCACGCATGCGTCGAATCATTACGACGCATGCGGGGGATCCCTTCAGACGGATGGATCCGGTGACTCTATACAGACCAGCGGATCCATCCGTTGGGATGGATTCCAGCGGATAGATTTGATAGCATGTCATCAAATATTTATCCGCTGGAAATCCATCCCAGGGGATAAATATCCGCGGAAACAGATCCGCTGGAGTGTACACACCATAGGATCTATCCGCTGAAACCCATTCGCTGGGATTTTTCAGCGGATGGATTCTATCGTGTGTATGGGGCCTAAGACAAAATGGTAGTAAAAGTTTCCATATGCATTGTACTGCTATTACTCATACATAGATGGCCGATTCCATACCAGACCTGAAGGGCCTAATATGGAATTTGGGGGGGACCCCCACGCATTTTTTTATTTAGTTTTTTCCTCATAATATTCATACCAGACCCAAAGGGCCTGGTAATGGACTGGGGGGGCATGCCGTTTTTTTTCAATTACTTTTATCTGTATTTTCGGGACCTGACAATTCATTATAGCCGCGAGTAGTTTTAAATGACTTTTTTTTTTACTTTAGAAATGTCATTTTGTGCAGGGACTTTTCTAAGCAAGGGAAACATGTGCTACTTTACAGGCATACTATAGACACCCCCAGGTACAAAATGTTTTTGTTTCACTTTAAGCATTATTAAAATCACTGCTCCCAAAAAAACTGCTGTTTTAAAACTTTTTTTTTGCATTGATACATGTCCCCTGGGACAGGACCCAGGCCCCCAAACTCTTTTTATGACAATAACTTGCACATTAGCCTTTAAAATTAGCACTTTTGATTTTTCATGTTTGTGTTCCATAGACTAACGGTGTTCATTTTTTGCCTGTTTGCATGTTCTGCTGCGAATCGAACTGGGGGGTGTTCGGATCATCCCTAATGACCATATCTTTTGACAATCATGTTGGCTGCACCTGGTGTAGGAGCTTATTAAAACATGTAATGTAGACCATCACCTTGTAAAACAACCCATTCAGTTTTAAAGAGAAATGAATGCCAAAACCTAAAAAATATATTTTTTTCCCCTTTCATATACTTTAAGTGATCAAATACCCTTTGTTCTCAGCTGCATAAGGAACTTAGAGAGCTGGGGGAGGAGAAAAAGCAGCACACTGGTCTTCACAGTGAAAGGCTGTGCAGGGGGTGTGTTAAGGCAATTCTGATCGTTGGTGAGAGCAGGCTGAGTTCTCACATGCCTATGGCCAGTTTTTAGTAGTAATTCACACTAAGGAAGCAATGCAAAGAGAACATGATATTTTTTCATATAAGTACATGGTACAGCAGGAACATATCAGGAATATGGAATTCTGTGTGTACCTAGTCTTTAATTTTGGTTTCCGTACATATTCTTTCTTGTTCTCAGGAATAGCAAAGTGTTACATTGGTGCATACTTTCTTGCTTGATTTATGATTTAAATATAGGAAAAAATAAATAACCTAAAAATATTCCTCCTGCACACACATGGCATAAGGTGCAATAATTCCCTCTAATCAGTGTTGAAAAGAGATGCAGAATCAAGAAAACAAGATTAAGAAACAAAAGTACACCAACGCGATACTTGCAGAAAGCACACGCTTTGAAAATCCATGGTTATTTGAAGTCATTTAACCATTCATATAATTCTAATCCAGAGAGAGATCATTACTTGGGAGCCAGAAAGATTTTCCCCCTTAGGAGGCAGCAGGAAAAACTGTTTCAGTTGGATTCTGTTTGGATTGCCTTCCTCTGGAGGATACAAAAGAATACATGTTTGACAATGAAAAACCGATGTGTGTGCGTGTGTATTGCCTTATTGTCCATCACACAACTTAGGTACCAAGAGCCAGATCCACAAAAGGGATACGCCGTCGTATCCCTGTTTCTATCTTTGGAACTGATCCACAGAATCAGTTTCCAATAGATAGACAGAAGATCTGACATGTGTAAGGGACTTACACTGTCGGATCTTAGGATGCAGTACCGCAGCCGCCGCTGGGGGCATTTCTCGTCGAAATGCCGCTTCGGGTATGCAAATTGGCACTTTTACTTTTACGCTTCGTTTTTTCTCCGTAAGTATTAGTTTGCCGTCGCAATATTAGGGCTACTTTTACAAGGCCTAAACTGTTTAGGCCTTGTAAGAGTAGACCCTTCTATCCCGCGTCGCCGTCTTTTTTTTTACAATTTTATTTTTTTCCCGCCGCAACTCGTATTTTTTTTTTACGCCCGTCGCGATTCTTAAAACCCGGCGCAGCATAAAACCGTGCAAACCACGTCGGGAAAATGACGTTGTGAGCATGCGCAGTACGGCCGGCGCGGGAGCGCGCCTAATTTAAATGGGACTCGCCCCATTAAATTAGGAACGCCTTGCGCCGGCCGGATTTAAGTTACACAGCCGAAAATTTCTAGGTAAGTGCTTTGTGGATCGGGCACTTAGGTCGAAATTTTCCGGCGGTGTAACTTAAATTGAAAAAGTTACATTGCGCCGGGTTTTTGTGGATCTGTCCCCAAATATGCAAGTCCTATCTGGAATCCCTGTGTGTGTGTGTGTGTATTTATATATATATCTATATAGATATCTATATAGATATATTGATCTGTGTTTACATTGCAACACGTCATGTTGTGGTATTAATTGTCTAAGGGTCTATGGCATCCTGGTATAGCAATCGGCAAGGAAGACATGAACCATGCAACTATAGAGATTAAGGATGCTGTGGACGTTGTGCTCAAATCTATCCCAATCTATCCCAATGCCATCTCTCACCATTGTAGTGTACAGCTGAAAACTGGAATTCCTGGACCAGAATGTTATGAGCTATTACATGACTGGGATCAGGGCAGTAAATGTGTCATTTACTGGCCCCTTCATTTCCGAATGAACACAGCGAACAATTGGTACCAATCACTCCTGTGTCCATTCATCGCTGAAGCATAGTAAACTGTATTTGCTATGCTTCAGTTTGTGAATGAGCAGGAAGCCTATTCATTCATCTGTGCAGCTGAGGCTGCAGACAAAGGGACTGATCTACTATGTCCTCTTTTGGCCAGGGAGGAGGTTGAGGGCCTGTCAGATAGGCTGTATGGGGTCCCACGATTTCTAACAGCAGCCCTGATGTGAAAGGTTTATTTGTAAAGTAGGTATTATATGTAAAACATACAGTGAACAGTTTACAGTATGTAAAAAGATCAGTTTATAAATGTGTAGACCAAAAATAAAGCTTAAAGGGGAGTTCCACCCACAATTTCACTTTTTAAATATAAATACCCCTGTAATACACAAGCTTAATGTATTCTAGTAAAGTTAGTCTGTAAACTAAGATCCGTTTTGTTAGGTTGTTACAGCATTTAGATAGTTTATAATCTAGAAATAGACCGTGGCCATCTTAAGTGTGGGCATCATGAAGCCAGACTGTATGACTTCCTGGATTTCAGCCTTGCAGATCTCGCACATGCTCAGTGCACAAGCAATGTAATAGGTTTCAGTCAGGTTTGCAAGGACAACTGGGAAACATGATACCTATCCCAGAAACCCTTGCAAATAGCCTAGGCAAATAAGGAGGAGGAAGTAATGAAGGACTACAAAATAAAGGTATTTACAAGCAACAAATTAAATAAAAATTGTCCATTCTGAACACTATGAGATTAGAGCATGCAGCACAGACAAACATAAAAAAATGGGTGGAACTCCACTTTAACAAAGACCATTAAAGTTCCCCTTTACGCCCTGCTCAGCTGCACTCGATATTGTACTTATTACTGATCATACCGGATGAAAGTCCTTATGGGTGATTTACTGAAGAGGTCAGACAATACAATTACCAAACCGAAGGACTTTGGAGATGCCCCTCTGCAGTAATGCAATAATAGAGCAGCTGGATAAGTAATCATCTGGCACCCTGGCAGCGAATGGGTTAATGTCGAAACAGCCTCATTTCTTCTTTTTTTGCTAACACACACTTGTCTGGGATTCCTCGGAAACAACCATACTACTTTTGCCCTTTGTGTCCCAGGAGACCTCTGAGTAAACGAGGCTTTTAGAGGAAACGTGGCCTCCCCCCTTAGGGAGAGAATAGAAGACACTAAATAATTAAATAATCCTTTCACTGCTCTATGACTGTGAGATTTACTATATTGAGTGAGAGAGAAGCAGAGAAGCCCGGGCCTCTCACACCATCTGGGCTCGCCGCTAATCTTTTTGTAACCCAACAGTTGCTTATATTAAACTGTTTACTGGAGCCGCAGCATACTTGGAGCACAAAGCCATGGTGTGGATGTGTATACGATAACCCATTTGTATACTGTACACGTCTAAACAAATAGGAGAAGTTTGGAGAATTCAGGCAATGATCCAGCAGGCGCCCATGTGACTGAAAGGTGAGCGACAAAAGCGTGCCAAGATTTCAAAATAGGAAAAGGTATTTGATAGAATATGTATTGTCATTATCGGGATAGCTAGAACAAGACTATAGAACCTGGGGCCCTCCAGCTGTTGCAGAACTACAAGTCCCATCATGCCTCTGGGAGTAATTGTAACTGCCAGCCTTGCAATGCCTCTTGGGAAATGTAGTTCCACAACAGCTGGAGGCCCGCAGGTTGCCTACCCCTGCTATAGAACATCTTGCTATAGGACAATTATGGACCAAAAGGGCATTTGTACACCAAATCTGCTAATGATAGGCACCTATATCAGTAATGCACAGCTTTCCTGGCCAAACTTTATCTGATGATCACATGGTAATCAAAGATAGCCTACATCAGGGGTCTCAAACTGGCGGCCCTCCAGCTGTTGCGAAACTACAAGTCCCATCATGCCTTTGCCTGTTGGAGTCATGCCGCATACACACAACCTTTTTTGTTTTGTAAAAAATTATGTTTTTAATGGTCTAGAAAAAACAACGTTTTTTTCAACCCGATCGTTAAAACGGCCTTGCCTACACACGATCGTGAAAAAAAAAATGCTCTAGCAAAGCACGGTGACGTACAACACGTACTGACAGGACTATAAAGGGGAAGTTCCATGCGGATGACGCCACCCTTGGGCCTGCTTTTGCTGATTTCGTGTTAGTAAAAGACGATTTGCGCTTTTCAGTCTGTTACAGCGTGATGAATGTGCTTACTCCATTACGAACGCTAGTTTTACCAGAACGAGCGCTCCCGTCTTATAACTTGCTTCTGAGAATGCGCGTTTTTTTTCACGTCCACACACGACCATTTTTTTTATGACGTTAAAAACAACAACGTTAAAAACGTAGTGAAAAATTAGAAGCAGCACGACGCCCCCCCCCCCCCCCCCACACACACACACACAATTTGCCTCAGCCCAGTCTGCCCCATCAGACTAACAGTGTAGCGCAAGCCGGCAGGGACTCTTTCCGTGCTGCCCCCCTGCAAAGTGCTGCCCTAGGCCTGGGCATTGTTGGCCTAGGCCAGGATACAGCGTTAATGACGGCACTATAAAGGGGAAGTTCTATTCTAATGGCGCCACCCTTTGGGCTGATTATGCAAATTTCCCTTCTCATAACTTGCTTCTGAGCATGCAAGTTTTTTTTGCCCGTCGTTAAAGCGTACACACGACCGTTTTTCACGACGAGAAAAACGACGACGTGAAAAACGACAAGAAAATATAGTTCTAAATTGTTAATGGCCATTTTTTCTCGTTGAGAAAAATGCTCTGGAGCCTACACACACTTTTTTAACTACCAATTCAAAAAATTGCATTTTTCTCGTCATGAAAAACGGTCGTATGTACTCGACATAAGGATTTTTTTTGTCATATGTACCCATTGGGGAGATTTTCTTTCAATTCCTGTTCCAAAGGCCAAAACCAAAGTGGGAGAATCCCTAGGCCCCGTACACACGAGAGGATCGATCCGCTGAAATTGATCCACGGACCGGTTTCAGCGGATAGATCCCCTGGTGTGTACGATCCAGCGGATATTTTTCCGCTGATTTTTTCCCCCGGGGATGGATTTCCAGCGGATCAAGATTTCTTTGCATGCTAAGAAATCTATCCGCTGGAATCCATTCCAGCGGATTGATCCGCTGGTCTGTACAGACTCAGCAGATCAATCCGTCCGATTGCATCCCTCGCATGCGTCGTAATGATTCGACGCATGCGTGGAATTCCTTATATGACAGCGTCGCGCACGTCGCCGCGTCATCATCGCGGCGACGGCGCAACACGTCACCGCGGAGGGAATTCCGTGGGGATTTTGATCTCATGGTTAGTACAACCATGAGATCAAAATCCGCCAGAGGATTTATCCGCGGAAACGGTCCCCCGGACCGTTTCCGCGGATCGATCCTCTCGTGTGTACTAGGCCCTAGTGTCCTCATTGTCAATAACCCCTCTATTTAAAAATGTGTGATTTTCCTTCACTTTCACTCTCAGTGATAACTGTAAAAATGTCAAAATAGGAAAGGTGAGTCTCCATAAGGTAGGGGAGCACAGACAGCAATAAAAACCTGGGAGACGTTCTAAATCCCCTTTACTTATAACATCCACAATTTAGCCAACATTTTTTATTTCTGATGAATTTTTAAATACAACGTCATTCAGCCATTTAAAAAAAAAAAAAAAAAAGTAAACTGAAACACAACAGCGACTGAAGAAGTTTCAAATAACATGGGAACAAATCAATGATATTTTAGAAAGAACTGATTTACAGTAGAGTACAGTTGGGAGTGGAATTGTGCGCACTCTGGCAACACAATAATTGTGTTTCCTCAGAGAGGGTGATAGAACGACTCTTGTCTCTTGAGCTTACAATCCAAATGATGTTGGGAATTGATGCAAGAGTGATAAGTGCTTCCAGCTGTAGAGGGGTCCCTACAGGATATGGAAGATCACAAGTCCAGTTTTTTGTAATGTCTTATGCCGCGTACACACCATCACTTTATGTGATGAAAAAAAATGACGTTTTTAAAAACGTCACTTTAATTGACTGTGTGTGGGGGAAAACGTCGTTTTATGTCTTCTAAAAAACGACCCAAAAAAATTGAAGTATGCTTCAATTTTATGTGTCGTTTTTCAAAAGTGCACTTTTTACTTCACAGAAATTGACCGTGTGTAGCAAAAAATGTCGTTTTCTAAGACGTTTTTTCATCCACGCATGCCCAGAAGCTACTTATGAAGCAAGCTTCAATGGTAAAACGTGGTGGAACGTAACCTCACTTTGCAAGATCATTGTGAGAAAACGATGGTGTGTAGGCAACTTCGTCTTTGAAAATTGAAGTTTCAAAAACGTCATTTTTTACTTCACAGAAAGTGTCGTTTTTTTTCATCACATAAAGTGATGGTGTGTACGCGGCATTAGAAACAGAATGAATCTGATGACTGGGCCATTCCACATCAGCACAGTTAGTTATTCAGTACTAATAAACTGCCATATGAAACCTTTCTTCTGCATGACAAACATAGTATATTCATTTTCTGTGTGGGATTTCTGAGCTTTGATACTCATTAATTCAATTTGCATTTGAAATAAAATCGGTATCCTTTTGTTACATTCATCTTTATTTACACAGTGTCACTGTGTGAACTATTTTTAAAGATGAAATATTGACATTGTAAGATTTCAATGAAAGAATTAGAATGATTTAGTGCAGGACATAATGAGCACAGATGTGTTCGCGGTAAAGCGCTGCTCGTTTAAGCGGTGCTTTACCGATGTTAAAACGGTGCTTTTGCAGCGCTTTCGGCTGCTAGCAGGGCGCTTTTCACCCCAAAAAAGGGGTTGAAAACTCCTGTGTTGCAGCGCTTCCAAAGCGCTTTTCAGGTGCTTCGGAAGCATTGCCCATTCATTGCAATGGGCAGGGGCGTTTTGGGAGCGCTGTATAGAAGACTTTTCCCAACGCCCCGCAAGCTCACTGTCCGGGTGTGAAAGCACCCATTGCAGTGAATGGGAGGCAGTTTTCAGGCACTTTACAGACGCTATTTCTCAAGCTAAAACACCTGAAAACTGCTTCAGTGTGAGAGCCCTTTCACAGTTCAGTGTGTTTTGACTGGGGTTCTTATTTGAACACGTAATTCTTTTGTACACAGCTACAGGAAATACTATCATAATATTGCTAGACTGTAGTATGGAATTTCTGAGACCATACCATCCAGCAAAGCATCAGAATATCCCTAGTAATTGTCTTAAAGAAACACCATTGATTCGACCATTCATGGCAAAAGTGACAGTTGGTAGCTCCTCCCCTCCAGCAAGGTATATTCACCTATCTAAGCTCCTTCACCACCTCCTGGCTGCAGGACTCCACCAATGGTCACACGTCCCTCCCCTATATCCCAAAGTTCAGTTCAGGAGTAAAGACACTGATGGGGCATGAAAGCTGTGTAGGAGAAGAAAGGTTAGTACACTATTCTAGGATGGTGGGCTTTCAGCTGCCCTGATTTGTCAAAGCAACAGCATCTGCTGATTGACATGTACTAAGAAAAGGCTGCCATTGTAGACCTCATGTGAAAATACTTGTTGCCTGGCTTTCTCCCCTTTCAGATATGGAGCAGGCATCCAGATCAGGAATGCCAAGGATGAATCAAAAGAACTTGGTGACTTTGGAACGTATTAGGTACGCATGACAGCAAGGCCAGCAGTATTCTTAGAAGGGAAGGTCAGCAATAGCAGTCTTCATTCTTGCTCTGTACAGGTTTACAATGGTGTCCACAATGTTGCAATGCTTTATTAAACTCACATGTTAGTTTTTACAAGTAGTTCGAAGTAGGAAGGGTCAACCTTTGCCACTGCCAGCATGTATGCTATCTTAAGGACACTTTTTTGGACATTTGTAGAATGTATAAAGTAAAAGAAAACTGTCCATTTTGTAAATGAAACTTATCATTAATTTAAAGCCCATCTCCAGGCACAACAACAAAATCACCCATGCAGTGCCCCCCCCCCCCCACTGCAAATTATGTCCCTATTATGTCGGAATAATGATGCCGGATTAAGGAAAAATATGTTATTCCGATCTCCAGTAGGGTCCCTCCAGTAGTGCGACTGATCCCCTGCTGCCTCCCTTCTAAGGCTGTGATGACACAAAGAGACCACCTACAGATTCATGGGGAAAATAGGACAGCACCAGAGCCAGCCAAAGAAGGGGATAAGGTAAGTAACAATGCTGGTTCCTGTAGCCTGTAAACATAATAGGCATTTAACCCTTACAGAGTAGAAAAGGGGGGCACCTGAAGGGTAGATTTTTTTTTAATTCCTGGAGTGAGGCTTTAAACATCCTGCCAGTGTCTATGCAAGACTATCTGTAGGGTAGCTACTCAGATATAGACCCTTAGCCCCCGTTCACACCTAGGCGTATATACGCCTGTAGTGCAACGCCGCTGCAGCCCCGAGACGCCAGAGGGATGATTTAACATGCACCTCTATGAAGATGGTTCACATCTCCACGCCGTACGCCTGCCGCCTGAAAAAAAGTCCCGGACCTTTTTTTCAGGCGGTTTTCGGCGTTCGGCATAGGAGATGTGAACCATCTCCATAGAGGGGGTGAAGGCTGCATTCACAATCGTGGCGTTTTGTCGCTGCAAATCGCGGTACAAAACGCTGATATTTGTCGCCGCAATTCGCGGGACAATACACCGCGATTTTGTACGCCGAGGTGTGAATGCAGCCTTAAAATTATTATGTATACCAACAATACACATCAGCACATGTAGACAATTTTTTCAGCCCTAATCTATTTGATTTGGAAGTTTTCATAGTAAACCGTTAGAATGAAGTATCTCTTCAGAAACATTTTATTAACCCAATTCACAAGGCAAGGAGTATCATAAAGGTGGCAAAATTTCACCCATGTATTTAAAAGGCAAAATATGATCACTCCTGTATCCTTTTAAATCAACCTGTAATAGCATCATAACCGTGGCTTTATAAATCTGGCATTAATGCAGCTTTGTCGCTCAGTTTCAGGCTACGACTTGTAGACTGGAGTATTGGGAATGAAATATATGGACACTCACCAATGGCAGCGGAGCATGTGTGGAAACGTGTAATAGGAGGAAAAGGAAGAATTACTGCTGTTCTAACAATTAAGCCCACATGGGAGATTAGCTGCTGCTACTGTACACAGAACTAGCAAATAAAGGGGTGATATGGTTAAGCATCTAAATCATAATCCTGGCATTGGCTCATGTAATCTGCATTTGATTTTCGACTTGATATTCCCTGTCCTTTTATTTGGGTTTATTTATTGCCTTAATAACTGCTGCTGAAAACATGGCTTGCTGCCTTGTGCGTGCTGGCAGAAAAAATGGATTTTCAAATCTACAAGCTTCTTAAAGTCCAGTCATTTTCACAAAACCAGTGCGGAGTTGCTCGATTTGGATGCCTGTAAACTTCAATATTTGGGTAATTCCATGTATTTTTTCCAAGTTCCAGGAATGTGAGTACCTTACCTTAAAGGGAAACTGCACCTAAAAGGGGAAGTTATACTTGTTTGCATCCTCTCCCTCCTCCTCTTTAATAATAGGCACTTTTTTGAAGGGGGGGAACGAGCACTTGGTTTTAACAGGTACCCGCTCCCACTTCCGATAGAATCATTTTGGCAAACCGAGTGGACATTCGGCCCCCCTTCCTTCCCTTGTAGCCTTTTGGAACACCTCATTGTTGCCAGAAGATTGCAGGACCATTCACAAACCTCAGTGCAGCTCGGGCATCTGCCGTGGGAAGCCGGCTGTGAAGCTGTAAGGCTTCACTTCTGATTTTCGTTAGTTAAGATGCCAGAGTCTGGACCCAAAGCCGATTAAAGAATTGACTCATGTGAGGAAAGCGCTGAATCCCAAGACAGGTAAGTGTCCTAATATTAAAAGTCAGCAGTTACAGTATTTGTAGCTTCTGACTTTTCATTTTTTGGGGGGAGACTGGAGCTCCTTTAACTTCTAGTGGTATTAAGCATATCATTAAAGCCAAAAATAACAAGAATAGAATGAATTAATTTCCCCTCCAGTACTTTTTCTGTTTCAATCTTTTTATTAAATTTTCAGAATAACAGTAAAATATTATAATGTATTAGAAAAGAGTGCAACATGGCTCTGACAATATACACAGTGAACAATAAATACCTTTTATCAGCCCCTAAACATTCTTAGTCTGTTGTCCAGCATCCTTCAACCCACTTTTTCTGATCCCTGAATGGACAGTGAAAGGAGAAGCAGTGCCGTGTTGGGTTGTTTGCACATGGGCTCTTTGCAGCCTGTGTACAATTAGTAGAAGTTAACTTATCCACAATTTACATGTAATAAAATGTTCCATGGATTTCCTTTATAAAAAACGTAAGATTTTAAAGTGTTTCTTTTAACTTGCTGTTAACATCGTAAAACCCAATGCTACAGCAGGTTTAAATATGGCAAGTTATCTGGTATATCAGATTTCTTTCTCGAAACATGTACCTGATTTATACTGCTCACTTTACCTGTCATTTTATGAACTACATCTACTCTATCTAATCTTTTTAGAGATATGGCCTCCAGAAATGGCAGTGATATTCGAAATGATGCCCCACCAGTGATCCGTAAAGGGGTATCACCACTTCATTATTTCCGCTGGTGATATTTCTATATAACCCTTCTTTTTTTTTTTTTTGCCTTCCAGTGGCTTACATTCAAACTGAAAAGCCAGCTAATCCCGAGGCCACACATACTCCAGGCCAAATGTTTTGTAATGGGTGCCTGAAGCAGCAGAGGCTTACAGTAGATTAATATGTTTCACCTCCACTGCACCAAGTTCCTCAGGCTTCCTATAAAACGAAATCTTTCTGTTCATAGCTCCGAGTGCTAGAAAGGAGTGTTTATATTATTTATCTGTGACCTTTTAGAGCTCAGTAGGATCCTGTGATTTCCAACTCCATCTCACTGGAGTGCATGACAGTACATGTGAAGTAATGTTGTAATGAATTCTACCCAGGCTTCTCATATGCATGTCTTGCATTGACTATCCACAGAGCTGAATTTAAATTCACAAAGTAAATGGATATTTCCAAGCTAGCAAATCCCTAAACTATTTACACAAAGGTACATTTATAGGAATCTTTATTTTGTTTTAGGTTTCAAACCTGGTTAATACATTTTGCAGCATTATCTTTGAATTTTATGTCTAAGTCTACATGATGTTTCCTTACTCGGTCTTCTGCTGCAACAGTTAAAGTGATACTAAACAGAGTAATTAGAGTGTTAATTGCCTTAATTAATTCACATTAACCATATATAGTATATCATGCCGTTTTTTTTCCAAAGCCTCTAAGGACCTTATTTCTGCAGTGATGTGATGATATTTCCATGTTATTTGGCAACTGAAAAGATCCTTTGGAGGGGCTTCTATTACTACATAAAAACAAAGGTGCAGAGCTAAAAAAAACTTATTTCAAATTAACAGACAGTTCCAAGACTGAAAAAGTCCACAAAAAAGTTATTTAAAATGTCCCAAAGGTGCTCTTAAGTTGGAAATGCATTAAAGAGAGTGGAGTGCATCAAAGGAGAATCCTCCCAATCCTCTGAGGTGTCTCTCTGAAAGCTCCCAGTTATGTAGGTGCAAGCAATAGGTGTATCTCATAGTGTAGCAATGTAAAACATATTTAAAACATACATCAATATAGATAAAAAAAAACACGTCTGTAGAAAAACTCCAATGTTTCCAACAAACAAAATGGTGGAAACATCCTGATGTGCGATGATGTCAAATTTCACGGCTCTATTCTACGCGCTTCGTCATCAATGACGTCATCAGGGGCGTATGGGCACTGGCATGACTAAAACAAATTAGATTATAAATTTTAAAAACTGTTTTGTAGCTCCGTGTAAATCTTTATTAAACATCAAATGTGTATTTTTTGTGCATTTATATGGTGTAGGCGATGATTGACACTAGCTTGCACCTTGTTCAAATGGCATCTGCATCCAAGGCTCTTTTTTTCTTACTTTACAGTTATTAGCAATTACATTTGATATATTCAATGCTGATTTATATTAAAACTAAGCTTTGTTGTTAGTTCCTGAGTGAATGTAATCAATCAGCATGCTATATTCCACCCCATAGTGTTTAGCAAGGATGTTGTGCCAGCACCCATCCTTATCAATCGATGATGCCATTGCTTGTTAAGATATGGGCAGGTAGGAGGTAGTAATGGTGCACAATGAAAACCCGTGGCTTTGTTTAACTAAATGGCAGGCTTGATACACCCACTGGCTTGTATACCATTTTTGGGCAATTTTAAGGCACCTTGCCAAGGCACTCCTAAAGAAAACTGAAGGCACACCAGGATGCCTGGGCATCCATACAGTAGTTACGTAATTAGTCAGATTGAAAAAATACAATCTAGTACAGTGGTTCTCAACCTTTCTAGTGTTGTGACCACTTGATAAAATTTCCCTAGTTGTAGGGACCCCTAACAGTAAAATCTGGAGATAGGGTACCTTCCAGCCCCTCCGACTTCACATTCCTCACTAGTCAGCTGACCTCTAGTCTCTGTCCGCCAGCCATGCCATGAACTTAATTGGAAGTTGCGAAGAGGCTGAGAGGGCGGCCACGGGCTCCGGGGACAGCCCAGCTGGGCAGCCATGAAAAGGCTGGGAGAGAAGTCCGGGCTTCAGGAACAGCCCAGGATTCAGTGACCCCTGGCAAATCGTCATTCCCAGGTTGAGAACCACTGACCTAGTACAATCAATAAAAGCTGAAAAAAAATAATTATCATACAATCCCATATACACAATCCCATACCCACAGTTGATCCAGAGGAAGGCAAAAAAAACAAAAAAAACAAAGCATGATCTAATTTTCTCCTACAAGGGTAAAACATATTTCCTGATCTCCCGGGCGGCAATCGGATATTCCCTGGATCAACTTTACCTATAAATGTTAGTATCCAGTTATAGTTAGCCAGAACCAGTTCTGGCTAACGTATTCTACATATTTTTGGTAAAAAAAAAAATCGCAATAAGCGACTGGTTTGCGCAAAAGTTTTAGCGCCTACAAAATAGGGGACAGATTTTTTTTTTTTTTTTTTACTAGTAATGGCGGCGATCTGCGATTTTTATCGGTATTGCGACATTATGGCGGACACATCGGACACTTTTGACACATTTTTGGCACCATTCACATTTATACTGCGATCAGTGCTATAAATATGCACTAATTACTGTATAAATGTGACTGGCATTGAAGGGGTTAACACTAGGGGGTGAACCTCCTGGTTGAAAAAGGCTGCACTAGGATACAAAAACATGGTCTTAGCTTCTTTACTTACTTTGACTAGTCCCTTTTTTCTGGTTCCTTTGGTCACCATTATATGAATATACTATAGTGTTTTTTCTGTATCTTGTAATTGTTTTTATACAAATGTGTTTAAAAATGAGCTACATTAATCTAACACAGAAACCTTTTTTAATAAGCCACTGTGCATTTGAAAGGACAGTAAATGAATGGGGTTCTCTGTCTGGCAGAGATAGTAGCCAGTTTAGTGCTAGCTCATAAATGATCTGCCTAAAGCTATGGCCACTACATATTGGTTATCATTGGGAGGCACTGACCCTGAAAATTTCTGATGATATAACATAAAAAGGTGGTCCTTTATACATTTGGAGAATTCACAGCTGTCACTAATCTTAGGCCACTTTACTGCTCTCACATGGCCCCCCTTTGGCTGGTTTAAAATCTCTGCAGATAACAGGGCCCGGCACCTTCTTTTGTATTGCAGTGCCTGAAACAAAGTTGACGGTTTTGTGCTGTTTTCTGTTCTACAGTTTATCATTCGGCAGAAGACTGAGTCAGCCTGTATTTGTTTACATTTCTCTATACAGCCAATCACTAATTGTACATTAGTTTCTAATTATGTAGTAAAAGATTGCAACTTCAAAAAAAAGCTGGGGGGGGGGGGGGAGTAGGGGAGGGGGGCATGCACAGCAGATATAGAGACCGACGACATCTCTTTAACCACTTGCTTATTGGGCACATATACCCCCTTCCTGACCAGAGGACTTTTTGCGATTCGGCACTGCGTCGATTTAACTGACAATTGCGCGGTCGTGCGACTAGGCTCCCAAACAAAATTGGCGTTCTTTTTTCCCCACAAATAGAGCTTTCTTTTGGTGGTATTTGATCACCTCTGCGTTTTTTATTTTTTGCGCTATGAACAAAAATAGAGCGACAATTTTGAAAAAAAAAAAAAAAATTTTTTTTACTTGTTGCTGTAATAAATAGCTCATTTTTTTTTTTTCTCAGTCTAGGCCGATACGTATTCTACATATTTTTGGTAAAAAAAAAAATCGCAATAAGCGACTGGTTTGCGCAAAAGTTTTAGCGCCTACAAAATAGGGGACAGATTTTTTTTTTTTTTTTTTTTACTAGTAATGGCGGCGATCTGCGATTTTTATCGGTATTGCGACATTATGGCGGACACATCGGACACTTTTGACACATTTTTGGCACCATTCACATTTATACTGCGATCAGTGCTATAAATATGCACTAATTACTGTATAAATGTGACTGGCATTGAAGGGGTTAACACTAGGGGGTGAGGAAGGGGTTAAATGTGTACCTTAGTGAACGTTACTAACTGTGGGGGAAGGGGGGTGACTGGGGGAGGTGACCGATCTGTGTCCCTATGTACAAGAGACACAGATCGGTCTACTCTCTCCCTGACAGGACATGGATCTGTGTGTTTACACACACAGATCCACGTCCTTGTCTCTGTAACCGCCGATCGCGGGAGCCTGGCGGACATCGCGGCCGCCAGGCACGTGCATCGGCATTCCAGTGATGCGCCGGGCGGGCGCGCGCGCTCCTGCTGGCGCGCTTGCGCGCCCCCCAGTGGCCAGGAGGAGCGGAAGCCGTAAGAACACGGCGGCTCAGAGATTTAGAACCACCCTGCGGCCGTATAAAGTCGTACGGCCGTCGGGAAGTGGTTAATGACTGATTTTGCTGTAAATGTGCCATAGAAACCCTATGCTATGCCAAGTGTCTAAATGCTTGAAGATGTTCATGGGGGTAAAGAAAAGGAGGATCATTGATGCTGACTTTAGAAAGTACAGAGTTTGTATTTGGGTTCAATGGATGAAGGCAGGATGTTGGGGTTTGCAATAATAGGAGAGCTTGGACCCCTTATTGCCTACTCTTTGCTCAATCACAACCCTTGTCCTATTTAGATAAATTCATATAGTGATCTTAACTGCCTATTATATATGGTAATATTATAGATCCAATATATTATATATAGCAGGGCTTAAAAAATTGCTTTGGTGCCTGCTAAAAAAGTTAGGAGCCAGATTTTTTTTTTTTTTTAACCAACAAAGCTTAAGCTAACCCAACTATCATCACTAATGTTGTGTATCTTAGGCCGCGTACACACGGTCGGTCCATCCGATGAGAACGGTCCGATGAAGCAGACTGATGGTCTGATGTGCCTACACACCATCAGTTAAAAAACTGATCGAGTCCAACGCGGTGACGTAAAACACAACGACGTGCAGAGAAAAATGAAGTTCAATGCTTCCAAGCATGCGTCGACTTAATTCTGAGCATGCGCAGGTTTTGAACCGATGCTTTTGTGTACTAACCATCGGTTTTGACCTGTCGGTTAGGCGTCCATCGGTTGAATTTTAAAGCAAGTTCTAAATTTTTGGACCGAAGGATAACTGACCGATGGTGCCCACACACGGTCGGTTTGGACCGATGAAACTGAACTTCAGTCCGTTTTCATCGGTTTTGTCCGATCATGTGTACAGGGTCTCAGTGTGGCTGTGCAGAATAATAAAGGGTGCATTGACTGAGAAAAGGTTGAGAAACACTGTCCTAGTGAACTTCTCTAGCCTGCAGCAGCCAATCAGAAATCAGCTTTTACTACTGACTGCCTTGAATTCATGGACAATGAGCTGCAGAATTGACCACAAATCTTTGTTCAGTGCTCATTATACTAAATGAGCCCTGAAGTCATTATTTTATTAGACATCTCTCATTTGGATTGTATGTACTTTTGATATTAAAATGGTACAAATGTAGCTTGACTGCACAATATAAGAAGCTAATTTATTCGTGTGTGTTGAATGTTAAAAATGTGTTGAATATTCAACTATTACCAGGACTTCATTAGGGTAGAAATTAGTTTAAAGTTACATTATCCTTTATTGCTTAGATTTGTAATAAAAAAAATCTAAACTTTTTGCTTCAAATGCAACATCTCAGCTTCAGTTGTGGATTTGTTGGTAGGGCAACAATAATAGAGAGAACAGCTAATGGAGGTGTGCGTTTACATTTGTACGTGCGTATATGTGAGGGTGGGTGGGCCGCAATTTTTTTATGGGGAGGGGGATTTTGTATGATTGGGTGTGACTTTAATTTTTTACAATTACGTTTTTTTTTAGATAACTTTTTCCCCCAACATATAGGGAACAAAAAGTCCCCTATGTGATTTTTTTTTCGTGACAGGTTCCCTTTAATGAGACATCAGCATCTAAAAGACCCTCCATGTCTTCCATGTGCTCCACTGAATGTATTGTAATGCACACCGCACTGCATTACATTCTATCCTGGACTTGATGGCTGGGTAACCTGTCAACGGGGACCCAAAAGTGACGTCACACATCATTTCTGGGTCAACAAGAAGAAGAGGAGGAGAGCGGATATGAATCTGCTCTCCTCCCTCCCCTCTGCTGACACCCACTATGCCGGTGGTCCAGGCCCTGCAGATGGGCAAGCGGAGCCCAGAATATATAGCGGTGGGGCACGCGCAGGGTGTGTGGAGCATTGGGGCGGTGCCTGGGGTTTGTCGAGCCCTGGTACATAGTTATATTTTATAGTGATAATAACTTATCAGCCCAATTTTACTTTTATAATCAGATCTACTAGAACTTTTAAAAATCTTTACATTAAATCCAGCTATACAAATCCATTTAAAAAAATGTTTAATTTAGGAAATGTATGTATATATTTTTACCTAAATATATGTTTAACCGCAATATCTCATTATTGCCCTTGTGCCCTATAGACACGCAGAAGCATGACATGCATTGCCACTGGTTCTCCTGGGTGTTTGTCTTATTTTCTAAATTTAGGATTAGAGTATCCCATATTTAAATTTCTTTCAGCCAACTATATTATGATAATCTGCGTCTGGAGTCTGCCAAGCAGTCTGCATGCATTATTTTTATAACTTATATTTTATTTATTTTTCATTTTGTTGTTCACCGTCATATGAATTTTAAATTACAGACATAAAAAGTAGGGCTTCTAGATAACTTACACTGCTGACAGTAAAGTAAAAGTGCTGCTCATGTTAAAGTGGGAACTACCTTTAGCAATAATAATGCAAAAGTAGTCTCGGGTAAGTGATTTGGCTTTTAATATTTGTGCAAAATCTCCAGCCAGCATCACAATATTTGTTTTACAATTGCTTGATTTCAGCAATTGCTTGATTTAGATAGAGAATGCAATTGGGTTACATAACATTGACATCTACTGAAATACCTTCTGGAAATGAATAGTCTAAATTAGAACTATAGCCTCCCATTAAAAAATGCAGCACTTCATTTAAGGTGATTGTACATTTTTTAATATTTTTTACATGTTATACTTACCTGCTCTGTGCAAGGGTTTTTGCACAGAGCATCCCCGATCCTCTTCTTTTCGGGTTCCCCACCAGAGCTCCTGGCTCCTCTCCATGTCGAGTGTCCATCATTTCAAGTCATTTACTATGGAGGAACTCATGTGGACTTGCACCCTAGCCAGCTCTGTGTGATTGTCTCCTGCTGCTATCTCTGAGCCTATGAGGAGGGAGAGAGCTGCTGCACTTGTGGTTCAAGATAGGACTTGAGAAAGTATAATGGGGGCTGGGACGGTGTGGGGGAGCTGACGACGGTCGCATACATCGCGTCACGATTTTCCGAAAGTAGCCGAACGTCGGTGCGCAGGCGCCGTATAGAGCCGCATCGACGTTCGGCTTCTTTCGGCTACGCGTGACGCGATGTATGCAACCGTCGGAAGCCTGTCAATCAAATAGGAACGCCCAGTCCGGAAGACCATACCCGGAAGCGGCGGAGAAGATCTATCTCTAAAACGGTAAGTACTGCTTCGATTTAAAAAAAAAACCACCCGATTCCCCTTGACAAAGTGAGCCTCAATCTAATGTTAAAAATTGTTTTTCGGGTGAACTCCCGCTTTAAGGTGAAATGAAGTGGTTGTAAAGTCAGATTTTTTTTTTTATTGCATTATTTGCATTAAGATAAAACATCTTTTGTGTGCAGCAGCCCCCCTACGACTTCCCTGAGCTCCATCTCTATCCAGTGATGTCCACAAGTGCCTTGTCAGTCCAGGACTGTCCCTCCTGATTGGCTAAAACACAGCAGAGGGGTCATTGGCTCCTGCTGCTGTCAAACAAACTCAGTTAGCCAATCAGGAGAGAGAGGGGGCGGGGATGGCCGTGGCTCCGTGTCTGAATGGATACACATAGCTGAAGCTGGGTTCCCCCAGAGCAAGCTGCTTGCTATGGAGGCACTCAACAGGAGGGAGGTGCCAGGAGCTCCAGCCAGGCACCCAAGGAAAGGAGGTTCTGGGCTGTCCTGTAAAAAAAAACACTGCACAGTGCAGGTAAGTATAAACAAAATGAGACTTTACAATCACTTTCTTTAGAACCACTTTAATAACATTGTCACTGCTAATTAACAAGCTTACCAATTAGTACTTGGCCACACTGAGTTCTGTCCACCATTTTTTGGTTGGATAGCACTGCCTCTGTAACCAAAACTCTCCCACTGTGACCTGCAATGTCTGAGGGTGGAACACATGAGACAGATTAAAGGAGAATTTGGTGTAGGCCATTTACATACCTTATGAAACCTGACTGGAATACTCCCAAAACTTTGTTAATGAGCCCTAGTCATTACAGCCCACTTCCACCATCGCCAAAAGAGAAAGCTCTCAAATGAGGAGCTCAGAGCTACGGCATCAGGGAGAGAAAGAGTATGTGAGGGGGTTTGAGTCAGAGAAAGCGAACTCCTGTGATGGTGGAAGTGATGACTAGGCCTCACTTAGCAACATCCTGGGAGTACTTAGCAACGTCCTGGGAGTATTCAAGTCAGGCTTCACAAGGTATGTAAATGGCTTACACCTATAGCAAGGGTATAATTCATCTTTAGTCAAGTTTGTATTAATCTACAAACATCAGTTACCTTAAGGCGAAGTTCTAAGAGCTGTTGCATGCAAGCATAACTTGCAGCATAAGCATAGTAATGCATTACAGAAATCGCTGTGCATGCCTACAGTATTTGCACAGAACTGCAAGGACCATTGTTTTTTTCCATATACGCATTGGGTGTATATTTCAAAACATAAAATACGTTTTGAAAAATACACCCATATGCATGCTTGAGTAATCACCGGTGCCAGCAGTTATCATGTATAGGCACGCACAGCGTTTTCTGTAATACATTGCTATGGGCAAAACATTTACTGTAGCTGTGGATCCCGAGCGCCACAATTATGGCTGTATTTTACTCTGTACACCCAAACACTGTAAATTACGACCATGTGCAATAGACCTACGGCTTGTTCATCACATAATAACTGGACATGTTTAGAATTCTGTACAGGAACTTCAAGTTGTATGTTGAGCCAAAGCTAAACTATGGTACATCTTCTATGATGCTGTGCTTATTTTCCTGAACGCTGCTGCAATGTGCACACAGAAGGGATTATTGCGACTCACCAGTCTCTTCTGGCTCTATCATTTCTGCTTGCCAAGCCATCTTTACTGAAATTAAACTGGACTGATTACTCCAGAGAGCAGCAGTGTGTAATTTTGCATATCAACATTGATGTTGCTCTGTTATAGCTACCATGTTGAGCTGTCAGTCTAGTTTTATGACATGACATGGCCAGAGGATGTTATGTATGGATTTGGTGTTCACTGCTGATTTTATGTGCAGTATGCAAGTAGTCATTACCGTACGTGGTAGAAAATCATGCCCCTCTGCTATGCTATTCATCTTGACTCCCTACTGCCTAGTCATATTATCTACTGTCGTGGGTTGCTTATATTATAAATATGCATGTTTTCCTCTGATCAAAGTGCCGGGAAGCTATCTGCCCTTTGTTATTAGGATTTCAAGTGTAGTAATTAGAAATATACAGAACAACAGTGCTGTGTGTAATTGTTATACAGTAATAGCCAAGCGTTACAAAATAGCATACAAAGTAACAGCATTGTTATGTCACCGTTTCCAAGATTCAAGGCTTGGGAGTTCTAAGACACACAAATGATGGGTTTATATGCGGAGTGAATGCTGAACAAATCTAGTAAGCTCAGTCTTATCAGAAGCTGAATATCAGAGCACAGAATATGACCCGTGATTGGTTGTTTTTGGTTTGCTATACACTCCTCTTGGCAGTATTCTATTAAAAGGGATTTCCAGAAGGAAAGCTGTATACTGTACTTCTGCGATTCTCATGTTATCAGTTTCACTGACAATTATGAGTTAAAATGCTGCTTGCACTACACAAAACGGGAAGTAAATTCTGTAACATTATATTCGACAAGACTAGACAGTGACTTAAAATGGTACTAAAGGCAAACCCAAAAATGACATATATGTTGCAGTCTGACACTAGCATTAAAGAATTAGTTAGGATCATGTTCCAGTTTAAAGCATGTTATACAACACAGTGCTTGTGCTGTGTGATTTGGCTCTATCACTTGAAATACCTGGTTGATCCTCCCTGGTTTTGCTCTTCCACCTGTAAACTGACCACAGTTTATCATGGCTGTTGAGCCCTGACACCATGGTCGTTTTTTTACGCGTCTCTGTCATCCGCTCTCTCCTCTGTACTCCTCTCCCCCTCCCTCCGTGCCTGTTAGCTCTGATCGCTTCCTGATACTCCTCTCCTGCTGGTGTCATACCTTAGTGTTGGTGCTAGAATCCCCTCTGTTATAATAAATCATTTGCCCCAGTGTATGTGTTTTGTAAAAAATACGCTGCTAAAAACCTTATTTACAAAGTTTAAATCCTGTTCCTTTAAAGCGGAGGTCCGCGCAAAAATTGAGCCTCCGCTTTTCGGAACCATGCCCCACTCCGGGAATAGGTATTTGCACCCACTTCCGGGAATAGACTCCCGTGGGAGTCACGCCCCTTTGTGTCACCCCCCGCTGTCTTCTGGGGAACACACTGGTCCCAGGAGACAGTGGGAACCAGTGAGGATGCTCCACACGACTCGCCCATGCACAATAGGAAACTGGGCAGTGAAGCCGCAGCGCTTCACTTCCTGATTCCCTTACCGAGGATGGCGGCGGAGGCAGCTGAGAGACAAGCGATTGCTCGGCTTCGGCTGCTGACATCACGGGCAACCTGTCTTTTAATATTTTTTTTTGTGGGACCTCCGCTTTAAAGCATGTTAAACACCACAGTGCTTGTGTTGTGTATTTGGCTCTATCACCTGAAATACCTGGTTGATCCTGCCTGGTTCTGCCCTCCCCCTGTAAACTGATCATGGTTTATCATGGCACTGTAGTTGGTTTACGTGACTCCATCATCCGCTCTCTCTCCTCTGTCCTCCTCTCAACCCTCCCTCCCTGACTGTCATCTCTGATATGTGTTTTGTAAAAAATACCTTATTTTATAGCACTCACTTGACCGGCCATCTGTCTTCTCTCCTCCTCCTGGCTGAGGTTAGTGGAGAATTCTCGGCCCCACCTGCTTTGCTGTCAGATCGAGAGAGGAGAGAGACAGCCGGTCACGTGAGTACCCAGCGGCGCTATAAAGTAAGGTATTTAGTAGCGTATTTTTTAAAAAACACATACACTGGGGCAAATCATTTATTATAACCGAGGGGATTGTAGCACCAACGCTAAGTGACTTAACAACCACTTTAACAGGTTTTGTTTTTCTTATTCCCCTTATAAGTTACTTTTTTACCTGTTGTTCCTGCTGTTATATTGCATTTTCCTCTAACATACCAAGATGTGAAGCAAAAGTGTCATTTAAATGGTTTGGACAAACGTTTTAACACTGAAAGGGGTGGTCAGTTTTCATTCATATAGTTAAAAACCTTTATCACAAAAGGAAAAAAATGTTTCTGTAACTGCCTAAAAGACTAAAATTTGTTAGTAATTTATGTAAAGTCCATCTCAATCCACCAGTCAATCTAGCATTACTCTCTCCAGGCAAAACTACTGTCCAAGGGTGACTCTGTTTCTCCTACATAGAGAGAAGAGATGCCCTAAGGAAAACGAATGGAGCCACCACATTTAAGGATTGATAAGCTGCAATATTATACATTTTTGTTTTGGGGTTTACTACCACTTTAAATACACCAAGTGAAATATGTTCAAGCAAAAAAATCTTTGAGATTAAAAGGATAAGTTCACCTTTCGTAACATGTTACATACATATTCAGGGTGTAACATATTACTAACGGACTGCCCCCACACCTCCCAGATTCCCTGATCTGATGACTCATGGGGATCCCCCCCCCCCCCCCAAAAAAAAAAAATCTGTCACAATTCAAATAACACGTGGCCGTGCTGGGCCTCAACCTGCCCAGCTGAGTCACTCATTCAGTGTCCTGTCAATAAAAAACTACAAGGTCCAGAAGCCTTTGCCGCTGTCGACTTGTAGTTTTCAATGAACTGCCACGTGCGGTGGAGCGCCGTGGTAGTTCATTCTCTCTTCCTGTCAGATTTTATCTGCTTGCCCATACGGGATGTACGGGCACACAGATACACTGGCAGTCTACAGGAGACCTGCATGGTTTCAGTGATCTGTCCATTGATTCCAAAATCAAATGTTGAAAGCAAAATAAATGTTCTGAGAATTTTCATACACATTTTCTGCGTTTGAAATTTTCTTCATCTATGGCCAACTTTACCTTATCTACAGTGGTAAGTACTGGAGTATTTTAAAGAATATGTCAACCCCAAATTTAATATTCCTGATATGTGCCTGCTGTACCATGTACCTATATGAAAATGCATCCTGTTCTCTTTATATGGCTTCCTTTGTGTTAAAGTTTTTTTTTTTTTTTAAAAGCCAGCAGCTACAAATACTGCAGCTGCTGACTGAAAAAATGCACACTTACCTGTCCACCACGCCCGCGATGTCAGCAGATGAGGCTGAGCAATCGCTCGGTCCTCGGCTGCTTCCGCCACCATCCTGGGTAAGGGAATCAGTAAGTCACTGCCTGGTTCCCTACTGTGCATGCGCGAGTATCGAGGCGCGCCGTCACTGGTCCCCGATCTCTGCTGGGAACAGTGTTTCCCAGAAGACAGCGGGGGGGGGCGGGGGGTGACGTAGGGGGGCCAGACTCCTGCAGGAGTCAGAACCAGGAAGTGGTGAAAATACCTGTCTAAGACAGGCATCTGCACCCCCCTCCCCCCTCAATGATGCCAAATGTGACATCGGAGGGGGGGGAGGGTTCCAAAAAGCGGAAGTAATGGGCAAAGTAATGGGCAAAGTAATGCTGTGGGGCCCCTACAATGAAGACAGTGCAGGTAAACAGACATCAAGTAGGTAGGAGGCCCCTCCCTGTTGGCTGTAAAATAATAGGTATCGTTCTGCACAGCACGGCGCACTGCTGCCAGCCTGCCTCCCCTGTGTATCCATCACTCTATGGCCTCGTACACACGGCCGAGGAACTCGACGGGCGAAACACATAGTTTTCCTCGTCGAGTTCCTTGTTAGGCTGTCGAGGAACTCGACAAGGCAAGTTTCTCCATTCCCGTCAAGGAAATAGAGAACTTGCTCTCTTTTTGGCTAGTCGAGTTTCTCGACAGTTTCCTCAACGAAAATGTACACAGGACCGGTTTCCTCTGCAAAAAATTATCTCCCAGCAAGTTTCTTGCTGGTTTTTGCAGAGAAACTCGGTCGTGTGTACGAGGCCTCAGTGCCATCATGGGGGCCCCAATTTCGGGGCAGCGTGGGCTCAAGGACCAGTTGCTTTGGGGAAAGTGCAGGGGCCCCCCCATGCAGCTGGGGCCCCTGGGTGCCCAGGTGTGCCCTCTCATTAAAGCGGTCCTCCACCCTAAAGTGGAGTCCCGCTGATCGGAACCCTCCCCCCCTCCGGTGTCACTTTTGACACCTTTCAGGGGGGAGGGGGGTGCAGACACCTGTCTAAAGACAGGTATTTGCACCCACTTCCGGCCACACGATACGGGCGAAAGACGGGCATTCCGTCACATCCCGTCTGTCGCCCGTTGTGTGCTGGGAACACTCGGCTCCCAGCACACAGCGTGTGAGCCAATCGGCGGGCGCAGCGCGACTCGCGCATGCGCCGTAGGGAACCGGGCAGTGAAGCCGCAGCGCTTCACTTCCTGGTTCCCTCAGCGTGGATGGCGGGGGGAGCAGCAGAGTGACGAGCGATCGCTCGTGCTCTGCTGCGATCGGCGCTGGACTCCAGGACAGGTAAGTGTCCTATTATTAAAAGTCAGCAGCTGCAGTATTTGTAGCTGCTGACTTTTAATATTTTGTTCCCATGGCACATCCGCTTTAAGATAGCCCTGTATTTTGGATCTGCATGTTTGTTCTGGGCCAGTGAATCAGAAAGTAATACGATCAACTGGTTAGCATAACAACCTACATTTTCAGAAGGAGGTTAGCAATAGTAGCCTCCATATTTTTCTTGTTACGGATTTCCTTTTAGGTAAAGGCAACTGAGTGTCTATCTTTGGCACATCAGTGGTGTTTCAAGGAAAAGCCCAGCAGTTCCCCAATTGGTTTCACTTGTTGCCCGGAGTTGCTCTTAAAGCATACGCCTATATTGCTTACATGATAAATGCAGCTGTGGAGTTCCATTATTCTTTCAAAAGATAATAATAAATCTTCTTGAGCTGATATGTAAACTACAAGTATGACTAACAGATGAATTTGTGTTTTTCTGCCACGTTGCAAAGAAAGCTTAAATGAACAGTGCACAGCTTTGCTGTACTATTTGTTAACGTCTAATCAATGTGACAATTATATTGTTACAGCTATTGAATAACCAAGCAGCTAGTTTGTCCTTGGCATAGAACACAAACTGAAAGTAAATAATGCATGGCAGCAATCTTGGCTTTTGGATGGTGAATAAATTCTTTATCTGCTTTTATACGCGGTATTCTTTGGCGCATTAAAGGAGAATCACTTTAACTGGTAAAGGCTGCATTTAAAGCTGATATACCTGGGTCCTTTTCTGTTCACCTGGGAAAAATTAATGACAGATCTGTACATTTTCGGGAAGATCTAATCGGCCCGTGCTGAAAAAAAAAAAATCCGTTAGGAATATGCCATATGTGCAGAGAGACTTCCACGTACACAAGGCCTGAGAAATTCTATGGTGCTTAACCTTTAACAGTTGTTTGGTATCATGGAAATAAAGACAAGATGAAGAGAGAACAATGGAATGTATTCACCATGCTAAACCTTAAAACACAATGTGAGCTTAGCATCAAGTTACATAGGAATCTCTTTGCCCTTGGCATACTTATATTGCAATGAAAGATCCTCTCTAGAAAATGCTGCAAGCAGCATCTACTGGAAGGGGTCAGTCTGTCTGACATTTGTGCAGCACAGGACTGACACTGCTGAGCTGATTTATTAACCACTTAAGACCCGGACCAAAATGCTGCTAAATGACCTTGCCCCTTTTTGCGATTCGGAACTGTGTCGCTTTAACAAACAATTGCGCGGTTGTGCGATGTGGCTCCCAAACAAAATTGGCGTCCTTTTTTTCCCACAAATAGAGCTTTCTTTTGGTGGTATTTGATCACCTCTGCGGTTTTTATTTTTTGCGCTATAAACAAAAATAGAGCGACAATTTTGAAAAAAATGCAATATTTTTTACTTTCTGCTATAATAAATATCCCCCAAAAATATATAAAAAAACTTTTTTTTTCCTCAGTTTAGGCCGATACGTATTCTTCTACCTATTTTTGGTAAAAAAAATCGCAATAAGCGTTTATCGGTTGGTTTGCGCAAAATTTATAGCGTTTACAAAATAGGGGATAGTTTTATTGCATTTTTAAAAAAAATTTTTTTACTACTTATGGCGGCGATCAGCGATTTTTTTCGTGACTGCGACATTAAGGCAGACACTTTGGACAATTTTGACACATTTTTGGGACCATTGTCATTTTCACAGCAAAAAATGCATTTAAATTGCATTGTTTATTGTGAAAATGACAGTTGCAGTTTGGGAGTTAACCACAGGGGGCGCTGAAGGAGTTTCGTTTCACCTAGTGTGTGTTTACAACTGTAGGGGGGTGTGGCTGTAGGTCTGACGTCATCGATAGTGTCTCCCTATAAAAGGGATCACACGATCGATGCAGCCACCACAGTGAAGAACGGGGAAGCCGTGTTTACACACAGCTCTCCCCGTTCTTCAGCTCCGCGGTCCCGGAGCTTCGGACAGGGTCGCGGGAGCGCGCCCGCGACCCACGGCTGGGTACTAGTACAGGACGTACATGTGCCCAGCCGTGCCATTCTGCCGACGTATATGTGCAGGAGGCGGTCCTTAAGTGGTTAAACAAGTTTAGAATCTTCATTCAATAAATTGTGTGAATTTTCAGTTCAATTGTCCAATAATGTGAAAAAAAAACGAACTCCTTTTTACTTATTTTATCTGCACATGATTGGGTATTCAAAATAATTCTTCTCTCACTATTAGATAATTGAAGGGAATATTGACACAATGGAGGTTAATTACTAAAGGCAAATCCACTTTGCACTGCAAGTGCACTTGAAAGTGCAGTCACTGTAGATCCAAGGGGGGCATGCAAGGAAAATAAAAAACAGCATTTTAGCTTGCACATGCCCCCGACGGTGGGCCCCGCGGACTCGATCGCCGCGATCGTCTCACGGTGAGGCAGAACGGGGAGATGCTGATGTAAACAAGCATCTCCCCACTCTGCCTACTCACAATGACAGTGATCACCGCTTCCTGTTATCTGAAGCAGTGATCACTGTCTTGTCACACACAGCCCATCCCCCTACAGTAAGAAGCACTCCCTAGGGTACACTTAACCCCTACGGCGCCACCTAGTGGTTAACCCCTTCACTGCCAGTGTAATTTTCACAGTAAACAGTGAATTTTTATAGCACTGATCGCTGTAAAAATGACAATGGTCCCAAAAATGTGTCAAAAGTGTCTGATGTGTCCGCCATAATGTCGCAGTCATGATAAAAATCACTGATCGCCGCCATTACTAGTAAAAAAAAAATATTAATTAAAATGCCATAAAACTATCCCCTATTTTGTAGACGCTATAACTTTTGCGCAAACCAATCAATAGACGCTTATTGCGATTTTTTTACCAAAAATATGTAGAAGAATATGTATCGGCCTAAACTGAGGGAATTTTTTTTTTTATATATTTTTTGGGGATATTTATTATAGCAAAAAGTAAAAAATATTGTTTTTTTTTTCAAAATTGTCGCTCTATTTTTGTTTATAGCGCAAAAAATAAAAACCACAGAGGTGATCAAATACCACCAAAAAGAAAGCTCTATTTGTGGGAAACAATTTGGTTTGGGAGCCACATCGCACGACCACACAATTGTCAGTTAAAGCGACGTAGTGCCGAATCGCAAAAAGTGGCCCGGTCTTTGACCAGCAAAATGGTCCGGGGCTGCATGCAGATTTAATAACAAGTCATTAATGGCAGATCCCATGTTTTTATTCTGACAGGTTCTCTTTAAAAACCCTGAACGTTCCCACTAGATCTTTTAATAGGAATTTACTGGACTTGCACTTAGATGACCTTCTGTTAAGGTCAATGGGCTAATTATAGTAGTAAAGTTTTTCACTAAAAATGTACAGCAAGTATTTTTAATAGAAATTCCACACAAAAGGAGTCAAGAAAGCACATGTGTGTTAAGCCAGCATTCTTTTGAGGTATGCCGCCCCATTAAAACATATGTAATCACTTACGATCTATATGGGTCCACTACTGAAATTTATTTAGAAATACTATATTCACTTGGCTGAGATTGTTGTTAAAGCACCTATGGATCCTCAAACAACGGAACACAAACTCCTGCGCCCGGGTGGGATGTTCAACACTCGGTCAATAGTCTGCACGCAGATTTCCTCAAAAGTCAAAAGTAGTGGTAACACAAGCCTTGCTGCCCTTCATGGATGGGGAAATCCTGGCAGAAAACACAAAGGGAGAAAGAAAGGCGCACCAGCCTCGTGTACTACCATTTGACAATTTATTGAATAAAAAATGATATTAAAAACTACTCACAAACAAATGGTGATAAAAGGCTTGTCACAAACGATGAAATAAAATACCCCTCGAACACACTCCGGAATGTAGGGGGGGGTTTTCGAGGTACGTCACTGCTGGCTTACGCGTTTCGAGGCGTCAAGGGCCTCTTCCTCAGAGCCCACCTATGGATCCTTGCCATTTTACTAACCAAGTTAAAAGCAAGGGGCCAGATTCACAGACGAGATACGCCGGAGTCTACTGATACTCCGGCATATTTTCAAATTTGCCGCGTCGTATCTTAATTTGTGATTCACAAACAAGATACGACGGCTTTTGGCTAAGATCCGACAGGCTTACGGCTTCGTACACCTTCGGATCTTAGGCTGCAATACTTCGGCCGCCGCTGGGTGGAGTTCGCGTAGTTTTCCTGCGTCGGGTAGGCAAATGAGCTTTTACGGCGATCCACAAAGGTTTTCGCGTTCGTTACGTCGTTGCTAGTAATTTTTTCCCGTCGCAAAGTTAAGCATGCTTTTACATGGCTTAACTCTAGGCGAGCCATGTTAAAGTATGGCCGTCGTTCCTGCGTCGAATTTCAATTTTTTTTTTGCGTAAGACGTCCGGGAATACAAAAGTACATTACGCACGTCGCCGTTCAAAAAAAATGATGTCACTTCGCGCAAAGCACGGCGGGAATTTCAAAACGGAGCATGTGCAGTACGTCCGGCGCGGGAGCGCGCCTAATTTAAATGGTACACGCCCCATTTGAATTAGGCGGGCTTGCGCCGGACGCCTTTACGTTACACCGCCGTAAGTTTACACGCAAGTGCTTGGTGAATCAGGCACTTGCGCTGAAAACTTGCGGCGGTGTAACGTATAGACGATACGTTACGCCGCCGCACCTATATGTGAATCTGGCCCAAAGTAACTATTTTTAATTTGCTTTTTTCTAATAAATAATATCCAGGAGTAGGACACTTTAGTTATTAATCAAAGTTTCTTTGATTGAGACATAAGGAGCGTGACCTAGTACAGTAATTATTGTACCATTTCTATGAACAGAATTGATGGTGACTGGAGGGCATCAGCACCAATACTAACAAGGTCTGTTTGATTATTACTCCACCTGTGCCCTGTCACAATACTTTGAGATGAGCTCTGTACATTCTGTTGCCCCTTTTGTCAGACCCTCTGATCTGGCAGCAAAACGTATAACCGGTTAAAAGTCATGCCAAGACAATATGGAAGCTCCATTCATGTTTATAATTGCAGCTATTCAGAGACCTTGTGTACAGTACAATTTGTCCATATGGTTAGTGAGCATTTCCAGAAAAGAATAAAGAGGAAAGGATTCCCTACTTGTGTGCATTTCCCAATTAACACTTCTGATAAGTGAGATGTATATACAAAGCAGGAAATTGAACTAGACACCCTTTTAAGACAGTTCTACATCACATGTTCAATACAATGGCTCAATGTCATGTTAACTTCCACGGTTCGTGTTGTCAGATCTTGTACAAGTTGGGTGAATGAAATTGGTTTCTTTCAGAAGTGCAAATGGTTACACTTTGCATGTTCATTAGAAGATTGTAATATGCTTAGAGTATATTTCATTTTTTTCCTGTGGTTGTTAACTTTTAGGACTCGTGTACATGCTTTCGGATCCGTACCGTGTTTTTTTTAGGGATCTTAACACAGCTCTATTATAGCCAATGTGTACATGCACATAGCAGATTTTAGCTCTGTAATCTTAGGCCTGGTCCACACGATAGGTTAACCAGAGGACAACGGGAAAAAAACGATCGTTAGTAGGCACAACTATCGGTTAAAAATCCATGCATGCTCAGAATCAAGTCGACGCATGCTTGGAAGCATTGAACTTTTTTTCAGCACGTCGTTGTGTTTTACGTCACTGCGTTCTGACACAATCGTTTTTTTAACCGATGGTTTGTAGGCACGACGGACCATCAGTCAGCTTCATCGGTTAACCTATGATAATGGTCCATCAGACCGTTCTCATCGGATGGACTGATCATGTGTACGAGGCTTAAAGCAGTGTTTAGCAATGTAAAAAATGCCCAAGTCCTTCATTTGAGATGAGTATTTTGTAGTTATACACCCCTATACATGTATAAAAGCTTGTATATGGACATGCCGTAAATGTATTGTCGTGAAGCTGCAGGAGTGAATGAAGAATTACACACTTCCAAATAATGTATGGACATACAGTACATGCATGTCCATGCTTGTCCCCAGGACTTCTCCAGAGCCTCTTGCATCCTCTGGAACTCTCTACCTTAATCTGTTTGGTTTTCTCGCTGCCTTTAGGCAATCCCTGAAAACTCATATCTTCAGGGAAGCCTATAATGCCCCCACTAACTGAACTTTTTCAGCTCGTCCCCCACAGTTATAACCTTTTGTACCACTTGCCCCACCCTATTAGATTGTAAGCTCTTATTAACAGGGCTCTCTTAACCCTCTATTTTCACCTTCACCTTCCTCTGGCTCAACTGTGTGTATAGGATTGTGTATATAAGATTGAATTATTTTTTTAATTTTTGATTGGTTGAACTAGATGTCTTTTTTTTTGTAATTCCTTTATTTTCAAAAATAAAAAATTGTACGGCTATCAACCAGTACAAAATACATACAGCATCAGCATTCAGTAGCAGTCATACAGAAAGATAAAAAGGGGTCGTCAGACTAGATAAACATAGCAAATACTCCGGTAGTATACTGTTAATAAGGCACAAATGGCAAGGCAATGAAACAGGAACAACGTACAAAGCCGTAGAGGCAACCAAACAGATGGTTATGTGACCAATAACCTCCAGTAGTGCATATGGTGCTATACAATACAGTACATTTTAATAGCAGTTTGAGGGCAGAGCAATCCAACAACTAGATGGGCCCGAACATGGGGCACACAGAGTGATCGGTGCTCATGGGAATAAAACAGTTTATAATCGAGAAAGCCCATGACTGGATGATAGCTATGGGGAAGGAGCATCAGCTAGAAAAGGGGGGGGGGGGAAGGGGGAATGGGCCAGGAACTGGCCATAAAAGAAGAGAGGAGGGGCCAGAGAAAGGAAGGGGGAAGAATGAGAGAATAAAATAAAGAAAAGCGGGAAAGCGACCCCCGACCAGAAGGCAAGGCAAGCCCTGTGGGTCAACCAGACCATGCTACTTCATGGAGATACTCGTCCGTGTAGATGAAATGCTGCCAGGGTCTCCAAGTCTCCCGAAAGGTCTCCTCCCTGTTGTGCAGGGTGGCCGTGAGATCCTCCATATCTCTCAGTTCATTCACTTTAGAAAACCACAGGGACTTCACTGTCGGATTCTCCGATCTCCAACAGAGAGGGATGCATGCCTTGACAGCATTCAGAGATGTGTCTTTTTTTGACCTGGCTAACTATGTAACTTTTGTGTGTTGTAACTGTACTGTACTGAGACTTTAGATTGTAAAGCGCTGTGCAAATGGTTGGAGCTAGATAAATCTTGTTTAATAATAATATAATTATCAATAATAATATAAATGCACATAGTATGCATGCTACTTTGTGTGATTTTTACATTGGATGTTTCTGCCAACTTCTGGCAGCAAGATTTGGCAGAGATATGAGCATTTTAATTGTGCCCGTGTGCATGATACCTTACATTTTTCTGAATGGTGCAGTCGATTGCTTTTAAGACTCAAAACTATATTTTTCAGCAGAAGGCAATCTGATCTGCAGTATCCTTGGCTGATGGGCAATTGATGACCCAGATGGTGCTAGACACCCATATTGTTTGGTGCACATTAGCATGCCTCCCAACTTTCTGAGATGGAAATGAGGGACACCTATCGGCAAAAGTATGCAGGCATAGGACACACCCCTTGCCATGCCCCCTTAAAGGAGAATTGTACAAAAACATACGATTGGTTGAACCCACAAGTGCTTTTTTACCACTACTATTCCTTTATATTGGCTCTTGGAATTTAAAAATGCAGCAATTTAGAAATCAGATGAAAGGTTTAGCACTGGAAAACACTTTTTAATAGATAAAAAGTGCATTTTATATACAACTATATGGATCAGACCAAAATGAGGGACAAATGAGGAAATTGCTCCAAATCAGGGACAGTCCCTCAAAATCAGGGACAGTTGGGAGGTATGCATTAGATCCACTTACACTGGCTGATATCGCCCTGAATAGATTGCTTCTTACATCCCACCTGAGCAATGAATACTTTGGCACATATCTTTTGGAAAGTTGGGTTAATCTATGCACTGCTGATCTATCACCACAGCAGGTCCAAAAGAAGCCTGTGGAACCTTGGTAAGTAGCACTGAGTCTGGAAGAGGAATTGTGAGCACCCTGAGGCAACCAGGGCTCTTATACTTTGCAAAGTGCTGTATGTCTAACACTGTAAATATGCTTACAGGAGGGGAGAGTGCAGGGATGACCTAATTAGTGTTGTGCAGCTCATTCAATGTCACATTAGCTGGTTCAATGTAGTGCTTACCAGCACTGGAGGTCAGAGACCTGGCTAGGATGTCTGGGGTGGATAACAAGATTTCGATAGTATATTTATAATGTAATTCCCTATAGTTTTGAGTTTTGACTATAACTGACATTAATATGGAGGATATTTTTTTAATGCAGGGAAGGTTAATTCATAGTGTCGTGCACTTTAAAAATAGAATGTTACAATAGATTTTTGGCAATGCATTCATCAGACAATGACAAATTTGAGTTCGCTTTATAAAAGTTCAATATCAAAGCCTTGCTCTTTAATGCCCTGTGCGTTCATGCTGTGTACAATTTCAATCAATCCCATATTGATCACCAAGATTGGCTTGAGACTTAATTTATTCACTGAACAGCCTAACACAGAAATAAACAAACTGTGTGACCTACAGGACTATGATTATTCTTTTGCTAGATAATCTTCTGTCTTTACCATGTAATCCTTAGAGATAGGGACTAAGGGCGACTAATTATAACTATTCTTCAAATTATTTCATAAAATCCTTTTAAATATGCAGTGTTTGTAGATTAAAGCAAGCTAATTGTCCTTATCTCTTGCATGCTCAGTCCCCCGTTGATTAATTGACAAGCACAAGATTTAAACTGATTATATCCTATCATCTAGGTGAAAAACTATGATTAATAAATACCAGATTTACATAGTGGCCCCTCCCTACCGAATGATGATCTTAAGTGCTGTTAATAGATTTTACACCTGTGACATATTGCTGGGCTACAGCTATGAAAAAAAAAAAAAAACATTCCTGAATTATTAAAGACTGAAATTTATAGTCTTGTATCAGTTCTATTTCATATGCGGCAAAGCTCTGATGCAAGTATAGTGAGCAATTGGTTTTTATACCCTGCCCTCGCCTCCAAACCCACAGTGTAGAGCATTTTTCTTACAGGATCAATAGGGGGGAATAGACCGTGTTCACTTAAAACACTTGACCAGGGTAACAGAAAATTTTAATTCTAAACTTATATAACCTGACTACTGTATATCATGAAAGGGTAAGATAAGTTCCTGCTATAGATGCATCAAAACTAACAAAGGGGGATTTGTTTTGTGTGTGTACAGGTAAGTCATATTCTACATTCCCTAATCTTACTTCTGATATATATATATATATATATATATATATATATATATATATATATATATATATATATACATACAGGGCCGTTTGAAGGAATTTGGGGGCCCCAAGCAAAATGGACATGGAGGCCCCCACCCCACCCCCCAATGCACGCACGCAAAGCCTACAAGAAACACAGCATAGCGATACAGTGTAAGTTCACCCACACTGTGCCATGCCATCAAATGCAGCCACTGTGCCATCAATTGCCACCACTCACTGTGCCCATTAATTGTCACCACTGTGCCATGCCATCAAACACAGTCACTGTGCCATCAATTGTCACCACTGTGTCATGCCATCAAACACAGTCACTGTGCCATCAATTGTCACCACTGTGCCATCAATTGTCGCCACTGTGCCCATCAATTGTCACCACTGTACCATGCCAAACACAGCCACTGTGCCATCAAACGCAGCCACTATGCCATGCCATCAATTGTCACCACTGTGCCCATCAATTGTCGCCACTGTGCCCATCAATTGTCACCACTGTGCCCATGAGCTGCTGGCTCTGATAGGCACTTCCAAAGCCAACAAGCTGCCATTATTCAGATGGCCGGCGCTCACCAGGGGGCCAGCCATCTCAATAGTGGGTGGCAGCGACAATACATGGATTCATGCAATGCATGGATCTATGTATTGTTGATCAGTGGCGGTGCAGGAGAGAGAGGGGGCGGTGTTCCTGCGCCCTCTATGGATGCACCGCCACTGGTAGATATACTGTGTCCACTGTACAAGATGTTTATCCCTTATCCATCATATGCCCAGCCATATGGGTGCTTTAAGATCTCATTGTTTACTGCCACATGATGCTTTCATGTTGGTGTGAATCACAGTGTACGTAACCCTCCTGTTTTGGTTGTTCCACTCCAAAATAGGAGGGTTACGTACACACCAACATGAAAGCATTGTGGCAGTAAATAATAAGGTCTTAAAGCATCCATATGGCTGGGCATATAAATTATGGATACTAGGATAAACATCTTGTACAGTGGACACAGTATATCTAATGACATCTAATGAGGAGAGCAAAAAAAAAAGATTTACCATAGAAACAATAACCATAGCTTTCTTTCCGTTTTCTTTCTTTACCATCCCATTTCCATCTAAGAGTCCTTTCACACTGAGCCGCTAATAGCGTCGGCGGTAAAACTCCGCTATTTTTACCGCCGACGCTATGAGCGGATTTGCTAGCGCCCGAGGAAGGGTTAAAACCACCCACAATGCGCTGCTACACGACGAGGAAATTGAGACTCCCGTTGAGGAAAAAGAGAACTTGTTCTCTTTTTTCCTCGTCGAGTTCCTCGACAGTTTACTCGATGAAAAAGGTACAAATGTCCGGTTTCCTCGGCAAAAAAGCTCTGCCACCAAGTTTCTATGGATTCTGTCGAGGAAAACGGTCGTGTGTACGAGGCCATACACACGGCCGGGATTCCCGGCCAAAAGCTCTCATGGCAGTTTTCCTGCCAGGAAAACCGGTCGTGTGTACAAGGCATCAGAAAAAGAAAACAAATGCAGACACCACATTTAAAGACTGAGAAGCTGCAATATATTACACTTCTGTTTTTGGGTTTATCACTGCTTTAAGAATACACCCGTGAATATTTTTTTTCAACCAGATTTTAGTGTCACTAATGTGAATGATTTGGAAGTTTTGTGACAATCTCTGCGATTCATAGCAAGTGATATATTAGCAATGTATTATCATATAGGCACAGGGTTATGGTAGATGCTAAGTGTCAGCGTATGAAACATACAAGGTTACATCTGTTAGGCTGTAGAAGAGTGATGATCTGAAACTGGCACATGAGCTTTCTGCTAATCATTCGTGCATGATGGTAATGAGATTATGAAGCGAATGGCCCCTAGTGTAGAATTGTCCGCTTCTCACATCATGTGTTTCATGGCTATCTGATACCCCTGATTTGATGAGAACATTAGATTAAGTGTAGTTTGTATTGCTTTAGGAGATGTGTGTTGCCATCTGGACCAGGACACAAGTCAGTGCCATTGTTCGTTCACCTTTGTTCACCTTACAGTGATATATATTTCTTTGTGTCTGCTCATCTGTAACAGCAGACGCTTCCACCTGCTCCCGTAGAAAGAAATACAAGTTCAGACACTGTGCCATGCTCCTTCTGCACTCGTCTCTGTCTTGCCTGGAAGAAGAAGAGTTGTTTGACCATTGGGAGCACTCAATGTGTGTTTTTAAGATGATCTGTCACGGGAGCAGATGGCAATAGAGAATGAATAGAGGAGGAGCTCTTCTCATCTCGCACAGAGGTGATTCACTGACAGAAATATTTCACTTACACGCCGCACTTCTATGCGTAATAAAAACATTCTAGTACCGAAAAACCGCACAGCAAGTATCTGTGTGTCTGGGGCTGCACATGATCCTTTGTTCTTCATATTTCAATTTCAAATAAAAACTATATAAATGGAAACTAAATTCCAGGAAACCATCCAAAGGTCTTCAGTAAAAAAAAAAAAATGTGCAACCTGAGCTGGGGGACTTGGCTCTATAAAGTTTGGAATTCTATAATGATCTATAATTGCTTACAGAAGTGTTATTCAGGTGCGAACATCCGCTGTAAAAATGAACAGATACACCAGACATAAGCCGGCATGTTCTTCATAGACGTAGAAAAGATTAGGTTTTGTCATTAGCTGGGCCACGGAAATCAGCAGATTCTGATGATGAATAGGAAATTCTGCTAATCGCAGAAAGCTCAAACGCAAGGAAATCACATTCTTAACCAAGTGACTGCAGTAGAAGTCATTTAAAGTAACACTAAATTCTGGTTTTAATAAAAAATCTATTCAAGCATGTATTCCTGTCTCAAAAACTACTTTCAATTGCTCTGAGTCTCTTCAAAATCTCTATATTTCTTCTATGTTCTGCCTTTCTGTTAATGGGTGGCTAAGTTCGTTCCCCGTAGTCCAATTGTATGTAGGAACATTGCCACCCTCTCTTGCCCACTCCTGAGATAGACTATGGACTATTAAGTATGGAATTGGTAGAGTGCATAGAGCAGTGCATATGACCAAAACTAACGTGCACTGTACGTACCTAATAAATGGAATAGAGAAGGAAACAAAGAGGCACAGGAGCAGGGCTCAAGTCCTGCGGGAACGCGTGGGAACGGAGTTCCTGCACTTTTTTCACAGCAGGAACGCAGTTCCCTTTGCAGGCCGAGCCACCCGAGCCAATCCTTCACTAAGCAGCGATGCCCAGCTCGAGTCACTGTCAGGGGCAGGCGAACCTTAGTAATCCTTTATGTTACTGCCCACTTCCTGTATATGGATTCATCGGGTAGTGTGCAGGTATTCCGTCACTTCCTCAATGTCTCCTGGGAGCTTTTGTCATTGTTCCCAGGAGACTTTGCGAAGATCTGCCGCGAGTTATCGTGGGATTTAGAAAGAACTTGCTTGAAAAAAAAAACATGCGGTTTAGTAATTATGCATATGAGGGTACAATTTATTTATTTATTTTGGTGGGGGAGTGGATCTTGGGTGGGAGTTCCCACACTTTTTTCCCCAGGACTTGACCCCTGCACAGGAGCTCATGGAGGATGTTACAAAGAGACATAAAAGCACAGAGAAAAATAATTTAATGAAAAATAGATTATAGGGCCCTTAAGTAGTGGATATAGCGATTTATTGGGGAGAATATGGATATCGTTTAGTGTCACTATAAGCCCCCACCTCCAACAAAAATTTTATTTTTAAATTTGGATGGAAGGGATTATGCTGCAGGTATGTAGGCTTGTGCAGGGTTTCCTCTGTCCAGTAGGTGGCACTGCGCTGCTGTAAAGATAGAGTGGAGGCTTTAGAGAGAATTGTGCCCTTAGGGATTCCATTGGTGTCTCAGAAGTATCAGCTGTCTTTGGATGCTGCAACTTCTGGTTTGGCAGCCATCTTGGGGTGGGACCTTATAAATAAAGTCATCAACAACATTGGAGAGTGCATAGAGAAAGTTGTAGGTTAGGGAAACAAACCATTGTTGACAGGAAAAAAGTAAATAGCGCAGGGAAAGGTTGCTGGCGATTAGGGTGAACACAGAGACATCACCTGTCTTTAGGAAACACTCCGATATCCAGATCAGGAATGTGAGGCTTTCCTTGCAGTGTTGTTGTAATGTCCAGTGCACCGCCAAGCACTACCCCTCCAGTGGAAGTTGTGCGTGGCTCCCTGATTGGGTACCTTGGGCCTAGGACCCACCTACAGGTTCACCTATTGTGAATAATTCTCCTTCTATTCTGTCCCAGTGATGGGATCACCCCCACCACATCTGCGGTCTAACATTACTGTGTCATTATGAGTCTTCCTGGACCTATGAGTCTGAGGCCGCGTACACACGGTCGGTCAAAACCGATGAAAACGGACTGAAAGACCGTTTCATCGGTCCAAACCGATCGTGTGTGGGCCCCATCGGTCAGTTATCCTTCGGTCAAAAAATTTAGAACTTGCTTTAAAATGTAACCGGTGGACTGATAACACATAGGTCAAAACAGATGGTTAGTATGCAAAAGCATCGGTTAAAAACAAGCGCATGCTCATAAACAAGTCGATGCATGCTTAGAAGCATTGAACTTTTTTTTTCTGCATGTTGTTGTGTTTTACGTCACCGCTTTCTGACACGATCGTTTTTTTAACTGATGGTGTGTAGGCACATCAGACCATCAGTCAGCTTCATCGGTTAACCTATGACAACAGTCCTTCGGACCGTTCTCATCGGATGGACTGTTCGTGTGCACGCGGCCTGAAAGATGTTGTTCTCTTTCCCCCTCTAAAATACATGAGTGTTTGTTGTCAAAACTGAATCTTTTCTAGGAGTGACAACGTATATCTGTTAAAGAAGGAAAGTAGGTTGTCGCACACCAGTGATGGCAGGTCACATCCAACTTTATTAAAGCTCAACAATGCACACTGCAGGCCCACCTCTTTCATTCAGTAAGGGCTTAATCACATAACAGATATTCTTTGTGATCAAGCCCAAATTGTCTGGGCACAGGTGCACTTTAAACAGACCCTACCGTACACATGGACTTTTGTCACAGATTTTGTAAAAACAGTCACACAACCACTGTACAATGGGGTTTGGTCCTAAAGCTGATCTCTGCCAAAACACAAAGTCCTCCAATGCAGTGAGGCTGTTCCTGCAGTGCAAGTGTTAATCACTCATTTCCATCTAAGGGGACTTGGTACAGCAGTTTTACTAACCTGATCCTCCACTGCTGTTGAAACCTTTACCAGACCGGTCCCTGTACCTTCCTCTCCCCTATGCTCCAGCTGTCTACTAGCCTCTTTTGCTGCTGCTTTTGTCTGAAAAGTGTTTGAAGCTGAGGCAAGCGCTGATTATCTATGTTAAATTTTTGGGCAGAGCTTGTGTTGTGACGTCAAGTCACCACATTGGAGCACAATGTAAGTCCAAGGGGCTCACTTTTTTCTGTTTTTAGGTGTCTAGATGGGTTTTGGTTTTTAAGATGCACACAAAGGCGTATCTAGTGAAAATGGCGCCTATGGCAAGCACTTAAAACTGCGCCCTTGTCAAAACATTTAAAGCCATCTTTCAGATAACCAGGGACACAGCGGGGACAGAGAGGGACACTGGGGGGGGGGGCGCAAACAAACTGAAAACCCCCCCCCCATAAATTTAAGCCACTGTGCCCATCAAATGTAGCCACTACCCTATGTGGATCCAGTCTGGCCAGTCATCGGCCATCTTTGGTGCACCTGCCACTCCCCTCCCCAGGCAGAAGGAGAAAATATTAGCAATTGTTGTGCCAGCGTTGCGCATCAGCAGAGTTGGCGCGGCGCCGGGAGCTACATTAGTGCGGGAGGCGGCCGTGGGAGGACAGGTGGGGTTTTTTTCATGCAAGGGAGTGGCTTTTTGTTGCCCCCCTACTCATGGAGCCCATGGCACTTGCCATGGCTGCCATACCCTAGATACGCCACTGGATGTACACTCTTGCTATTGTTCCTCATTAAATTAATAACTACAGTATATGTCCTTTTTCTATTTATTGCCTAAGGTGTATGTTGAGCAACAAGTAGTAGTGTTGCACTCTGGAGGATGTAATTAAAGGATTGGAGATTTCCTCAGATTGATGTCTGTGTTTATTACCATCATACAAGTTATTCATGCTGCTCATTTATTAGGCAGCTAAAAAGGCAGTGAGTGTGCATTGTATGCGGGTGGAGGCTGAGGTTTGAAGTACTTTTTCTGCACAGAGTGGCACTTTATTCACGTGGCTGGTTTGGAGTTGATTTTATCTAGCAGCATTACGCTATATGTTCTTCTCCTGAGTTCCAGCTCCTAAGAATTAATTTAGCTTACGTTCACGTCGGGCCATTTAACTTGTCAAATCGGCGCCTATTGCCAGCAAGGGCACTGTCCGAATCTGTGCGACGTCGACTTTGCGACGCTGCACCGATTCCCAAAAGTAGTTCCTGCACTACTTTTGGCGACTTCGGGGGCGATTTCAATACACATCTGTGCAGGGACCCGCACAGATGTCTCTGAAATCGCTTCCAAAGTCGGACTGACAATCCCTCATCAGTGTGAACCTAGGTTTAGGGTGTGTGACTGGTTTGAATCCAATATTAACATTTTATATGTGTTTACGCTCTGAACCCTCTGAAAGTTTTCCTAAGAAAAAAAAACCCTGCAAGAGAAAGGCATAATGAGCTAGTATGCATAGCATTCTAGCTCATTATGAATTACTTACCTGAGATCAAAAGCCCCCGCAGCGACCCTCGTTTCTCTCCTCCGCTGCCCCATGATACCCAGAGTGACTTCTGGGTATCGCTGCTCCGGTGCTGTGACTGGCCGGAGCAGTGATGACGTCACTCCTGCGCATGCGCGTGGGAGCCATCAGGGACGGCACGGCCTCACGGCACACTCAGTGCACCTGCGCCGTTGTCTACAGCGCATGTGCCGTAGACATCGGTGCAGTCTTTTCTGAAAATATCTCCTGAACCGTGTAGGTTAAGGAGATATTTTTTGCACCTAAAAGGTAAACCTTAAAGTGTAAGTAAACCCCCCTATCGTTTTCAGCCAAGGAAGCCGCCATCTTTGCCTCTGTTTAATCCACAACTGCCATGATGCTGCACATGTGATCAGTTATGACACCAGCCATTGGATAGTTTGACAGTTTGGTTGAGAGCACAACCAATGGGAGTGTTGCATTTCCGGCACGTGCCAGAAATGAAACTGTTTGATGGATGGGTTTACTTCCGCTTTAATCTAGGCTTACGAGGAGGGCCAAGGGTTACAACCACAAGGGTTTACAAACCAGCAGCCTGTTTTTCTGGTGAGCGTGCAATACAGCTATACAAGAATTTTCACTTGGATATTTATCTGGTGGACTTTTTTTGGACTATTCATTTATTTATTATATTTCGCTGGTCTGATGACTTTGACATCCAGCGGATTGATATATAATATAATCAATGTTTTGTTTATTCAAATCACTGAATTTCACACATCATTGGATTTTTTATGTTCACTTGTTTTGTATGGTATTTGGAGCGCTGCAAGTTATATGATTTTCTATGTTCAATGTTACTTCTAGACAAAAGAAATCATGTAATATCATAGATAGTGAACCCAGGTGAAGATTTTCTTATAAGCCTTGCTCTTATTTAGCATGGAAATCAGTTCAGGTGTTTAAGACATGCGTGCGATTCATGTGTAGGCTTCATGTGTAGGCTTGGTTTTTTTATGCAGATAAGGTGGGTGTTATGCCAAACAGTGTACAGCGGCATAGGAATCTACAAAATATCCATTTGTTTGCAGGTTGCTTCATCAATCTCTTTTAGGCCTCACCATTTCTTGTTATATAAAGACAAGATCAGCATTACACTTGCAGGGAACAGATGGAGTATAGCATCATGCTAGGAAAACAACAGAAAGATTCTACCGTGTGAGGTAAATTTTCTCCTCGCTTTGTATATTTTCAATCGTCAACTATAAGAAATCTAGGCAATAGAAACTTTTATAAAGGCATCTTTTTTTCCAAAGTGTACTTTTTGGCAGGACATCATATTTATTCCTGTATTTGTCTTTTTATGAGGAAAATACATAACTAGATCTTGACAAATCCAGGTGTCGGGCCAAGTGTTTCGGCCCTCTGGCATTTTTCACTTTCTGTACCCTGTGATCATGTTGGAGCATGATGTTCTTTGAGCTTAGACCGGCTCAATTCTTAACTAAATTTATAGTACAGAAAACAGTAGGTGGAGGCACATAATTGTATATCTGTGCATAAGAGCCGAGCCAGTCTCTGCACTTTCAATCAGTCAAGGTGTACAAAAAATAGACTTTGTAAATCAAAAAATACACATGCCAAAAGGCACGACACCTGGATTTGTCAAGCACTGTGTTGAACATATTTGTTCCACAAGAAATGAAGCACACCTGTCTAATTTTTGTTAAAAAATGTCCATGCCAGAGGCTGGTAAAATAGGGCCTGGCACTCAAATTTGGAAAATACTGTATATAATGGTAGCATCTACTATACATGAGAAGATCAGCAACTATATTTGTCCTATTAGAGTTGAGGAACAAGTGAATACTGTAAATGCCATACTTTGTTATCCATAGCAACTAAGTTCAATATGCTGCTAGAAAAATGAATGGCATGTTACTGTTGCCAACTGATTTCAATAACCAGTCTCTCCAAACCTGATGCAGTCAGCAAAGTGATAAAAAAGGGAAAGGTAGACCATATGCAAAGAATGACCACATTAAATAAATGATCAAGGGGCAAGCAACAACATAAATCATAAAAATCTCTTATAATCATTACAATAATAATGTAATTGTAAATCTTTCAAAATCTACAGCTTTCATTAGAATAATGCCTGATGTGGCCCTTTTCTAGCCTTTATGCAGCCCTTGGGGCACTATTCCTCCAACTGATATGAGGCACTATTTCTTCCACTGACACCAACAAGGGGGCACAATTTCTTCTACTGATATCAATGATGGGATACTATTCCTCCTACTGATAGGGGCCATACTCCTCCTCCTACTGACCACCAACCCTGAGGCCATATTTATTGTCACTGGTGCTGGGCCCGGGACATTTTCTGCCCCCGCTGGCCACAATCCGTCCCTCCTAAAGTCTGAAGGACAATAAACCGGCCCTTTGTTTGAAAAGTTTGGAGATATAGAGTAACAACGTTCTGTTACTGTCTCTTAATTGACAAGATGTTGTCATCCTGTCAAATATTCACTTCTAGTGAAAACTATAAGAGGCCATGCCGATGATCATTGCGAAGTGTTGTCAACACCAAGACACCTGCCCTAAGAAAAGGCATGCAGCTGCTGCTGGAGCACATGCATGTAGACAGAAAGCCAGAAATCCGAGATACAACAAAAAAAATAATGAAAAAGGGTGAAAACAGTATTTTCTACAAAGGGGGGAAAAAAGGCAGTTGTTATAATACAACTAATACAAAACATCAAGTGTCAACCAGTTAGGGATTACATTTACTTGGTGCTTATTTATTAAAGCAAGAAAAAGAATCATGACGATGGCCAAAACTGTAATGATTACTACTTCAGTGATTTCCAGCTTCCAGGAGCATCAGCCAGGTATAGTATACACATAGCTAGGTCCAGGGTGTACCAAAGTAATTATGCAAAAATGTATGCCATACCTGGTATTCATCTTTAAAGAAGAATGCTCAATTCAATTTTTTCAGTATTCTGTTCCCCAGGGTACAGTATAGATGTGGTACTGTGTCCCATGTTCCTACATGCTTTGTCAATCTCCCATCAGACATTTCTCTTGCTGCCACTTGTCCAGCGGCGACCCGTCCATGCAGGGCGCAGGAACGCCGACCCCCTAATCTATGCACCCGGACTTTAATTTAAATGCAGGGTGTTGGAAGCATGGATTACAATGGGTGTTTTTTTCTTTTTAGAAGCACATGATTAGAGCCTGAGGCTTTATTTGGCTTAAAAAAAGGGTGGGCTCGGGGCGCAGAGATCTGCAACCTGAGCCCACCCACTTGTGCGACAATAGTAAGTTAATATTCGCTATTGTCTTCCTGCTTCTCCTCCCAGCCAGTCCCGGCTCAGGAAGGGGGTCCTGAGACCTGATTGGCCGAGAGGAGAAGTGATCCTATTGGCCGTTGAGGAGGAGGGAGGAGATACAGGGGAAGCTGCGCTGCCATGAAGCCAGGAAGGAGGAGGCGCAGAGGTCTGCCTCCCGGAGGAAGCCCACATCTAAATGGGGTAAGTGCTGGGACCGATCGATCGACCGGCTGGGGAGTGCAGGAGACCAGACTGCTGGGGGGTTGGTGACAGACGGATTGCAGACCCCCCCCCCGCAAATATACCACCAGCCACCACTGTACTTGTCTCGGGCAAGTGCTCGGAGCTCAGACAAAAGGCGGAAATCAGGAACTCCTTGCTAGCTGCATTGACAAACACCTGCAGGGTGTGGGGGGGGGGGCATCCTCCCAATCTTGAAGCCAAAGCACCTAGGAACAAATTACAAAAAACATATATACAGATTGTCCACATAAGGCTGCATAGGTGGCAATCACAGATATAAACCCCCATATACATTATGCAGTTAAACAGAATTTTTAGGAGCCAGTTTTTACTCAAATTAAAACTTGCTTATGATGTGAACTAAAGATTTGCTGTAGCTTTTTATATATTAGTTCTGCTAAGATCACATCTCTTTCCCAAACAAGTGTTCTGATCTTATGGTTGTAAAAGTTGCATTCTGTGCTTGTAATTTTGATAGGAAGCTGGCTACAATTCTGCCTAATGTACTTCAGTCAGTGAACTAACATTTCCTAAGGCATGATTTTATTATGTTATTGGCTGCACCATTTTACTGCTATATACAGTGCCAGTGTAAACCGAAGATTTAAGCAATGTAAGCAGTGAAATCAGTCCTGAGGAGTGAAAATTCATTTTTCCATTTTTTATTTTTTTTAGCTTTCATAATAAACTACTGGTTGTCCGCATCATTTACAAAGACATCTATTGTTACATTTCTAACTTCATAGTCAATGCTTTTTACTCTTTTCTAACCCCACAGTCAATGCCTGACAATATACCATGTCTGTAAGCGTTAAGTCTACAAAAACCCAAAATCCATTTTTTAATATGATTGGTGTCATGCTTCACTATTTATAGTTTTGCGATGTCTATTCCATGCGACTAGTAAGCCAAAGAAAAAACTATAAAATGTCTATCACACCAGTCCAGTTAATAACAGCAAAGATATTAATCCCGAAATATTGGAAATGAAAGAAAACACTAATAGGTGTATTCAGAAAGACTTAGGCCGGCTTATCAGTAGATACGCCGGCCTAAGTCTGAATGTGCGCCGACGCAAATTTAAGCGTATTCTGGTAACCAAATACGCTTAAATAAGGCTCAGATACGAGCGGCGTAAGTATCTTACACCGTCGTATCCTAAAGTGTAATTTTTAGGCTGACCGCTAGGTGGCGCTCCCATTGCGGTCGGCCTAGAATATGTAAATGAGTAGTTAAGCCGATTCACGAATGTACGCTTGCCCGATGCAGTAAAGATACGCCGTTTACGTATCGCATTTTCAGGCCTAAAGTTATACTATATTGGAAAGATTCAAAGAGGTACATAGATCCAGATTAATGGAAGAGTTGATACATCTACAAAATTATTCCTATTCAAGTTTTCACAAAACTTGGAGTAGTTGGTTTGAGACCTTGGTTTACACAAGATATGTAGGTATTGAAAACAGTAGTGACAAAGCTCTTTGGGCCCAAAGTCTCCTGTTAGTCACAGGAGTACACTTAGTTATGCACTCCTGTGACTAACCTACAATCTGCTGTTGGCTGACATCACTCAACTGGAAGTATCCTGACTTTAATGTTGAGATCCACCCAGTTGCCAGATCAGCAGTTGCCTGAGCCAGCTGCCCCCCTCAGCAGCCCAGCGCTCCAGTGAGCACTTAAGAGGCAGAGCACAGAGCGGTAACTTACAGTCACCAACTCTCTGCACACTAAAGACTGAGAACTGAGAATTCTGCAGTCTGATCTCTCAGTTCTCGGTCTTAGAGCCAGCAGGGGACAGATGCAGCATCACAGTGATGCTGCATCCACCTAGGGGATGTATAGTATTTTATAATCCAACACTTCTCTTTTAAGCAAATAATTTTTCTTCGTGAACCTGTTGCATAGTACATTACTGGAATATCCTGCCAGTCAAGCCTCGTACACACGACCAGTTTTTCCTATGGGAAAACTGCGAGGAGAGCTTTTGGCTGGGAATCCCGGCCGTGGGTATGCTCCTCACAATTTTTCAGACGGGAAAACTGCCCAAAAACCGCAGGACAAAAAAAAAGAACCAGCTCTCTTTTTTCCCGCCGGGAAAACCGGCAGACTTTTGCCCTGCAGTTTCCCTATGGGAAAAACTGCGATGGAGCATACACATGGCCGGGATTCCCGACCAAAGCTCTATTGCAGTTTTCCTGTTGGGAAAACCAGCCGTGTGTAGGGGGAAAGACTGCCCGAGCAGGTTCTCGGCTTTCCCCTCTGGATTTCCGATGGGAACTATTCCCATTGAAAATCCCGCACACGTGTAGGGGGGATAACAGTTCTCTTTCTTGCAGGCTGACAATGCTAAGCCACTGCCTCGAAAATTAGCAGCAATAATGGCAGGCCAATGACCACACATCGCAGACTGGCAACACTGTTTCTACTTGTGTGGCAGCAGCCCAACATTGTCCTCTGCTAAGGACTGATGAAGGAGGAGTGACTACTTACAAGTCCTATTATTTGTATTCTACCACATGGGCATTACTGTTAAACCTTGAAAACCAGTTGGCACATTTTTACAAAAGCAGTTTTAAATTTTCAGAAATTACAGCTTACATACAACAAATGGTCTCTGAAAGAATACTTCAATAAGAAGTACTGGTCTCTTAACTCCTCTGCTGCATACTAGTTAAAGCTAAATCCATTCTTAAATAACATCAGCAGTATTGCTATTTTGCTTTTGGGCCAGATTCTCTTTAAGATCCATCCAAATAAAAATATGCATGGTCCAGGTTTCCAAGCATCCCAACCATTTATAAGAAATAAAGACCTACTGAATGTTTATGGATAGAGTTTGTCTCAAGCGTAATACCTGCCTCAAGTAGATGCCATCAACTTGTAGACTATATATTAGCTTCAGGGCAATGATGTCACTTGCTGTGAGGTTAAGTTGGTTAAATTCTGGATTGTGTCAGAGAATGGCAAATCCCATTAGTGAAAGTCAGGTTCATCCATCTCTCATTATGAGCGTGTTGGGTGGGCTCAATGACACCTTAAAAAAAAGTTCTTTAAAAGTAATTTGGATTACATTTGCTTAGTGTAAGTCATTGTCTCAGAGCTCAAAAAAGCTTAAAATAGGGGGCAATTTGACAAATTCTGCTTCCGCCCTTACAGAGATGGGAAAATGTCAAACATTTGCAGTCTGAACTAATTGTATTTTTCTCTGTCGTAATGGCAAAGCTCCCTGCTTGATAAACACTCTGCTTGAAGCAATGTTAATAAAGAAGACTCACTCGCAGCTAATGTATATTTATCATTTTTGTTCAAATATAAGGAGATAAAATGGCAAATGTGCATAATTTCTGAATATTATGCACTGTGCCTAGATTGCCTGCTCCCTCTTTTAACCCTTTCGGCCTCAAAAAGTAAACTGTGCATTTGTCATCATGAAGCAAATGTGGAAAGCTATTTTTTTTATAAGGATTTATTTGTTGTACCATTAGATACATAAGCATCTATTATGCAGATATATACTAACATATGTATCATATTATTTTATTAGGAAAAATTCACTGAAATAATATAATGCTAATTTTAATTTTATTATTCCGTATGGTTCTTTTTGCCTGTGGCATGGGTTTATTTAATTAGGCAAAGTGCAGCTCTCTCAACTACTAATCAGAAGCCTTGTATTGTACTAAATGCTCTAAACTAGCTTTTCTCAAACTTTTAACCATGAATGAATCCTTATATTAACATTCAGGTGTAAGGAAACAACCTCTTCATAGCTACAGAGTACATTAGCACAAGCAGCTAGTTGAGGAAGAAATGTGGTCTATATACAAAGAAAAAGAGAGGTTCCTCCAGGTGTACGATGATAACGTAAGGTGGAACGTCTCGTAGGGTGCCAGCCCCGGCCCGCCTCAATGGGAAACTTGTAAGAAAAGAAACATCCAGGAATTCCGATTGCCTTTTATTGTTCAAAGTGATAACACCAAAGACGCCAACACAAGGTCACATAGTCGCGTTTCACACAAACATCTTGTGCTTAATCATGATATCGGAATTCTTGAATGTGCAGCCATTTATTTTCTTACAAGGAATGTTGTCTACTTAGCATACATGACACCCAAGGCAGCTTTATACAACAACATCTTTTGCAGCAATAATAATAAAATTAAACAATAATAATGATAACCTAAAAAAAAATTAGACTGTGAAAATTGTAATGGTGATCGGTGGAAAAGTGCTCGCTTGCATTGGTGATCACTAGTGGAGATATGCTCCATTACATTGATCGTCAATTTAGAAATGCCCCTTTATAGTGGTAATTCATGGAGAAATGCCCTCTTACACTGGTGATCAGTATAGAAATACCCATTTGCATTGCTGATCAGTTAAGGACTGTCCCCTTACATTGGTGATCAGTGAATGTTCCCTTACATTGGTGATTAGTGGAGAATTGTCCCCTTACCTTGGTGGTCAGTGGAGAACTGTACCCTTACATTGGTGGTCAGTGGAGGAATGCCCCCTTACATTGGTAATTAATGGAGACATGCCCCCTTGCATTGGTGATTAGTGGAGAGATGCCTTCTTACATTGGTGATCAGTATAAAGATGCCCCCTTACATTGGTGATTAGTGGAGAACTGTCACCTTACGTTGGTGATCAGTGGAGAAACGCCCCCTTATATTGGTGATCATTTGAGAGATGCCCTCTTACATTGGTGATCAGTATAGAAATGTCCCTTACATTGGTGATTAGTGGAGAACTGTCCCCTTACGTTGGTGGTCAGTGGAGAAATGCCCCCTTACATTGATGATCAGTGGAAAATGCCACCTTACTTTGGTGATCAGTAGAGAAATGCCCCCTTACATTGGTGATCAGTGGAGAGATGCTACATTACACCAGTGGTCAGTGGAGAAATGCCCCTTACATTGGTGGTCAGTGGACAAATTACTCCTTACATTGGCGGTTAGTAGAGAAATGCTTTTATGCATTGGTGATCAGTGGAAAAAAAAACTTACTCCGGTGATCAGTAGAAAAATACCCCCTTACATTTGTGGTCAATGTCCCCTTACATCAGTGATCACTGGATACATGCCTCTTTACACTGGTGATGAGTGGAGAAGTGTCCCCTTTCATTGATGGTCAGTGGAGAAATTACTTCTTAAATTGGTGGTTGGTGGAGAAAACCCCATTTTACATTGGTAGAAAGTGAAATGTTCCCTTACACTTTTGGTCTGCATATTGCCTCTTACATTGGTGGTCAGTGAAGTGCTTCCTTTTATTAGTAATCAGATGGCTAGAAATATCATAGATGTCAGAAATTGCTTTTTGCTTGAGGCATCTCTAGCAACCTCTGGAGCAACCCTTGGATTCCACCGAACCTTGTTTGAGAAAGGTGAAATCTCTGGATATGTGTTAAGTCCCATACACACCATCGGACATTTTGACAACAAACTTCAAAATTTCCATGTTTTCCAAAAAATTTGACCTTGTGTACGCTCCATCGGACAAACTTTTTTGATTTTCACTGGACAAAAGTTCGCTCTGCAAACGGATAAACTTTTCGGCAACAAAAGTCCTACGGTGCAAAGTCCTGCCGTGTGTACAGAAATCCATCAGACTTTAGTACAAACACACATGCCCAGAACCAATGTTAAAATCAACCAACAATAGCAGAAGTTGGCCAAAGGGTGGCGGTAAAGAGCAGAAAAACCACATGATTTTGGGAAAGTTTGCTGAAAAAGTCCTGTCGTGTATGTATGCATACAAAGTTCATGGCCAAGGCCCTTCGGACAAAAAAAACACAGAAAAGTTTGTTTGAAGCCCGATCATGTGTATGAGGCTTTAGGTTGCCTGTTACAGGAAGCTAGGGAATAACAATTTTACATGAGGAGGGCCAAACCTCAAATAGTTAGGGGTGTTTATAATACAGATTAAAGTGGAAGTAAACCCTTCAAATTGATAGTTACAAAAACAGTTAACATTCCCGGCATGCCGGAATGATAGCTGTCACATTTGTTTGTGCTCTCAACCAAACTGCCAAACCATCCAATGGCTGGTTTCATAACAGGTCACATGTACAGCATCATGGCAGTTGCAGATTAAACAGAGGTCAAGATGGCCGCTTCCTTGGCTGAAAACGATAGGAGGGTTTACTTCCACTTTAAGATATTCTAGGATTGACCAGTCACCATGACGATCTTCACCTACCACTACTCCTGTGCAAATGACAGGACCCTGTGCTGCTGGAAGATATGCAACAAGTATACGCCTATATTTTGTTCCATACAACTTCCTTTTAAATCAAGCAGAATATTTGAAAACAGGTAGCGTAGTTGTAGAATATTTAGGATTAGTATTTTTCCTTACCATTACAGGTGTCCTGGATTTAAAGCTACCACAAGGAATTTGCAATGCTGCGAATCTCAAATGACGGGGCTTTGATAACAAAACAAACAATTCATAGCTCTTTTATGAGCTGGCAAGAAATGCTGCAGTAAAAAATAAAAAAGAGTATTGTGCAGCTGTGTTGTGGGTTGTTGCATAGCCCTGAAAACCATTGCTGGGTGAATGTCCTTCTAAATTAACCTTGTTTCCCATTTCCTAATTCATTTCAAGCACATGTTAGCATTAGGCTAGGTTCACACCTAACTGCTGAGTGGCAGGGTGTTAAAGCATGAATATTTTTTCACATGTTAATTTGCGCTACATTAGGCAGACCATTCAAAGCGGGCTGGTACACGCCTCAATAGCCCAGAATCTGGACCTCCTTTTGACAGTGCTGTTTTGCTATAAGCAAGGTGCATAGGGATAGGGGTGGCATACAGAATGAATGGCACTGCATTGCACCATCGCAAGTAGCATTGCATTGCAGCAACACGAAAGTGAACATAAATGTTTCCACACTGTAACAATGTTAACAGGATCTTAATGCACATTGATAGTTAGGCTAGGGTGACCAGATTTTTAAAATGAAATCCGGGGACATATTTTTTTTTACTAGTAATGGCGGCAATCAGCGACTCTCTGCCCGCTGCCGCCACCTTACAGTATGTCAACGATCGGAATTTCCGACAAGAACCTTTCCCACCAAAGAATTTGAGAACCAGCTCTCAAATTTTTGCTGTCAGAAAAATTCAGAGGGGGCCTACACACGGTATTTCCGTCATGATTTTCAGGGCAAAAAAGTGCGTGGTATACGCCGATAAATACGGTACCTGGCTTTTTGCTAACTTGATGGCTAAAAAGAATGTGCACATTTTAGTAAAAGGGGGAAAGGTCTGATTTAAAGTAGGTCAAACGCTTGTTAGAAAAGGGGTCAAATGCACCTGTCAATGAATTCTGAATGAACTCACATTTCTGATGTCATGAGCAGACTCATTGACACCCAAATCCCGTCAACAAAGCCCCATCACTGTTAAAGCGGAGTTCCACCCTAAAAATTTACTTTCTATTAACAGCTTGCCTTTAATGTAAACATTTTTTTTTTTAAACATTTTTTACTCACTTCTATCTGGCTGTTACTAGGCAGATTTCATAATCTGCCTAGTTCCTGGTCCTAGGTGGTTCAACTTCCTGTCCTAAGACCCCATTGCCTCCTGGGAAATGATGACCCTCATTTCCCAGGAGTCTCTGGGCATTACTGTGCCTAAAAATCGCCCAGCATGCACCTCTCCCTAAAAACCAGGAAGAAAAAGGAACTGGGCTTCACATGCCCACACATATGATGGATACGGCCACAACATGAGCTGGAGGATATAAGGCAAGTGTTTGCAATGATTTCTGGAATGATTGGGGAGCTAGTAATATGTTTTACAGACTATTGATTGATTTTAGCTTGCAAAAAAAAAAAAGATTATGCCCGGAACCCTGCTTTAAAGTGGTTCTAAAGGCTGAAGTTTGTTCTTTACCTTTATGCATTCTATGTGCAGATCCCCCTCAGCCCCCCTTATACTCACTCGATTCCGATCAAGCGATGTGCATGAGAGCAGAAGCTCTCCTGGAATTCTCCCTTCTCATTGGCTGTGACACAGCAGTGGGAGCAACCTGCTCTGTGCAATAGTTTTACACAGAGCATCCCCAATCCTCCTCTTCTTGGGGTGTCCCGCCGGTGTGCCTGGCCCTTCCCCATGCTGAGTGCCCCTATAGCACAAGTGCCCCCAGAGCAAGCAGCTTGCTATAGGGGCACTCATCAGCGGGAAGGGCCAGGAGCACCGGCGGGGCACCCCGAGAAGAGGAGGATTGGGGATGCTCTGTGAAAAACCATTTCACAGAGCAGGTAAATATAATAATTTAATAGAAAAAAATGTAGCCTTTACAAACTCTTTACGTTTTTGCACACATATAGCTGGATTCAGGTAGGGTTACGCCGTCGTAACTCTGAATCTACGCCGGCGTAAATGTAAGCGTATTCTGGAAACCAGATACGCTTAAATTAGGCTAAGATACGAGCGGCGTAAGTCTCCTATGCCGTCGTATCTCAGGGTGCAATTTTTCCGTTGGCCGCTAGGTGGCGCTTCCGTTGAGTATGACGTAGATTATGTAAATGACTAGATACGCCGATTCACGAACGTACGTGCGCCCAGCGCATTTTTTTTACGTCATTTACGTATTGCTTTTTCCGGCGTAAAGTTAGTCGAACAAATAGCTGGCCTAGTCAATGTTAAGTATTGCCGTCGTTCCCGCGTCGAAATTTGAAAATGTTACGTCGTTTGCATAAGTCGTCCGTGAATGGGGCTGGACGTAATTTACGTTCACGTCGAAACCAATACGTTGGAGCAATGCACACTGGGATATGTACACGGACGGCGCATGCGCCGTTCGTAAAAACGTCAATCACGTCGGGTCACCACCCATTTACATAAAACACACCCCCTCATCCTCATTTGAATTAGGCACGCTTACGCCTGGCCCCATTTACGCTACGCCGGAGGCAAGTGCTTTGTGAATACAGCACTTGCCTCTCTAACTTACGGCCGCGTAGCGTATATGCCATACGCTACGCCTGCCTAACGCTGCGCCCGCCTACGTGAATCTGGCTAATAATATCAATATTCTATTTAATGTTTCTTCCATCACCGCCAATGACCCAATAACATTATAAAAACATTATACATGATTGTAATTTTACAGTACTACTATAGCATTAGTTGTGCAGTGGCAATACCATCACTTGGCCGTGATTCATTTTCTTTGTGTTCGTTGCTTATAACATTTCTCAGAAGGCTCTTTGCCGTGCCGTGTAGTTGTGCCCTATGAAGCCCTAAAGTGGTTTCGTAGATGAGACTCCGCTAATGCAGGACTCTAACCACATAGATAGATGTATTTATCAGTGAGAATAAATGAGTTTTCCAAATTCACAAGCCATTAAAAATATAGACAGCTTAGTAAATATGCAAGTGGCGGAACGCCAGGACATTCGTTGGCAGCAATAGGAGCTTGCTCCAAGCAGTCTGCAGACTAAACACAGCAGCCGCATCTCTGCAGCATCTCCTCACTTCTTTTGTTTGGCTTTCATTGCTAATGATACTCTTGGCACATCTGACCTACTGTAGTTCTGTTTAATTGTAAAACAAATCAAGTTTCTCCAGTGTAGGATTATGTATGCAAATCATAAAGCGAAGATAGGAAGGTTGTTTTGAAGATTAAATGGATGTTAGCTGAAGCTTTTGTGCTCCGTATCTGCAAGCTGCGGCGTGCCGCTCATCACCTGTAGTCTGCCACGTGTGGCCTTGTCTAGCTTTAGAGAAGTTAAATAGTCTCTGTGAAATATTAAGCACTAAGGCTTCGCTTAATGTAACCTCATAACCAGCAATAGTGTCAAATGGCTATGGATAAAATAATAACGCTGTCTGCAGGAGAGGTGCCGTGATTGTGCAAAGCTGTCAGCGTTGACGTAACGGGGACCCACACACTGAAAGTAATTGGTAAGCTGATGATTTTGTGGATTGTTGCTAAGTGTCCTAAGGGTTTGTAGATGCCAGGTTATGTCAAGTAGGGTTAGTCGAAGAGATGGATCTTCAGGGAGAGTGTAAACCTCTGAAGGCTGGGAAGCTTGATGAAGTGAGACGAAAATTCAAGACAGTGGAATGATAGCAGCAGAGTGAATGTACGCTAGGGCACAAGATGACAGTCTTCCTTTTCTCTCATTGCTGTTTTAGATTCTAACATTGTAGACTTGAAATTGCTAGTTGTAATACTAACATTGGGGGTTATTTACGAAAGGCAAATCTACTTTGCATTACAAGTGCAAACTACCAGTGCAAAGTGCACCTAAAATTGCACTGAAAGTTCAGTCGCTGTAAATCCGAGGAAGAAAATAAAAAACGGCATTTTAGCTTGCACATGATTGGATAATAAAATCAGCAGAGCTTCCCCTCATTTCAGATCTACCCCTCAGATTTACAGCCACTGCACTTCCAAGTTTCCAAATTTGCCTTTCGTAAATAACCCCCAATATGTCTTTGCTAATTATTAGGTATGTGAGTATTAACCTCCTTAGCGGTAATCCCGAGTCTGGCTCGGGGTAAGATTTCTTTACCAAAAGCGGTATCCCCGAGCCAGACTCGGGGCCACCTCGCAGCATCCACAGGCACAAGTTACTTACCTTGTCCCTGGATCCTGCGATGCATCCCCGCTGTGTGAGCGAGCGGCGTCCTCGCTTGATTCACACAGTGCCTGTGTGCCACCGATCTCCGTTCCCTGCGACGTTACGATGCACGGGGGCGGAGAACGGCGCCAAATTCCAAAAAGTAAATAAACACAATATATACAGTATACTGTAATCTTACAGATTACAGTACTGTATGTAAAAAATACACACCCCTTTGTCCCTAGTGGTCTGCCCAGTGCCCTACATGTACTTTTATATAATAAAAACTGTTCTTTCTCCCTGCAAACTGTAGATTGTCCATAGCAACCAAAAGTGTCCCTTTACAGTATGTCAAAAATGGTTTTAGAGCAGCTAGAAAACAGCGATAATAAATTATAATCACTTGCAGAATTGAGCGATAGCGATTTGTGGGGAAATTCATCATAAAAAAATAAAAGTAATGACAGCGACAATTCTGCAACTGAGCAAATTTCTGTGTTTTTGATTTGATTACATTATTGAATAATTGTTGTTATAATTACATTATTATTTGTTAGCATTATTTATAGTTATTTATTATATTATAATTTATGATTTTGTGTTTAAAACTTTATCATACCCGGGATGTCTACTACACTCTTGTTTGGTCAGATTTAAGTGAGTTATTCCTAAGAATTACAGGCCTACAATGTAAAACGCCAAATTTCCATGCAAAAGAATTGTACCGCTTTTGGTACAAAATTCCAGACATAATCATACCGCCAGGGAGGTTAAGATGCAAGTTTGAACATCCGCTGATCTTGCTAGTACAGTAAGTAGGAAGAACCCGTATTTAAGAGGCGCACTCCCTGTGTACCTTGGCCTAGGGTTTATTTTAGGGATCACATTTTGGAAATGCCAAGTCCCTATGCCAAATTCTTACCTGACTGCTGTATCAAACTTATCTGTTGTTATTTTACTATTTACTTTATTTTTTGCCTTAGGATAAAATATGCTGTTCTTATAGGGACACTTGAAAAATTAGTTGGATCCTTAGGATGGTAATTGGACTCAACTTCACATGTGTCTATGATGGAACTCTGCCAAGAGCCTCTTCTGGCCTCAGGGCAGAGCCAAAACACGTGATGTCTGGGCGGCAGCTGAGTACAGCTGCAGCTCACTAGCAGTGCAAATTGGAATGTCCACTGGCTGTCTTATTGCCTAAGATGATCTCTAGATAGGACTGCAACCTGGCATGTGGCTGTACTTCATACCACAATAACATTGTATGCAATCATGCTCACAAAAACTGATAAAGATTCATCTACTATTTTAGTTTTTACAGAAATAGGATCAATTTTGCCCAGTCCGACAAGTTAAGCCCTGTACACACGTTTGGTTTGTCCGATGAAAACAGACCGATGGACTGTTTTCATCGGACAAACCGATCGTGTGTGGGTTTGTTTTCCATCGGTGAAAAAAATTAGTTTTAACATTTTCCTATGGATGAAATACCGATAGCAAAAAACGATCGTCTGTGTGGAAGTCCTTCGGTCAAAAATCCACGCATACTCAGAATCAAGTCGACGCATGCTCGGAAGCATTGAACTAAATTTTTTTCAGCACGTCGTAGTGTTTTACGTCACTGCGTTTTGGCACGGTCGGATTTTTGACTGATGGTGTGTAGGCAAGACTGATGAAAGTCAGCTTCATCGGATATCCGACGAAAAAATCCATCGGACTAGATTCCATCAGATATCCGATCGTGTGTACGAGGCTTTACTGTACATCTGGGTCAGACAATGATTGTATTTTTTTTATGCAATTAACCTCTCTGAACATCACCTGGCCAACCATTATAACAAAAAAAAATAACTGGAAGGGTTTGAATTTTCTTTATCCCATCACCAATGCATTTATCCCAAGATACGCTGGTTACCAGAAATGTCTAGTAGTCCTATTCCTGATTCAACTTGTGAATTTATTTATCAATAGTCTTAAGCAAGCAAACAAGTTTCACTTATCCAGTCTTTAAGCAGTCGGTGTATATGACCATATCCAGCTACAATTTTATGTCTGAAGGTAGGTCCATATTTTTTAAGTACAACTTCACTTTAGTGTTTATACTCATGATGGTCTGCAGCCATTCAGAAGAGCATGGCCTAAACTGCAGAAATAAATGGAGTGAGTGGCACGTTTGTGCAGTAGAAGCTTAGTGCCGGTTCACACAGGGGCAACCTGACTTACAGCGCGACTTTGCAAGGCAACTTCAGCGCGTCTTCAGCGTGACTTGCAGAAACTTACAACGCGACTTTGGCTCCAGGACAGGCGACTTTGGCTGTGGCCAATCACAGAATAATCAGCTCTGTGGGAGGGAAGGGTTTGCCTGAGTAAACTATTTTCTTTTCCTGTAAAGTTGCTTCAGTTAGGATGGTGATCCGACTTTGGAGGCAACTTCCATTGAAATCTATGGGTGCAAGCTGCCTACAAGTTGCCTAGAACTCGCCTTGAAGTAGTACAGGAACCTTTTCTGAAGTCGGAGCGACGTCAGTAGTGTACATTAAGATTAACTAACATGAGATTACTGATGTCAAGCCACTTGGGGCGACTTGAGGTCTGACAAGTAGGATCCTAAGTCGCTGTAGTGTGAACCAGCAGTGTATTCAGGACTTTTTTCTCCAAAGGTTGTGCGTTAACGAGCAGTTCATACAATAAATATCTGAAGATCGGGTATTAGGGTATTTATTTAGGTAGGTACTGCCACTTGGAATGTGGGGGGAAGATTTAAAGGACAACTGTACGAAAAGCTGTCTTTTCCCTTGTTCCCGCCTCCATAAACATTTATGCAACAGTACAGAGGCAAGCTTTAACGCCATGACAGCACATGTATGCATTTGTGCTGAGAGTAACCTCACTGGGCGCCCTCAGAGCCATTCAGGTAACTTGGCAAAGACAGCCTACATGTGCTTTTTTTTCTTTTTAAGAACAGTAGTGCTTTTAAAGTGGTAGTAAACCCTAGCATGTACCCAGTGAAGTGACTGGCCTCAGGTAATAGCCAGAGATGAAGCAAATCCTACTACATAAGTTGTACCTGTCTATTGGCAGCCCTCTCGTCTCTACATCTGTTCAAAGTTCTGAATTATAAAGCTTGTCTGAGAAAGAGAAAAAAAGGGTATGGAGAGCTAAAGTTATGCTCCATACACACAATCGGTTTTCCCGTAAAAAAAAAAACGGATGTTTTTTCCAACGGAATTCCGCTCAAGCCTGCCTTGCATACACACGGTCAGACTGTCAAGAACGCTGTGACGTAAAAGACTACGACGAGCCGAGAAAATTAAGTTCTATGCTTCTGAGCATGCGCCGATTTGTTCCTGGAAATTCCGATCAGATTTTTTCCTGATGGGGAAAAAAGAGAACCTACTCTCTATCTTTTTCCAGAAGTTTTTCCGTTGGAAAAAGCCTAATGGAGCATACACACGGTCGGTACTCCCGACCAAAAGCTCTCAGCTGACTTTTTCCAACGGGAAAACTGATCGTGTGTATGGGGCATAACACTCTGCAGAGCTCAGTGAGGAGAGCTCTAAAAGCTGATTGGAGGGGAGGGAAGGGGAGGGACGGAACACAACACCTCCCCCTTTCACACAGCACACAGGAACAGAGATGAGGCTGTCAATCTGTTGGAGGTCCCTCCCCTGTCACCTTTTTTTTCTTGGTGTCAGGAAAACTTGTCAGAAGTGATTCATGCTGATAGAAGACGACCGGGGCTTCAGACCGAAATTACACTTGGTGCTCTTAACCTCCCTAGCGGTATGAATATTTCAGATTTTAGGTGCTGAAAGCGGTACCATTATTTGCAAGGAAATTTGGCGTTTTATACTGTAGGCCTGTAATTCTTAGGAATAACTCACTTAAATCTGACCAAACAAGAGTCTAGTAGGCATCCCGGGTATGACATTTTTAAAAAAACTAAATTATAAATTATAATATAATAAATAATTATAACAAATAATAATATAATTATAATAAAAATTATTCAATAATGTAATTAACTCAAAATCACTGAAATTTGCTCAGTTGCAGAATTGTCGCTGTCATTACTTTTATTTTTTTATGACGAATTTCCCCACAAATCGCTATCGCTCAATTCTGCAAGTGATTATAATTTATTATCGCTGTTTTCTAGCTGCTCTAAAACCATTTTTGACATAAAGGGACACTTTTGGTTGCTATGGACAATCTACAGTGTGCAGGCAGAAAGAACAGTTTTTATTATATAAAAGAACATGTCGGGCACTGGGCAGACCACTAGGGACAAGGGGGATGTGTATTTTTTACATACAGTACTGTAATCTATAAGATTACAGTATACTGTATGTATTGTGTTTGTTTACCTTTTTGAATTTGGCGCCGTTCTCCGCCCCTGTGCGTCGTAACGTCGCAGGGAACAGAGATCGAAGGCACATGAGGACATGAATCGAGCGAGGACCCGCTTGCTCACACAGTGCGGTGGCATCGCTGGATCCAGGGACAAGGTAAGTAAACCATGCCTGTGGATTCAGCGAGGCGAGCCCGAGTCTGACTCGGGGTTACCGATTGCAGCAAAAAATGTAACCCCGCGTCAGGGGGGTTAATTGAGACAAGCACACACTGCAAGGATATGCTTTGTTCATATTTCATGTTTGAGGTTTACAACCACTTTAGGCACACCTAGATTTGGATATATTTTGTATGTTATGTTAAATAATCTGAAAGTTTATACTGGTGATTACTGGTGATTATTATCAAAAACATGACAGTACATCTCAATATCTTAATCCCTTATTGATACATCGGGGGTTATTTACAAAAGGAAAATCCACTTTGCACTACAAGTGTAAACTAAAAATGCAAAGTGCGCTTGAAATTGGAAGTGCAGTCGCTGTAAATCTGAGGGGTACATCTGAAACGAGGGGAAGCTCTGCTTTTTTTTATCCAATCATGTGCAAGCTAAAACTTTTTTTTTTTTTTTCCTTGCATGTCCCCCTGGGATCTACAGCGACTGTACTTCCAGTGCAATTTCAAGTGCACTTTACACTTGTAGCTTGCAGTGCAACGTAGATTTGCCTTTAGTAAATAACCCCCATTGTGAATTAGAACACCAAAACAGTTAATAAATAAGTAAAAAGTCCGCTGTGAATTCATTATTTTAAATTTCTCTGTGAATTTAGTAGGTGTTGTGAAATTACCTACACGGTGGTGTTTTTTTTTTTTGGACATATAGATTAAAAAATAAATAAAAATGATTTACTACCTTTAACCAGCCACAGTTGTGAGCTTTTAGTGTATTGCTTATAACAAGTAAAGCTGTCTAGCAATCAGCTCCCCAGTTATGAATGAAAATTGACAAGATTGTATTTATCATGGGCCTCCTACACTTTTTGCTTCAGGGAATTTTGCACCTTCTGCCTTTTAAAATAATTAATTATTTTTTTGGCCCGTTTTAGATTTTTTCACGCAGCTTTACTCACATGTGATTTTTAACACTAATTCTCACACTATGTTTTTTTAATTTATGCTAATAGATCTTTCTGACAGCTGTCACTGTATGTTCGAGGTTAAAGTCAGTGACTGACACATTGTATCATATGGAGATGTCATATAGATTAGCTAGCCATGATAACAAGTCATCTGTTAATACCGTGTTTACTGCAAAGCATAGGTATACAGGGCCAAGCGTAGTAAAGCCGTGTACACACGATCGGTTTGTCCGATGAAAAAACACAGATGGACTGTTTCCATCGGACAAAACGATCGTGTGTGGGCCCCATCGGTCATTTTTCCATCGGTGTAAAAAAATAGAACATGTTTTAAATTTTTCCTATGGATAAAAAAACTATAGGAAATTCCGATCGTCTGTGTGGAACTCCATTGGAGAAAAATCCACGCATGCTCAGAATCAAGTCGACGCATGCTCGGAAGCATTGAACTTCATTTTTTTCAGCTCGTCGTAGTGTTTTACGTCACCGCGTTTTGGCACGGTCGGAATTTAGTCTGATAGTGTGTATGCAAGACTTATGAAAGTCAGCTTCATCGGATATCCGACTAAAAAATCCATTGGATTTGATTCCGTCAGAAATCCAATCGTGTGTACAGGGCTTAAGTCTTCAAAGCTAAATACTGAATAAAATCCAAAGGTACCCTTGCAGCTGCAAGGGTTACATGCTTATCCTTATACCTTACTCTTCCAACAGCTGGTGCTCTCATTTCTATAGCTCTAGGTTTTGTGGGTGGGCTCTAGGCATGCTCCTTTACAATGCAGAACTACTTCCAATTGGGGAATACGGATCTTTCACATCATAAGCAGTCATGTTGCTCACTGTGGATGGTAGTGGAAACGCAGCTGATGTTAATCACTGGCCTAGTTGGAGTAGCAGGGGAGTGACTTAAGCCTTGTATACACGTTCGAAAGAATTTTCTTTCGAAAATCGTATTAAAGAATTTTCGTACGAATTTCACCCCGTTAGTGGGCTGCAGCAACAGCCGATTTTCGTGCGGCAAACAAATTTGAGAAATCCGACATGTTGGAATTTTTTTGAAAAACTAACGATTTTCTGATCAATGATGGGAGAATCGTGCGAGAAATGTAATAGAAAAAAAATGCGCATGTGCAAGAAAAGAATATTCCCGGAGAGAAACGAATATTCCCGGAGAGAAACTAATATTCCCGGCAACATGAAGGTTTGGTCGGCCGAATTTCGAAAAATCAGTGGTGATATAATCGGACCACAAAAAAAAAACTTTCCGATTTTGAAAAGAAAATTTGTTCGAAATTCGACCGTGTATGGCCTGCTTTAGACCCCTTTCTCACGGAGGAGCTTAAAGCGGTTCTCCACCCTAAAGTGAAGTCCCGCTGATCGGAACCCTCCCCCCTCCGGTGTCACATTTGACACCTTTCAGGGGGAGGGGGGTGCAGATACCTGTCTAAAGACAGGTATTTGCACCCACTTCCGGCCCGGCATTCACAGGCAAAAGATGGGCATTGCGTCACATCCCGTCACCCCCCCCCCCCCGTTGTGTGATGGGAACACTCGGCTCCCAGCACACAGCGGGAGCCAATCGACGGGCGTGGTGCGACTCGCGCATGCGCCGTAGGAAACCGGGCAGTGAAGCCGCAGCGCTTCACTTCCTGGTTCCCTCAGCGTGGATGGCGGGGGGGAGCAGCAGGGTCGCCGCTGGACTCCAGGACAGGTAAGTGTCCTAATATTAAAAGTCAGCAGCTGCGGTATTTGTAGCTGCTGGCTTTTAATATTTTTTTTGGGCGGAACATCCGCTTTTAAAAACTGCCCAGGAAATGTTGGGTGTTTTTGCGGTGCTTTTACAGCACTTTTGGGGCACTTTTGTGGTGTAAGCCGTGCGCTTTTTTTTAGGTTGCGTGTCTAAAAAAAAATAAAAATTTTGCGGTGCTTTTGAAGCGCTTTTTGTGTGCTTTTGAAGCACTTCCTGTTCATGTCAATGGAGAGGGGCTTTTTTTTTTAAAAGCTCTCCAAACATGCTCAAAAAATGCTGCTTGCAGGACTTTTTTCCACCACCCTGCCAGCGCACCACCCCAGTGTGAAAGCTTCTATTGAAATGAATGGAAAGCAGTTTTCAGGAGTATTTCAGGCACTTTTTTTTAGTGCGAAAGCACCTGAAAAGCGCTTCAGTGTGAAAGAGGTCTTACAAAAACAATACATCACGATCAAAAACCCAGACAACGTTCATAAAATAAGCAGAAAAACAAGGGAAAACCATATGGGTTTCGTAGACACCACAACATGGATATAGTTACAAACATATGAAGGTGTATCCCCTAGGACAGTGATGGTGAACCTTGGCACCCCAGATGTTTTTGATCTATATTTCCCATGATGTTCATGCACTCTGCAGTGACGTTGGGCATAATGGGAAATGCATTTCCAAAACATCTGGGGTGCCAAAGTTTGCCATCACTGGCCTAGGAACTTATCCTAATAACCATACATATATTTGAATGCAAGCCATTTGCATCCAGGGACACTCATTTCTCACCTAACTGCAGGTAGTTACTCCATGGTTGATTACATCCTAACACCCATGGATGGCTATGGCCACTGTCACTGCTTTGTATAGCTATCTACAGCCACTTTTGCATCAAGCTGCAGATTTGTACTGGATTCTAGACGCACATGGTACATGTTTGCCATGTGAATATGGCTATAGAGTAGGAAGGATGGCTTTCATGTAATCTTCACTTTTGACTTGCAAACACATGTGTCCCTTTCCAAACTACCATTTGGGACACCCTCCCTTCCCAAAAGGCGGGATTTATGATTTCGCTAATCACAAGCAGGGGGCAGGGATTGTGCTCCTCCAGGCATTCATGGCCAGGACAAGTACTGTCAGTGAATAAAGCGGTAATGTGGTGGCCTTTTTTGAGGGCATCAGATTGGCCTGGGGGGTGGCGGTGTCAGTTTCATTCCGGGACACTGTATTGTCCTGGAATAAAGTTGCTCGGGACAGACCTGCAAAATGCGGGACTTTCCCTGGCAATCCGGGACACGTGGTCACCCTAGTCCCTGGTATATATGGAAAAAAAGGTTAATTGTATGAAATCAAATTATCTATAGCTGGACAGTTTAAATGATACCTTTCCAGTCCCAATTTCAGTTGTTCGGTTTTTGTGATTTTTGTTCATATTCTTTTCTTCCTTTCAGTGTACAGCAAATATATGTGGTGACGCTGATTGTTTTTGATTTGCATCAATGCTGAGACTGCTTGTTTGGCTCCTCAGACAGTGATGGGCACTCTCTTAACAAGGTAGTGCCTCGGGTACATGAAGCGATTTCCAGCAACATGCAGCTGCCAGACTCTTTCAGTTCCAGTATGACCTAGAGACAGATAATGACTGAGCTCAGCCCTCAATACAATTCTCCGGTCCTGAAAGAGCCATCTCATTTGGATGCTATGAACTATCTCCTTTTTTACTCAAAAACACAGCATGGATGCAGACCTGCTTCCTACGTGGTTTTATTCTTGGCAATAAAGTGCTGCTTAGTCAGGCCATTTGTGGGAAAAGATTACAGCATAGCAATAAGAAGGTACTGTATGTGTGCGTGTATGCACAATGGGAATGCAATAAACAATACATGTATAATGATGTATGAACACATTTTTTTTGCACCTTGAGTAATGCTTTTGAGTCCTATTGATCATTACTGAACAAAGCTTGTTAGGCTGTACCAGGATATTGGTTTGCTGTTGTGTATCGGGATCCTCTTATCCTACATATGTAGGCTATATTTATGCACACAGTCTTCTAATTTGCTGAATAGCACGACTCAAATCCAAGAAAGTCTATGTAATTTCAACCCATGACATGTGGCTCCTTCATTATCTTTGTTTGATTGGCATGCTATTTCCTATCTACGTATCCACTATGCTTTTTAATGCTTCATAAGCAAATCTAGGTGGAATTATGCCTCGTACACACGGCAGGACTTTCCGAGAACAAAAGTCAGACCGCCCTTTTTTCTCTGAAAGTCTGGCCGTGTGTATCCTCCATCTGACTTTTTTTGTCGGAAGTCCGATGGACCGTAGATAGAGAACCTGTTCTCTTGCTTTCCGACGGACTCACGGTGGACTTTTGCACAACCAAAAGTCCAGCCGTGTGTACGAGGCATTAGAATCAGTAAAATGTAACATTTGCCATGTGAAAAGCCAGTACCAGCCTGTGGTTTTGTGGCATTTAGGTGATCTCCGCCAATGAAGATAGCCCACTCATAGATATGACCTCATTATTAAAAATACTGGTATAGTAATGGTGCAGTTCTACAACAAAACTGTCCGTCATAGATATTCCCTTCTTTCCAATAGTGTTTTTTCCACTATGTGAAAATATGGCTCATCAGTCAACAAGAAACGCAATACTAAATGACCTCAGCTCTTTAAAGTTCAAGTGATATCTACCAGTGTAGATGGCCTATTGGTGTACGAACATGAGCGCCTTACAAAAAATTGTGGCATATTATTGGTACAGCTCTGCAACAAAACTGTCTTGCATGGATCTTGGGATGCACATTGACTAATTGGTTAGCACTAGGGTCACTGGTTAGGAATCCCAACCATACTTCCACAGAATTTGCATGCTCTCCTTGTGACTACGTGGGTTTCTCCTGGGTATTCTGGTTTCCTCCAAACTCCAAAGACATGCTGGTAGGTTATTTTGTACCTGTCTAAAAATGGCCTTAGTATTGGTTTCTATGCAGAAGTGAGCCTGATTTTGCGCTTTCCAGCTTTAGTAAATAAACCCCATTGTGTACCTAAAAGTGGGGTAGTACACAGGAAAAAATGCATGTTGACAAGGGGAGTGTAGAGGTGGGTGGGGAGTCTACTGACATCCCGACTCCACCCACCAAGCTCCAGACAACAGATCCACCCACAGAATCTGCAGTTTTTCAGTTCTTATAGCAGACAGAGGGGAGACATTTGTCAGGTAAGGATACATGCAGGAGGCATGTATATCCTTCCAGATCAACACTATGGCAGTAGTTTAGAAAGGACAAGAGTGGGTTTACATTCACTTTAAGGGCAGGGATTTATGTGGATGTACAATATACTGTATATGTAAATAGTCAATGATATACAAATATCTGTAATAGGATTAATTTCTATTCAATGCTGTATTTTCAACTGTATGAGTGTGAAAATATGTCTCAGTCAGCAAGAAACACAATAATAAAAGACTTCAGTCCTGTAGAATTCCAGTGATATCCACCAGGGAGCCCATTGGTATACATGAGCTCCTTACTAGAAATGCTGGCATAATATTGGTACAGTTCTTTAACAAAACTGTCTTCCATAGATATTGTTTTCTATTCAGTGCTGTATTTTTTTGTGAAAATATTGCACATCAGTCAAGGAATGCAATACTAAAAGGACTGAGCCTTTATTTATGAACTTATTGTACTGTGACATAACTGCCACAGAAAGAGGAACTACTCTCACACCTACTAGTTCATTTGGGACAGCCCATGCTAGTATTACAGAATAAAGTAAATGTAAAAAAATGCCTACAAGTGCCGGTTTCCTCAACTGAGTTATGTGCCTTTCAAGTGCATAAGGCTTCCAGATAAAAATATGAAAAGTATTATGATGATCATAACTACAATGCCCAATGTTTTTTTTTTGTTTGTAATCAGTACACAGCTCAATTAAAACCTTATAGTGAACCTTTCCTTACAAAATAAGGAAAGCAATCTAAAGAAAAAGGATGCAGCATAACGAGCATGCATATAAATACCAAGTGGTGTTCTAGCACCTTGAGACCCTCTAAACCTGCTGTGGCCAGAAATGCAAATATACTGTAGACTTTTCGAAGTAGGCAAAGGCTGGTTCACCTCCTCCTGTCTCCTGTGCTTAGTTAATGTCATAGGTGCAGAAAGTAAGGGGTCAGTTCTTGATGTCCAAAAGTCAGTGGCCCGGATTCAAGAAGCAATTGCGCCTGTGTAACCATAGGTTACACAGCGCAATTGCTTACTTGCCCCGGCGTTACGAATGCTCCTGATTCAGGAACATCGTAACGCCGACTGCAGCCTAAAATCTGCGCGGCATAAGGCTCTTATGCCACGCATATCTTAGGCTGCATTCTTGCGATGGCCGCTAGGGGGACGCCATTCACGTTCACTTTGAAGCAAATGACGTCCTTGCGACGTCATTTGCCGCAATGCACGTCAGGAAAGTTTCCCGATGGAGCATGCGCTCTACGCTCGGCGCGGGAGCGCGCCTAATTTAAATGATTCCCGCCCCCTACGGGATCATTTACATTAGGTGCCCTTACGCAGGGCAAGTTTACACAGCGCACACGCAATTTACGGAGCTACTGCTCCGTGAATCGTGGGTAGCGCAGGAAATTTGCGGGGGCACAGGGCAAAAACGCTGCCCTGCGCCTCCGTAACTAAGGGGCAAATCTACCTGAATCCGGGCCAGTATTTACATCTCATAGTGCCTTATGTTTTCGAGGGCCCCAGGGGCACTTGCAAAGACATTGGAATATGTATGCAAACAGCTGAGGGTAGTAAGTGTAGTCCATTCCAAGTACAGATGGTGCCCTGTAGGTTTGAACCCGTGTGCAAACACGCCTGAGTGCATCCCTACTGCCTATTTGGGGCAAAGTAACAGGTTTTCTTTAGAGTAGGTAAGGCAAGGAGCACATACTATTCATCAAATTGCTGCCTGGTTCACTCACCAGAGCCAGAAAAAAACTTGCACTTCCCAGTATGGAAGCACGCATACCTGTCTCCACGGCTTCCCCCTCCCTTTACATTTTTTTGCTTGTAGCCTGAACAGCCAATCACCAGGCCCAAGGTCAAAACTTTTCCAGTGGAGAGCTAAAGCAGACAAACAGTTTAGCAATATAGTGCATGGATTGGAAGTAGGGATGAGCTCAGGCGTGTTTGGTTCCTAGTATGAACCCAACTGAGCAAGCCTGCTATTACTCTAATACAGTGGCCTCCAAACTTTCTAAACAAAGGGCCGGTTTACTGTCCTTCAGACTTCAGGAGGGCCAGATGAGGGTAAAAAAAATTCTGGCATCAGTAGGAGTAAACATCACCACATTTGGTATTAGTTTAGAGGAATAGTGCCCAATCATGGGTATCAGAAGGAGGAATAGTGCCCTATTATTAGTGTCAGTGGGAGAAATGGTGCTTCATTGTTGGTGTTCAATGGCAGAATAGTGTCTTGTATCAGTGCTCCAAAGGTCCAGATAAAAGCAAGCAAAGGGCTGCGTCCAGCCCCCGGGCCGTAGATGGAGACCCCTGCTCTACTAGACTAATCAAAACTGGTTGAGGCATTTGCTTTACCACTGCCACAAGTATACACACCCATTGTATAAATTCATGCCCGGCTACAGATGATTGGCCCAATACAGGAGATAGCTTTTGGGTGGGCTGCCTTGAATGGGTGTTGACTAGCATCTGAAAACAACTGAACTTATCACTAATTGTAAGCATGTGCTTCTAAACAAGAGAGATCACTTGATTCCACATCCATGCTAAATAGCGCAGATGGACAAATCTGTGGTGCCAACTGTTGTATTGTGACAGCCTGCACCCACGGTTGTCAGAATACACAAACCGTGGCTGCATCAGAATGCATGAAAGTGCTGTTCACCCAAGAATTTCCCACCCAGCTTCATCGACACAAATAGAAAAATGTACTTTTATCAAGCCAGGTGGTGCCAATAAGGCCACCTATGGAAGGAATTTCAGCTGATTTAGCAGGAAGCCCTAACACCCCATTCACACCTCCTCGACAAAACGCCCGACGCCGGACGCTCGTGCCGCTGGAGGGGAGAATTCCCATTGCTGTCTATGAGATGGTTCACATCTCATAGACGCCGTACGCCTGCCTCCTGAAAAAAAGTCCCGGACCCTTTTTTTCAGGCGGCATTGGCGTTCGGCCATACAAAGCAATGGGAAGGATTTGTAAAAAAAATAAAAAAAAGTTACACTATTCGCGGCAAAATACGCCGCGTACGCGCCGTTACTTGTCGCGGAGGTGTGAATGCAGCCTTAAGCGACCCTGATATTTCCTCTGAATGGACAAAGTAGGGGTTTGTTTTAAGTATACCTGCAAGAGTTATGAAGTTTCTGCAAGCTGAGATCTTTTAACAAAATTTTGAATTTTTAATGCAACACAGAACTCTATCAGAAAGATGTTAAACCCCCCTTAAATTTGATTGTTTGATAAACCACTGACAAGTAAGACATTAAATAACAGCTGTCACACAGAGGATAGGGCAGCGTTATATAAATTGTTTACCTGTCTCTACCTGATCACTCTGCCCGTAAAGGCTTTAGCGGCAATTTCATTTTCACTTGGAATTACCTAGTCCTATTTTCTTAGCAAGGAAAATAAAACGGTGGCACAGATGGACTTGTTAAAAGTCTCTGTTCATTTTGAAACTCGAGTAGAAAACCACTTTTGATGTCAAAGACAAGCAGTACATAAAGCGGGAGTTGTATGGCAAAAGCCTCGATGATTGCCAATACTGGACGCCACTTCTTGCTGTCAAGAAATATTGGCTTATTACAAGAATGGTATAGGGAGCAAAGTGCAACCACTCATACAAACCATTCACAGTTCACTTTGCTGAAGTCAAACCATTGCACAGTCCATTGTGAATAGGAGATGTTAGTACTGCCCTTTGCACTTAACCCTAAGGTCTGTATTAAATACGCCTAATGAAGTCCCGTAGTTAGTCCTGCTAATGCCAGTCACCTGGAAAGAATGGGGCTCTTCTAAACACCCGATTGCTGAAGTGTCAGTACTAATTATGCTTCAATTAGCTAAGAAATTGTTGCCAAGAAACCCCCAACATGGATAAGTGGTAATGTCATCCGTCAGCTTTACATTATATACAGACGCTTTCACCCTCATTGTTTTTACGCACATAGAGCATGGAATAATACTTTCCACTTCAGCTCAATAAAAATGTAAAGAATATCTAGCCTGTAAATCGGGTAATTGGCATGTAAATAAGTAGTTTTATATGCAAGCATTATTTTTAACTGAATTATATTTAGTTTACTAAAGGATTGCGTATCATAAACAGTTGCCTTTTTAAAAAAAAAAAAGAAAGTTTTCACCTTTTTTGTATTTCTTTTGGGCTCTTTGCAGTCACTTCTTATCTACATGCACTGTATGGATGGCTGCATGATATTTTTTTTGGTCATTTTGGCTTATGACAATAGTGGCCATGCCTATGTACTGTCAGGCCCCGTACACACGGCCGAGAAACTCGACGAGCAAAACACATCGTTTTGCTCGTCGAGTTCCTTGTGAAGCCGCCGAGGATCTCGGCGAGCCAAATTTTCCCATTGCCGTCGAGCAAAAAGAAGACATGCTTTCTTTTTGGCCTGACGAGATCCTTGGCGGTTTCCTCGTTGAAAAGTGTACACACGACCGGTTTCCTCGGCAAAAAAAAAACCCAGCAAGCTTCTTGCTGGTTTTTGCCGAGAAACTCGGCCGTGTGTACGGGGCCTAATGTGTGTTGAAACGGCCATTCGCAGTCTCCATTGGAGGCCTATGTGGCAAGGTGACAACTTAGGAGTGCAGTTGGGGGACAGGGATTGAGTGTTGAACAAAGTGTCTGAACAAATACTTTCATGGCAGGTATTATTTTCTAGCTCTTCGCCAATCTATCTAAAATAAACATATAAAATAAAATTTTTAACTTACCGTATTTATCGGCGTATAACATGCACTTTTTCCCCCTCAAAATCAGGGGAAAATTGTGAGTGCGTGTTATACACCAAACGGCTGCCTCGGAGGGGAAGGAGGGAATGAGCGCCGCCGAAATAGACAGAGCCAGCCGAGTGTACTGTGTAGTGGGCTCTGCTCGCAGTCACGCCCAGTCCCACCTCCTAGCATTTACGCCCTGCCATTGGACTGGTGTTATGTCCATCATAGGAGCCGGGCCAAGGGGCGGGACAGTGCAGAACTGCTAGAGGAGCCGAATACACAGGACATCCAGCTCTGTCTATCTTCTTTTCCTTAAACTTCCCTGCTGAAAGTTTTTTCCTTAAACTTCCCTCCTAAACTTGGGGTTATACACCTATGCGTGATATACGCCGATAAATACGTTAATTAGCACTTAAAGCAATCATCGCTCCTTGCTTCCCCCTGGCCTGCTATTTTGACAGTGCAATACCAGCAGCTCTCATTTGCTGTAAGCAAGCTCCCAGTGTTAAATTGACAGCACTCCCTAAAGCTGATCTCTGGGGATGTGATAAAAAAATAACTTTTGTAGTGCCCCACCCCTCATTGCAAAGGTTAAATGCTCATTATGGGGTTAATTTACTAAAGACAAATAGATTGTGTACTTTGCAAAGTGCAGTTGCCCTCTGCAAGAGCAGTTGTCCCAGAGCTTAGTAAATGAGCAAAAGCTTTGCTGCCTTTCATCATCCAATGATATGCAAGCAAAATATTTATTTATTTTTCATAATTTTTTCTTGCACATATTTGGGTATTCTTTGAAAAGTGAAGCTTTACATCATTCACAAAGCTCTGGAGCAACGGCACTTTGCAACGTTCACAGTCTTTCTGCCTTTAGTAAATCAACCCTCTTAGTCTAGGGAGAGCTGAACTGGCAGGAATACACAACTGACTCCCCACTCTAGATGGAGCTATCCTTCTCTCCCTAAAATCATCATATACAATAAAGGGCTATTAACCCTATATTATGCATAGAGTGGGGCAAGCAAGTGACCACTACCCAAAGCACCCTAGAGAGCACATTAAAGTGGAGGTTCACCCTATAAAAAAATTCTAACAATACAGCCAGCCCAGTCCTGCATATAAAATGACACTGACCTTTTTTTTTCCTTTGCCGTAGATAGCGTTTAGCCGTGGAATTCACCGCGGCTTCCGAGTAGGGAATCCCGCGGGAGTGGGCGTTCCTATTGTCATGCCAATTGATTGACATGCTAAACGACGGCGCACACAGCGCGTCACGACTTCCCGAAGGAAGCTCGGCTCTATTCGGCGCCTGCGCACCGGCGCCGAATAGAGCCGAGCCGACCCGAGCTTCCTTCGATGAGTCGTGACGCGCTGTGTGCGCCGTCGTTTAGCATGTCAATCAATTGGCATGACAATAGGAACGCCCACTCCCGCGGGATTCCCTACCTGGTAGCCGCGATGAATTCCACGGCTAAACGCTTTCTACGGCAAAGAAAAAAAAAAAGGTCAGTGTCATTTTATATGCAGGACTGGGCTGGATGTATTGTTAGAAATTTTTTATAGGGTGAACCTCCACTTTAAGGGGGGTGGGGGGGGGGGGGCAATCGCATGAATCACGAGGAGAGTCTGCTGGAGCCAGGCGTAAGATGTGTATTACTCCTTATGTGTGCACCCCTAGGCATAATGAGCATTTAACTTTTGTAGTGCAGGGGGCCCACTGCAAATGTTATTTTTGTAAAATGTCTGGAGTTCAGCTTTAAAGTAACAGAGCTTGACTGACTCCCTCTCTTAGTCGAGGTTCTGGTGTAGAGAAGGAATAAGGAAAGCAGGTGTGAAGGGAAATTTTATATATTGAAACTATATTTAATGATTACTGATTATTACATAACTGGATTAATTAGGGTTTTTTAATATTTGCTCAGCTTAAAAATAAGCATTGGCAGACATCCAAATTTGTGGCAAGCATTTGCTAGAATTCCAGGTATATCGGGGCGAGGCAGCCCTGGAGACATAAAGATCTACCTGAGCAACATGGAAAATATCAAAGATCACCAGGTTGCAGCACTCGTTTTTTTTAAAAGAGTTACTAAACCCACAACAGTAAAATCTGTTTATGCAGTAAAGCATGCTTGTTATACTCACTGTGGAACATAAGGGGTTAATCCTCCGCATTCTGCAAAAAGGCTGTTGGGTCCTGTATGCACAGATCCTCCCTTCTTTCCACTGTCCCCTTATAATTTCCTGATAACACAGAGTCTATGTAGTCAGGCTGCACATGCTCAGTTTGGTGTGTATTGCTAGAGAGGTATTTTTTTCTTGGGAAGGTGCATTTGATCAGCACAGGGCCAATCAGCACTGTCCAGACAGAGGGTCAGAGCTCTTAAAGACTCATAAGACTTTCAGAAACCTCCTCCTACAAGCTTTAACCACTGCTTGGATGGACACTTATAGAAGTCACAAGACTGCTATATACTGTACTGCTGATGAGAAAAGGTATTTAGCAGTTTATATTTACTAGAATGATTGCATTTCCATGTTCTGTGGGAGACCAGATATAGTGAATACAGGGTTTAGTAACACTTTAAATAGATAATCAAACAAGACCCCATTAAAAATTAAGTAATGAAGAGTTCAGAGGTCAGTAGTAAATAATGCAGAGTTCTGAAATGTATAGTCAGTAAAGCAGAGTTCAAAAGTCAGGAGTAAGTAATGAAGGGTGCAGGAGTTAGTAGTATGTAAAGCACAGTACAGGGGTTAGAAGTATGACAGAGTGTAGGTGTCAGAAGTAAGAAAGTCAGAGGTCATTAGCATTGTAGTATGCAAAGCAACGTGCAATGGTTAGGACTGGAGTTAGTAATGCAGAGGATAGGAATATGTATCGAATAGTTCAGAGAGCAGAAGTATGTAATGCACAGTGCAGAGGTCATTAGTAGGTAATGCAGAGTCCAGGGGTCAGGAATAAGTAATGCAGACTGAAGAGGTCACTAACATGTAACATAGAGTGCAGGAGTCAGGAGTAAGTAGCACAGAGGGCACTAGTTAATAGATTGTAATGCACAGTGCAGGGATCTGAAGTAGGAATGCAGGAGTCAGTAGTATTGTAACACAGGGTTCGGTGGTCAGTAGTATATAGTGCAGAGTGTAGGGGTCAGTAGTGTGTAAGACACAGAGAAGCAGCCAGTAGTATGTAAACCACAGTGCAAGGGTCAGGAGTGACTAACACCCCCTACACGAGCATAATTAACCACCTTCTAGTACAAACATTTACCCCCCCCCCCCCAAGCTACAAATACCCACAGCACAAATCTCCCCCCTGTCTTTGTAAAATGAAGTCAACAGACTTCATATACAACTTTCTGCAGAGCGATGGAAGTCCTCCCAGGTCTCCCCTCTGCTGTGCCATATGATGCAACAGAACTGAGAAGAAGCCTAGGACTTCCTCGGGCTCTGCAGTGCCTATTTCCACTCTGATCTGAGATCTGAGGTGCGGTGGGTGGGGTCAGGAGCTCAGAATTATTGTGTAGCTCACGGTTGACTTGTTGCCAACCTATGAAGTATATTTTTCCAAGAGATAACATTGTTCTATATTTACATTAGTTAATTGATATTATGTAGCTTTTCAATTGTGTCTGCTACTGCCATCACTGGTTGCCCATCTGACAGTGATGAAAATAGAGAGACACGTCTGCTTTCTCTTGCTAGGATTTCTCTCTCCACTGGCTTGATAAATGATGGCAGAGGAGATATGAAGACTCTTTTGTTATATTGCATGGCGATACCCGCCTGTGCATTTCTGTGTGAAATTGGCAGAGTGAGATGTGAATGAGAGAATAGCTTGATCCAGATAAAAGTTCCGCCTTGAGTTTCCCATTCACAGAGCTGTGACAATATAGTCACTCAATGTGTACATGTCACCTGGACAGCCAAGAAAATATTCAGTGAGAAAAAGCAAGATTTAGACACCTCTGGAAATCATCAAGTTTGGTCCCTTCGATCCTCCAGGTGAAATAGTTTTGCATATTAGCACAGGCAGAACAGGAAAGGTATGCAAATATTGAACTGGTTGGAATATACTGTAGCTGCAGTATGATGTTTCCAAATATATGAGCTTAAAGCCTCGTACACACGCTCGGTTTACTTGGCAAGAACCAGCAAAAAAATGCTGGCAGAGCTTTCTTGCTGAGTATACCGTGCGTGTGTACGAGGCTTTCAGGTTTTTCGTCAAGAAAACTGCCTAAAATCTCGACGAGAAAATTAGAGAATCTTAAACCCAAACGTTTTTATACTTACCTGTCGCCGTGGAAACCCGCGCATGCTCAAAATGACTGACGCATGCGCGGTAGCTTCCTAGGCATAGGTAGGTTGCAGCAAGATGGCGGCGACGGCATCGAATGTGATGAGCGCATGCTCGTCGTACGCAATGACATCACTACGTTCTTTTGAATGGAGTGTCTGTACACTCGGGCGGCAAGAGATTCTTGCCAAGAATATTGTCAGGAAAAACAACGTTTTTTTCCTGACGAGATTCTGGCCCGTGTGTACAGGGCTTAAGTCCTTTTAACTGTAGTATTAGCGGCATCTATTTGACAAAATAATATATGCAAAAGCAGTTTAACCCATTGGCGCTGGCTGCCGCCAGCCCTTTAAGAGGTTTGCTATGCCGGGAGATGGGCAGGGCTTATTGCCACGTGACCACAGTGATTGGCTGTGACGGCGGTTACATGATCAGAAAAGTCTCAGGCCTTGTATACACGACCGAGTTTCTCGGCAAAAACCAGCAAGAAACTTGCTGGGAGATATTTTTTTGCTGAGGAAACTGGTCGTGTGTACATTTTCGTAGAGGAAACTGTCGAGAAACTCGACGAGCCAAAATGAGAGCAAGTTCTCTATTTCCTCGACGGGAGTCTCAAATTGGCTTGTCAAGTTCCTCGACGGGCTGGTTTTCGACGAGAAACTTGAGCATGTGTATGCTAAGAAACCCGCGCTTACTCAGAATAAAGTATGAGACGGGAGTAAAAGTAGCATTTGTCATGGAGATAACACATGTTTTACGCTGTAACAGACCGAAAAGTGCAAATAGTCTCTTACCAAACTTTTACTTAACACGCAAACACATGAGATTAGCAAAAGCAGCCCCAAGAGTTGTGCCAGTGGAATCGAACTTCCCCTGCCGTCTTATGTGTTGTAGTCACCGCGTTTGAGAACGAGGAGATTTTGTCTTGACTGTGTGTACGCAAAGCAAGCTTGTCGAGTTTCTCAACAAGCCCAACAAGGAACTCGACGAGGAAAACGATGTGTTTCGCCCGTCGAGATCCTTGGTCGTGTGTACGAGGCCTAAATCGGCAATTGGGAACTTCCATGAGCTGCTGATCACTGTGGCCAGAGCGTGCAAGGAACTTGCTCTTGCAACAGCACTGTCTGCGCCAATGCACGTAAATATGTGGCCATTAGGCGCCAAGGTCCGGCCGCTGAGAGGCCGCATATTTGCATGTGCTCTCAATGAAGAGGTTAAAGGGTAACTCCACTTTTGTTGAGAATAAAAACATTCCCCTCTAGGTGATCTATGTACATTGCAAGGATTTTAACAAAGTTTACCGTAGATTCTTACTTTTCGTTATTCTAAAGCAATAGCTGTTTGTCTGTGTCCATTTGCAAAGTGAATCTATATAGGAGTGATTTTATAATTATTAATCAGTTGCTGCACTTGCAGGGCTCTAATGAGAAAAGTGGCAGGGTCTACATCCATTTATGCATGATTTCCCTTTGGGAGTATCTCACCAAAATTACATTTTTGTTGCAGGGGATGCCCAAAATCTGACTTGTATCTTGGTGCAGACTTTTGGGGAAATCAGTAAGCCAATCGCACAAGCAGGAAATTATATTTCTCGGGGGCGTTCTATACACCATCTGTGAAGAGAATGCCTCCAAGTAGCCATATTGCATTTTTACAGAAAATTGCAGAGCTGCAATTTGAAAGGGAAAGGTAATTTTTAATAACATTCAATTACAATATGTGGTGTAGTGGTTAACACTTTCACCTAGCAGCAAAAGGGTTGCTGGTTTGAATCCCGACCACGACATCATCTGCCTGGAGTTTGCATGTTCTCCCTGTGCCTGTGTGGGTTTCCTCCCACACTCTGGTAGTTTAATCGGATCCTGTCTAAATTGGCCAAGCGCGTCAGGACCCTTCAGGGAAAGACTGCGCTACATCAAGATACCTCTCAACTTGTATACAGTATAGGATTTTTTTTTCCACAAAAGCAGTTACCCTTTAAGTAAAACGAAATCCACCAAGGCGTTTGCTGGTCATTTTTTTTTTACATCTTTTCCAATGCATGACATTTGAATGCATTACCGGATAATCAGAATGACCTTGGAAGAACATATTTTAACATCAAAGATAGCCAACTTGAATGTTACGTTTGATACTGTAGTTATGAGGCTAATATATTTTATGAGAGCTTTTCCACTTTCATCAAGAAGTTGTTGGTAAATAGCAAGGTCATAAGCAAACCGTCTGTTTTGCTGGCTTCTTAATGTGCCACACTTATGACTAAGTCATGATTTTATTGCTAGCCAAGGCTATACATGCATGTGTACAGGCAGGCATAGTAAGCAAAGAACAATGATGATATATATATATTACATGTAGCAGCCAATCACATCTCAGTTTACTTTGTCAGATCAGTAAAAAAATATATATTAGTGGTTATTATAGGTTGTGCTACTGTTTTACATTATTATTGCTGGTTGCACTGTCTTACTAATTAAAGTGATTGTAAATTATCACCTTGTAAAACAACCCATTCAGTTTAAAACTGAAATCAAAGGCAAACATGTGTGTGTGTGTGTGTGTGTGTGTGTGTGTATATATATATATATATATATATATATATATATATATATATACACAATTTTTTTCCCCTTTTTCATAAGTGATCACATTCCCTATGTTCTCAGCTGCATACAAGCTGTGGTAGGAAAAGCAACAGCACACTGAGCTTCCCAGTGAAAGGCTGTGCAGGGGGGGGGGGGGGCATGTCAGGACAAGTCTGATCATTAGAGGAGAGCAGCCTGAGTTTCCAGCATAGCTAGAGAACTTTCACAAAAACACACAGTCGAGGTGCTCCAGGGAGGTCCTATGAAAACCGTCTGTGGAATGGACCGTGTGGTGTAAATGCACTAAGGATCCACAGGAGACAAGGAAATCCAATTAAAATAATATTATAATTATAAGGACAATTAGAGGTCTTACATGTTGCTGTGCATACAGCTGCTAGTTGAACGGCCAGAACCAGTAATGGAAGGGATGTGTCGGAGGGGCAGAAGGCTGTAATGGAGCTACAGGTCTGTGACAGGAGACTGCAATCTGCAGCACAGAGACCAGAATTCAGGAGACAGCCGCAGACCACAGGCTAGCAGGGCATGTGGGAGTGCACCAGAAGGATGGTTAGAAAGCCAGTAGCCAGGATAACAGGTTTCGGAGCATGTCCCTTTGTCAAACATGTTTCAGGGCATGCCCCTTTGATTTGACAAAGGGGCATGTCCCGAAACATGTTATCCTGGTAACCGGCTTTTTAATCTGCCTTCAGGTGCGCTCCTACATGCCCAACAGCCTATGGTGTTTAGCTGTCTCTTGAGTTCCGGTGAAGTTACTTTGAGGTTCACAGGATCCTCAGATTCCTGTGCTGCTATCACAGATCTATAGCTCCATCACTGCCTCCTGCTATGGACTCCTACAGCCCTCACAGCCCCTCAGGCACATCCATTCCATCACTGGCTTATCCTTTTCAACTAGCTGCTGTGTGCACAGCACCATGTAAGACTTTGAAATACCCTTTTCAGTATAGTATGAGTTTATAACTGGATTTCATTGACTCCTGTGGATCCTGGACTCTGCTTAGTGCATTTACCCCACACAGTCACTTCCACGGACTGTTTTCATAGGACCTCTCTGGAGCGACCTGACTTTGTGTTTTTGGATATCCTGTGGTCTCTCCTGAGGTCACCCAGACGACTCCGCATACCAGGCTCTGCACCTTTCTCTAGCTGCTGATATGGATCCACATTGTTATTCTGCAGAAAAGCGCCTTACATTCTTTTATATTATAGCTAGAGAACTGACCAAGTGGAGCTCTTTTTCCTAGTGTGGTCAGTTATTAATAGGAAAGCAGAGGGACTGTTGGGAACACCCGGGATTTCACACAAAGTAAACACTACAAAGAGAACAGGAGACTTTTTTCATACAAATACATGGTACAGCAGGCTCATATCAGGAATTTGAAATTCTGGGGTAACAAACACTTTATATCTGTATTTTGTTTAGTAGGTTAATTTTATAATATAGAACCTGTAACCAGGGATTTTTTTCATCGGGAACGCGGGGGAACGCAGTTCTTGCACCTTCTGGACTGACTGTATGTAATGGCAAGGGATGCTGGGGTGTGCTGCAGGGTATTGATGCTCACTGCTGTGGATCTATTTTTGCAGGGGGGTCTATTGTTGCTGGTGGGGGACCTATTTTTTCTTGGGGGGTGGGGGGGGTCATTTGTTGCTGAAAGAGATCTACTGTTGGGGGAGGGGTCTATTGTTGATGGCAGCCAGAGAGAGTCTATTAATGCTTGCTGTACGGAGATCTGTTGATGCTGCCGTGAGTCTATTGTTGCTGGTGGGGAAATTTTGTTGTGGGTGGTCTATTGTTGTTAGGGGAATCTATTGTTGCTGACTGCAGGGGATCTATTTTACTGCTTTTCTTGATATCATTACCAAATTCCATATAAATTATTTAGCACCACAAAATGATACTTGGTTCTATATTGTCTAAAAGGGGCGGTACTGGGAGGTAGGTAGGGGGCGGAGAAAAGGAGTGACTCGAAAAGGGGGAGTTCCTGCACTTATTGCCTGAGAAAAAAAGCCCTGCCTGTAACACATTTTTGTGTACAATGTTAATATTTGCTAACAGCCTGAGTCTACGTATTGCTTGCTCAGTACCAAATGTTATTTTATTCGGACAGTTCTACACACACGACTTTCCCCTAATAAAGAAAATGCACATTTCACAAATGTATTTCACATGTGAGGACATGAAATATAGAAGGAAAATGCCATTGGCCCCAAAGTTTTGTATGTTTACACTGGCAGAAATTACATTGCAGCTGGGACAGGGGTCAGTCCAACTATCATCTATTCACCGCCTTCTGTATCCCAGGAAACGACATAGCTATGCAATCACAGGGTGAAAATAAACACTATAATGCACTGGCAGATTAGCAGTAGGCATACTGCTGGGTTTTATTTACTTCATAGCTCTTGCCTTAGGTGTCCTCTGGCAGAGTCACTAAGCTCCTTCTCCATTGCTCGCTGGAAGTGATCTGAAACCGATCCTTAGTGTGCTTTCCCAGGAACAGCTGGGCACTTTCTGGCGTTGCCTCTTCCAAATGCATACTGGATACAATCGAGCGATTACAACGTTTGGTGTCTTATGCATCAGAGTTTTTATTCATCAAATTGAATACAGCTTCATTTTGAAAGTGACTGAATGACTTGTTTGAATTTTGCAGATTTCTAGGATTAAGTCTGTTTGGATGTGAAAGGATTGTTCTAAAATAAAGAGCTTTATTAAATGGATATATCTTTATTTAGTTTGTGTATTGGAGGAGTCATGGGGCGTAGGGATAATCATTTAAAGGAGGTAGCCCCTTAGAAGACCCAGAAAAGGTATAAGCTACTGAATATGTGGCTGGACATTCAAAAGATATACATCCTTTATGTATGGCTCAGCTCCTAGTGTAAAGAGTTCATTGGCAGGGTTCTTAGAGGATATATGTTGGATAAAATGATCGGTGACGTGGCTCTGCCGCCCCCTTCTTTGAATATTATTGGGAAAACACCATGGGTGGGTTTTAGAAGTCCCACTAAGACAACCAAGAAAATTTGTGAAGTTTTTACAATACTTGCAAGAGCAAGTTGATCCTTCTACTACTGGTGTTCATTTACACATTCTACGGAATGCTATTTTCATTAAAGGAATGCTCTACATGACACATTAGTGAGGGAGCTTATGTCGTAATATAAAGAATTAGTATATAAACGGACAATGATTTTTTTTTAACCTTTATTCATACGTAGAATTTGGGCTTAAAGGGGTTGTAAAGGTAAAAAAAAAATTCCCTAAATAGCTTCCTTTACCTTAGTGCAGTCCTCCTCCACTTACCTCATCCTTCCATTTTGCTTTTAAATGTCTTTATTTCTTCTGCGAAATCCTCACTTCCTGTTCTTTTGTCTAACTCCACACAGTAATGCAAGGCTTTCTCCCTGGTGTGGAGTGTCATGCTCACCCCCTCCCTTGAGGGGGCGAGCAGGAGTGTCAGGACTCTCTCTACGTTGCAGATAGAGAAAGGAGCTGTGTGTGAGTGGGCGTCCTGACTTTCTAGCTGCTCTAAAACCACTTTTGACATAAATGGACACTTTTTGGTTGCTATGGACAATCTCCAGTTTCCAGGCAGAAAGAGCAGTTTTTATTATATAACACTGCATGCAGGACACTGGGCTGACCACTAGGGTCAAAAGGGAGGTGTAATTATTTTATACAGTACTGAAATCTGTAAGATTACAGTATACTGTATGTATACTGTGTTTTTCATTTTTTGAATTTGGTGCCAAACTCCGCCCCTGTGCGTCAAGCCGCCCGGGAACAGAGCTTGGCACTCGGCAGTCACCAGTGTGAATCCAGCGAGATGACAGCTCACAGTGGGGAGACATCGCAGGATCTAGGGACAAGGTAAGTAACTTCCCCTGTATCCTGCAATGCGATCCCGAGTCTGGCTCGGGGTTACCGCTTTTGGTATGTAAAATTCAATATATTCACCCTGAGCCAGACTCGGGAATACCGCCAGGGAGGTTAACCGTTTCTGACCGCCCACCTTACATTTACTGCAACAGGGCGGCCCGGCTATGCAAAATGGCATACCTGTACATGATTTTGTGCATTCCATTTAGGGCACAGGGGAAGCCAATCAGCGGGTCGGGTGACTGTGACCCACCAATCGTTCACAGGTGACATGGAGCAGCGCTGTTTCTATGTGAACAAGGCACACCGCTGATCTGTCAATGCGCTTATGTCGTAATAATAAAAAATTGTAAATAAACGGACAATGATTTTTTTTTCAACATTTATTCATACGTAGAATTTGGGATTCATTTCTACATATTAGAAACATAAATATATTGTTAAGTCTGTTTCTCATTTTACAATGTACTTTCTTTTTTCTCACAGCACAGTAATGTTAGAGATTGTGCCAATGAGGCTGGCAGTCTAACTTTTTGAACTTTAGTTTAGTCTTTGACATCTTTGTCCATTCAGTGGCAAACTCTAACATATGTTGCCTGAGAACTGCCACTTCAAAGTGTGCCCTCTACTTTACATGATGTAGATTTAAAGGACCCACTGTAGACCCTTCTACTGACTCACAACCATTCACTGTGCTCAAAAAGCCAGGGAACGGAGTGATTTTATTAAAGAATAAAGGGATTTTTCAACAGCACATAAACAATGCCACAGGGATCTTGCAGTGATACATAGACTTGGAATGGCACTCTAACCCTTTCACCCCTTCGCTGCCCATAGCATCTGTGTGGAGTTGCTTGGCAACTAAGGATATTAATCTTTTGTGGTGTGTATTACCAGCTGGTTTCACATATATACTGTGTGTATGTATGAGTGTGTGTGTGTATTTATATATGTTGCACAACACAAACCTTCTACATTTCTTTTGTCCCATTATTGTCATCAGTAATCAGTTTGTGTTAATATTTTCTCTAATACATTTTACTGCACTGCACTATTGCTTAACGTTATGAACTAAAGTTAACCATTTTATGACCTTGACATTGATGCCTAGATGCAAAGGACAAATTTAGCAGCATCAGCATGTGTCAGTTAACATACAGTAGCAATACCTCAATGACTAATTTGCATACCTAAATATTTTTATACATTTTTTTTAATAATTTATAAAGAATTAATACACTTTTTTTTTGTTTTATTTTTAATTATAGGCCGACATAAGCCTAAATATGTAAACAGAACAATGCATTATAATATGCCATAGGGGTGATTTACCAAAACTGGAGAGAGAAAATCTGGTGCAGCTGTGCATGCAGAGTCAGCATCTAACTTGAACTTCAAAGCTTGTACAATTAAGCTTTGACAATAAAACCTAGACGCTGATTGGTTTCTATGCAAAGCGACGATAGATTTTGCACTCTCCCGTTTTAGTAAATTAAACCCCAATTATGTCCAGTTGCCGACTGCCTAAGTGGTAAAATATGTCATTAATTTAACGTTTAAGTTATGGTTGCAGCTAGATGCCATAACCCTGGTATTAATTTTTCCCTTTAAGCGCCGGACTTTTTGCTAAAAGTGATCTGAGCAGCTGATTCGCAGCTAGATCACTTTTAGAATCGTGTGTGCGTGTGGGGGAAGGGTCACACAGACCAACCCCCCCTCCCCAATGCCCTTCAGTGATTCACAGGCTTACCTAGACGATCTGTAGCTCTGGGAACCAATCCGGTGCTGGAGACAGCTGGTCACAGAGATGAGTGAAGGAAAGATGGCCTCTGCACATCTCTTTGGCCTAGGAGGACCGGAGTGTTGTCATGATGTCACTTCCGGTTCCAGCCCCATGTAAACAAGGCAATTTTTTTTTATCTTTTGCTTTTAAAGGGGAAATTTGCTCCGGACATGTGTGAACCTAGCCTTACTCCTGGATTTAGAAGCCTGCCATTAAATTACACAATTCTGACAAAGTCGTGTACTGTATAAGCCCCTTCCCCTGCAGACATGACTGCACTTTGTAATAGGCCCACTCTATCAGCAGTGTATTCAGTATTACCAATGGAGACTTGACGAATGTCATTTGAAAGTACTTCAACATTTCATTTGCTTTTAACATTCGATTTTGGTATGAACAGACTTTCCTGAACGAAAACCATACTATTAGAACTTTGTTCCATTCTACGCCTTCAAATTTTCTTATCACTCACTCTGGTTGAAAATTAATGAATGCCCTGAAAAGAATATTTTTATTTTAAAAAATGTTACTAGTGCATGGTCAGCTTTAGTCCTGACTCAGCTTACTTCTTTTAGTTTGACCTCCTTGCTCATTGGATGGAGGTGGTGATGATACCTTATGCTTTATAGTCTATTGTACAGCCTTTAGCCCTGGTTCACACTGGGTACGATTTGGAACGATTTGAGATGCGATTTGACATGTCAAATCGCATCTCAAATCGGCGGCAATTGTCGGCAATGGCACTGTCCTAATCAGTGCGACGCCGCATCTGCGATTTCAAAAAGTAGTTCCTGTACTACTTTTTGCGATTTACATTAAATTGCGGCCGAAATCGCGGCAAAATCGCAGCCGCGAAATCGCGGTAAAATCGCGCATTTTACCGCGATTTTGAATTCGCAGCAGTGTGAACCTAGGCAGAGGAGGAGAGTTCACAAAGAAAGCTGCAAAACTAAACAAAGACTATGATGGTCATTCTGTTGAGATTCACCCATCTAGCTATGTGGTGTAGCAGGCTGTCTGTCTGAATTAGAGCATTGACTTTACAATACCATTGGAATTACAATTCCTTTAACCACTTCAGCCCCAGACCATTTGGTTGCCAAATGACCGGGCCACTTTTTTGCTATTCGGCACTGCATCGCTTTAACTGACAATTGCGCGGTCGTGCAACATGGCTCCCAAACAAAATTTACATCCTTTTTTCCCACAAATATAGCTTTCTTTTGGTGGTATTTGATCACGTCTGCGGTCTTTCGTTTTTGCGCTATAAACAGAAATAGAATGGCAATTTTGTAAAAAAAGCAATATTTTGTACTTTTTGCTATAATAAATATCCCCATTTGTTTTTTAAAAAAAGCTACATTTTTCTCAGTTTAAGCTGATACTTATTCTTCTACATATTTGTGGTAAAAAAAATCGCAATAAGGGTATATTGGTTTGCGCAAAAGTTAAAGCGTCTTCAAAATAAGGGGTAGTTTTATGGCATATTTATTATTAATTTTTTTTTTACTAGTTGGCGGCGATCTGCGATTTTTATCGCTAATGCGGACACATCGGACACTTTTGATGCTATTTTGGGACATTCAGATTTATACAGCGATCAGTGCTATAAAAATGCACTGATTACTGTATAAATGTGACTGGCAGTGAAGGGGTTAACCAGTTAGGGGGCAGGGAAGGGGTTAAGTGTGTCCTAGGGAGTGATTCTAACTGTTAGGGGGCCTGGCTTACTGTGACAAGTCAGCTTTTTCCGATGAGAGGGAGCAGACGATCAGTGTAGTGTCACTAGGCAGAACAGGGAGATGCCTTGTTTACAAAGACATCCCCCATTCTGCCGTTCTGTGACCTGATCGTGGGATCATGGAGACCGCGCCCGCTAGGCAGCAAGTTCAATATATATATAGTATAGTATGTATATATACGTTGCTTTGCCTGCCCGTGCCATTATGCCGCTGTAAATGTGCGTGAGGCAGTCGGCCAGGGCCGCCATCAGGAATTTTGTGGCCCCTTACACAGCTTCAGGTATGGGCCCCCTGGAGCAGAGAACGAGGGGGGATTTGGGGGTTTGCCACTAATTGAGAAGCGGGGGGTGCCGTGAATTGAGAAGCGGGGGTGCCGCAAATTGAACAGCGGGGGGTGCCGCAAATTGAGCAGCGGGGGTGCCGCAAATTGAGAAGCAGGGGGCGCAAATTGAGCCGCGGGGGGTTCTGCCGCGGTTAATTGAGGTGGGATGGGGGGTGCTTGGGGAGCTGACAAAAAAAAGAGGGGGGTTCCGGCGGGGCTCCTGGGGATCATCGGGCCCCTTACAGGTGTACTGCCTGTACCCCCCTGATGGCGGCCCTGCAGTCGGCAAGTGGTTAAGAGCTAGGTAAAACAGTTTCCATAGATTAGCGCATTTATTTAGAGTTTTGCATTAATTCATATAATGTTTATACAAGCTGGTCACTGTATTAGGTTTGTAAATAAAAAAATTAACTTGAGTTGTGTAACATGTACTGTATATAACATAACATTTTCGATGTGAGTGTAAAAGCACGGACATATTTTTTAAAGCTTCTTTTGACAACTTTAGCATACGTATTTTGAGAATGATATTGCTGTTGTAATAGTCTTGGTTCATAGACTAAATCATTATTTTTTTTCTTCTAGGAGAACACCAAGGAGCAGAATTATCTAGAGGATCACAGAACATAGCCCATTTAAATCTTAAAAAAATGGCCTTTGCAAAATGGAGCTGGATTTGTGCAATCACCCATGTCACGTTATTTGCCACAGTGTCAGCTCTCGCCCAAAAAAACCTCCAGATAAAAAGAAACTTTAATACTTTCTATGCTGAGCAAGCTGACTGGACTTTTAACCACTTAGTGGTTGATGCGAGGACTGGACATATTTACCTAGGAGCTATTAACAGAATATATAAACTCTCCGAAGACTTGAAGGTCATGCTGACCCACCAGACAGGACCAGATGAAGATAACCCAAAGTGTTACCCTCCTAGGATAGTCCAGCCTTGTAACGAGCCCTTGGTGTATACCAACAATGTAAACAAAATGCTGCTAATAGACTACAAAGAGCATAGGTTAATAGCTTGTGGAAGCCTTTATCAAGGTATATGCAAGCTTCTCAGGCTTGAGGACCTCTTTAAACTTGGTGAACCATTTCATAAGAAAGAACACTATCTTTCAGGGGTCAATGAGAGTGGCTCAGTTTTTGGAGTTATTGTTTCTAACAACAATGATGATGACAAATTATTTATTGCCACGTCAGTTGATGGGAAGCCAGAATATTTTCCTACCATTTCAAGCAGAAAGCTCACCAGGAATTCAGAAGCCGACGGGATGTTTGCCTATGTGTTTCATGATGAATTTGTGGCCTCAATGATCAAAATACCCTCAGATACATTTAACATTATTCCAGACTTTGACATCTATTATATATATGGTTTTAGCAGTGGCAACTATGTTTACTTCTTGACTCTTCAACCAGAGATGACCTCTCCACCAGGGTCTACTACAAAGGAACAAGTCTATACCTCTAAGTTGGTGCGGCTGTGTAAAGAGGACACAGCTTTTAATTCTTATGTTGAGGTTCCCATTGGATGTGAGAAAAATGGTGTGGAGTACAGGCTTCTTCAGGCAGCTTATTTGTCCAAAGCCGGATTAATACTTGCAAAATCTTTAGGAATCAAACCTGGTGATGACGTTTTATTTACCATCTTCTCTAAGGGTCAAAAGCGGCGCATGAAATCACTGGATGAATCTGCCTTATGTGTGTTTGTTCTCAAACAGATTAATGACCGCATTAAAGAAAGACTGCAATCTTGCTACAAGGGAGAAGGCACTTTAGACCTTGCATGGTTGAAAGTCAAGGATGTTCCTTGCGGCAATGCAGTAAGTAGCACTTTTAATAATTAGTTTTAAATGACTATTTAATTCTTCAAATGTGTATATGTAAAATATTCCTGCCCCGAAATATTTAATGAATGTTCTTTGAGATGACCTAGTCAACTGATTTTAAGTTTTCTTGCCATGCTTTATAGATCTAGGCCTGATAAAATATGTAGAATAAGGTATGTTTTTACCTAATTGTTTGTAACTGAATATTCACAGCCTTTTATAAAAGAAGATGACAAAAAGCAGCGCCCTCTAAGCGTAGTATTCATGTTTTTATTGTTAAAAACAGGCTATTCATATCAAGGTGTCACTCACAAGGTAATAGATAACAAAAGGCTTATCTGTAATAATAATCTTCCGTTAGGACATCTGGGGTGAAGCTGCTCCGCTGGTCCTGGAATGGTGGGAAGGACGCCCTGGTCGATACAACACTGTTGTTACCAGCAGGAGCGGGACAGTGAGGGTCTAATGCTGGTGATGAAAAGGGCGTCTAGGTGTTTCACACCACCATCCACCGCTATAGCGGGATGGTAAACCTCCGATGCTAAGGAGGAAGGGGGGACAGGCGCTCTGTGGAGCGCAGCGGTATGACGTCACTTCCGGGTGTAGGTCACGGGGAGGTGCGCGCGTTCAAGGCATGCGTGCCTCTTCGTCAGGCTCTTTTATAAAAATTCCTGGACTGTATCAGACAAATTTAGTGGAATAAACTCACCCTAGCTATTTGCTTTTTATTGGATTTCGGATTTTTAATGAAACGCCAAAGTGCTATTTTTATCTTTAAAGCTCGAAGGTATGTAAACAAAGCACACATTTTTCCCTCTTTAGGATCTTATGGGGTTGATTTAATAAAACTGCAGAGTGCAAAATCTGGTGCCGCTTTGCTTCCATCTTCAGTTTGTTCAATTATGCTTTGACAAAAAAAACTAGAAGTTTCTATGTAGAGCTGCACCAGATTTTGCACTCTCCAGTTTTAGTAAATAAACCCCTGTGTGACATTTTCTGGAAGACAAAGTATACATATGCTCTTACTGACTTTTTCATGAGGCAATCAGCACCAAGGACAATGATTTTGCAGCTACCCTAAGGAAATAAAATAATGTATCTTTAATGCACTTATTCTCAACCAAGGTTTCCTCGAACCCTAGGGTTCTTACAAAGGTTGCTAGGGGTTCCTTGAGCTGTGGCTGACTGACCTATCATTTGATGGTGCCTTTGTATTTCTAGGGCCGATACCACTTGGCAGGGCCAGCTGCATGACCCCAGTGATCTTGTAAGCTTGTTAGCTAAGGGTGGCATTCTGACCACCACTGTAAGGCCTTAATTACCCTTGTAGTTGGGGGCAGTGAAAACACATGGATGAACTACATTTCTACTGCCCCCCAACTGCTCTCTTAAAGCGGGGGTTCACCTTAAAAACAATTTTCTAACGTTACATTGAGCTCACTCTTGACATTGACAGTATGCCGATTTTTTATTTTTTTTGCTGTACATACCTCGTATAGCTATTTTCTTACCTGACTTCCGGGTAGTGAATCCCACGGGAGTGGGCGTTCCTATGCAGCAGTTAGTGATTGACTTGATGACAAAAACTCCCCCCCCTCGTCGCATAAGGAGCGTCACAAGTTGCCGAAAGAAGCCGAACGTCGAGTCGGCGCTATGCGACGGGGGGGGGGGATCGTTTTTCTCATTACGTCAATCACTAACTGCTGCATAGGAACTCCCACTCCCGCGGGATTCACTACCCGGAAGCCGGGTAAGAAAATAGCTATACGAGGTATGTACAGCAAAAAAAAAAAAATCGGCATACTGTCAATGTCGAGAGTGAGCTCAATGTAATGTTAGAAAATAGTTTTTAGGGTGAACCCCCGCTTTAAGCTGCAAAGGTAGGGCATAGGCATAGGACATCCATGTCAATGCCAGTAATGCCTGTCGAAGGCGACCCATTCAACTGAATGGTGTCTCCCCAGGGTGGAGTTTAAATGGTTAAAACAGGTGGTAGGTGAGAAGGTGAAATAGTGTCTTCTCACTGCCTGTTAAATGCCCTCTGAGGGATCCATCACCAATCGTTATTCAAAGGACACCACTTGTGTAAATAAGCCCTAAGGATGGGATAATTTCCACTGACCACCAATGTAAGGAACATTCCGAATCGCCCCTATATGGAATATATTCCAGCTCTTCCCCTGGTAAAAGCAGCACACACAGTACACATAAACCCTGGCTAGGCACACAGTTAACCCTTTGATCGCCCTAGATGTTTAACTCCATCCTAGTCAGCGTCATTAGTGCGACAGTGCATAGTTTTAGGACTAATCACTGTATTAGTGGCACTGGTTCCCACAAATTATCCCATTGTCCACTGCAAGTTCACAGTCCTGCTAAAGGTCACTCATTGATCACCGCCATTACTAGTCTATAACAAACATAAATAAATAAATAAAAATTCCATAAATATATCCCATAGTTTGTAGGCCCCTCTAATTTTTGCGTAAACCAATCAATATGCGCTTAATGTTTTTTTTGTTTGTTTGTTTTTTACCGAAAAAATGTAGCAGAATACATATTGGACTAAATGTATGAAGAAATTCGATTTTTTTTAAAAATTGATTGAATATGTTTTATAGCAGAAAGTAAAAATGATTTTTTTAGTTTTTCAAAATTGCTGTTTTTTTGGGGGGTTTATAGCCCAAAAAAATATTAAAAAGGCAGTGGTGATCAAACACCACTAAAAGAAATCCCTATTTGTGGGAAAAAAATTACATGAATTTTATTAGGGGTACAGTGTTGCATTACTGCGCAATTGTCAGTTAAAGTAACGCAGTGCGTATCTCAAAAAATGGCCTTAAAGTCCCACCCAAGGGGTTTCCTCTTTTTTTTTACCAAAAATGGCCTGGTCATGAAGGGGGTAAAGTTTCCAGAGGTCAAGTAAAGGTCAATAAAGTGGCACAGGGCTCTAGTCCCCAACTGGTTTTCATTTCTGGCAGGTGACTTGGTGTGGAGACATTTCCCCAAACTGGCATGGCCATCATGTGTTTAACCTAGCTGCCAAAGTTCTATGTAGTATACACAAATAAATAAGGCCAGTGACAAGCAACCTTGTGACAAGTATAGCCTTGCTGGGTGTATACTTCCAACCAAAAGATTGACCCCTGCCCGAGGCTATTTTGGGTGACATCATAGAGGGATCATTAGTGATCAGATGGAATGCAAATGTCTAGCTATCATCTTCTCAAAATGCCATTCATAAATGTTGCATCAATCTAAAACAACTTAGGCCTCGTACACACGACCGAGGAACTCGATGGGCGAAACACATCGTTTTGCTCGTCGAGTCCCTTGTTAGGCTGTCAAGGAACTCGGCGAGCCAATTTTCTCCATTCCCGTCAAGGAAAAAGAGAACACGCTCTCTTTTCCGCTCGACGAGTTCCTCGACAGTTTCCTCGTCAAAAAATGTACACACGACCGGTTTCCTCTGCAAAAAAAAAAAACAGCAAGTTTCTTGCTGGTTTTTGCCGAGAAACTCGGTCGTGTGTACCAGGCCTCAGAAGCCATATTTCATTTTCCTGATGCGAAATATGTGGAGGTGGCTATAAACAGAATTTTCATGAAGTCAGAGTACAATGTAGATGTTGTTTATCTGCTGAAGGATGGAATCATTTTCAATTTAAAAATATATTGCTTTTGAATCCTTCACAAAATATTATGAATAATTATTCTGGGTTTGAGAGCGCCAGTAACTATGCTAATAGCAAAACCTTGGAGCATTATGCTAAAGTTATCTCAGAAAAATGTATGTCTTTATTTTGCCCCGTGAACAATACGTTTATTTATAGCTGGCATCCTAGGAGTTATCCAGAGGAGCAGCTTCTCCTAATAATTTCCAGTCACATCACATCTAAGGAAAATTGCTGGTGAAATAGTGCAGGCAAGATAACTGTTGCTCTCTAGGTCAAGACATGGATACTATCTACCCAGACATCAATGATATATTATGGAGCAATGAAAGCAGTGTTAGGAAATTGCAGACATATTCTCCAACCTCCTTCCATCCACCTATTCATTTTTGTTCATATCTATGATGGTGTAATGCATACCCATACTCTACCTCCCAACTTTTTGAGATGGAAACAAAGGACATCTATTAGCAAAGGTATGTAGGCATAGGACACACACGCACTGCCAAGCCCCCTTAACCACTTCAGCACTGTAGGATTTGGCTGCCAAATGACCGGCCCACTTTTTGCGATACGGCACTGCGTCGCTTTTACTGACAATTGCGCTGTTGTGCGACATGGCTCCCAAACAAAATTGATGTCCTTTTTTTCCCCCACTAATAGAGCTTTCTTTTGGTGGTATTTGGTCACATCTGCGTTTTTTTTTTTTGCGCTATAAACAAAAAAAGAGTGTCAATTTTGGAAAAAAAAATCAATATTTTTTACCTAAAATAAATATCCCCCAAAATATATAAAAAACGTTTTTTTCCTCAGTTTAGGCCGATATGTATTCTTCTATATATTTTTGGTAAAAAAAAAAAAAAACACAATAAGTGTATATTGATTGGTTTGCGCAAAAGTAATAGTGTCTACAAAAAAGGGGATGGCTTTATGGCATTTTTATTATTATTTTTTTTTATTAGCAATGGCGGCGATCTGCGATTTTTATTGTGACTGCGGTATTGCGGCAGACACATCAGACACTTTTGACGCTATTTTGTGACCATTGTTATTTATACAGCGATCAGTGCTATAAAAATGCACTGATTACTGTGTAAATGACACTGGCAGGGAAGAGGTTAACCACTAGGGGGCGAGGAAGGGGTTACGTGTGTCATAGGGAGTGATTCTAACTGTGTGGGACACAGAAAAACAAACTCTCCTGCGTACGAGAGGATAGTCCAAAAAATAACTGTGTGGGGGCTGGGCTACCTGTGACATGACACTGATCACTGCTCCCGATGACAGGGAGCAGGCGATCAGTGTCCTGTCACTAGGCAGAACAGGGAGATGCCTTGTTTACAACGGCATCTCTCCGTTCTGGCACTATGTAACACTATTGCAGGACACCGGTGGACATCGTGTCCACTGGTCCCGCGGGCACGGTCACGGAGCTTGCAGCGGATGCCTGCTGGATGTGCGGTAATACTGTATGTAGCTTCGGCTACATACAGTATACACCGCTTAGCCAATCACGGTGAGCGATGTATTCAAATGAATACAGGGCCTGCTCGGATTGGAGTAACAACCTCTGCCAATCCGAGCAGGCTACATACAGTAGACTGCTCGGATTGGCTTTGAGAGTCAGAGAGGCGTGAGCTGATGATGTTACAGCCTCTGCCAATCCAAGCAGGCTTTGTATTCATTAATAGAATACATTGCTCGCCGTGATTGGCTCCAGCTCCAGCAAGAATGAAGAAGAATATGGCTCCAGAAGGAAGAAATATGAAGCGTCGGAAGCCTCGTCTTATACGGTGAGTACAGGCAAAAAAATCTTAAAAAACTGTAAAATTAGGGGGTCGTCTTAGGCCTCGTACACACGACCGAGGAACTCGACGGGCGAAGCACATCGTTTTGCTCGTCGAGTTCCTTGTTAGTCTGTCGAGGATCTCGGCGAGCCAAATTTCTCCATTGCCGTCGAGGAAAAATAAGACATGCTCTCTTTTTGGCTCGACGAGATCCTTGACAGTTTCCTCGTCAAAGTGTACACCCGACCGGTTTCCTCGGCAAAATAAACAAAACAGCAGTTTCTTGCTGGTTTTTGTGTACGAGGCTTTTTACGCCCGGTCGCCTTATACACCCAAATCATTCCCATTATAGGACACCTAGTTTCTAGGTTGGTCTTCAAAATCTGAGGCTAGTTTGTAAAATGGTGGATAGACAGGCTGGACTAAGCTGGCAACTATAGTCAATATTCCAATCGCACACCTTCCTGGAGAAACGGCCAATAAATGCAAAAATGGGTGCTGAAGCGATCACCAGCTGGGAACTGGAACAACAATCATACGAACATATTCGCCAGCACACCGTGGATCGTACAGATTGTCCAAAAATGTATTGCAGTGAAAACATCACAAGGATTGCAACATTTCGAGGTCGCGCAGGGCCTCTTCGTCAGGCAAGTCACTTGCGTGACGAAGAGGCCTTGCGCGACCTCGAAACGTTACAATCCTTGTGATGTTTTCAATGCAATACATTTTTGGACGTTCTGTACGATCCACAGTGTGCTGGCGAATATGTTCGTATAAGCTGGCAGCTAGTCGGCAAGTAGTTAAAAAAATTTAATAAATAAATAGGACTCGTTCACATGTGCTTTGCACTCCCCACTAGAGTGACCACATTTCCAAACTGCCATTCAGGGACACCCTGCCCCCCCTCACCTTCCCCAAAAAAGATGAGGGGGGGCGGGGAGAAATGTAGTCTCGGGGTTGATGGGGAATTTGACAGTGGGTTATTTGTCAGCTGAATGTGCCACTTGCCATCAGATGCAGTGCCGCTTGCCACCCATAGCCTGCCACCAGATGCAGTGCTGCTGTCACTCCCTCTGCAGGAGCCACGTGCGTAGAAGGAAAGGAGTGGAGTCGCTATCTGGAGAGTGAAGATCACACCAGTTCCCTTCTGCTTGCCACTAGGTGCCGGAGAAAGAGGAGGTGCCGAGGTGGGTGGGGACAGCAGGGCTGCACTAGGCGCAGGCCTCGCTCCCGGCCTCACTGTCTGAAAGTAAATTGTCACTGGTTGCAAGACGCCAGGCAGCGCCGGCCCTAGCCACCAGTTCCGGAAATGTAGTTACTAGTTAGTAGGGGGTGAATGTGTTCTCTATTTCATTCCAGGACACTGTATTGTCCCAGAATAAAGGTGCCCGGGACCCGGGACAGACATGTCAATTGCCGGACAGTCCCGGGCAATCCGGGACACGTGGGCACCCTACTCGCCACTACCTAGCTACTCCCTCTGTTGCTCTGTGTTTGAGCTTTGGGGTGCACACCCTAATAATGCAATAGGCTGCGCACACCTATGGACAGTTGGGAGCTATGCAGTACTGTATCTAGGTAGGTCTGCTTGAGAAGGCAAATTGTGGAAAACAAGAGGAAGATTTTGTATAGCAACCGACAAAGCAAGGGGACAAACTAATGAGCAGGAATACAACGAACAAGAAGAGTAAGCCAAACAGACAATTGCCTGGGGTTTACACGCAGTGGCAGAAAAAACTTCCCCAAGTTAAATATCATTTTTCAGTAATATTGTCCAATTAATGAAGGAATTACTTCCACCATTGCTTCAGTGGAATGGTGAAGGTCCCACGAGAGGAGATCATAATTCACTTACAGACAGTAGCCTCTGGCAGTAAACAGGTGTCTTTATTTAAATGGAAGAAAGCTGCACTCTGTTTAGTGTATCTGCTGTCACTTTCCCTGCAATCACATTATCACCTCTGGCTTGTGCCTCTCCCTGGGGTTATCAAGGTCACATCAAGACCAAGATGTGCTAAAGATATCCTACCATACACTTATTACTCTCTCATAATGAAAGGATAAGCCGAGTGCCACTTTGATAAAGAAAAAGCTATTTCAAAGCAGCCCAGGAAGCACTAAAAACGTTAATATTTCTATCTGCTTAGACACTGATGTAGCGTTAATGACAGGAAGCTGAATGCAGACAATGATTATAATGACCTGTAATGCACTGTAAGTGGAAGGTAAAAGAGGCAGGCATCATAAACGTGTTAAAGTAAGCATTGACGGGAGTGCAGAAAACACTTTTACTTCTGATTTAACTCGCTTGTTCAAATCTAAGTACTTAGAGGATAATGAATTCTGAAGATTTAAAGTTGGATTGGGAGTGATCTGTTGGGTATCAGAGTGCCGATGGCTGTCTCTCTATCCTAACACGGGTTTTCGTTTTGTTTTTTTAGACAGCAAAATTGTTCTATAAATTTCCTATTTCATGACCGTGCAGTATTCCAAAATGTACAGCATGTATTTCAAACATAGATGAGTGTACGGCTGCACTGGTTGCAGGATTTGGCATACTGGGGTTGACGTACTAAAACCGGAGAGTGCAAAATCTGGTGCGGCTGTGCGTGGTAACCAATCGGCTTGGGACATCAGTTTGTTCAATTGAGCTGACAATAAAACCTGGAAGCTGATTGGTTTGCACCACATTTTGCACTCTTTGGTTGTCGTGCTCGCCCCCTCCATTGGACTACAGGAGATTCAGGACGCCCACTAACACACAGCTCTTTTCTCCTTTAGTAAATCGACCACGCTGTGTTAAAGGGGTTTTAAAGGTACAATTTTTTTCCCCTAAATAGCTTCCTTTACCTTAGTGCAGTCCTCCTTCACTTACCTCATCTTTCGATTTTGCTTTTAAATGTCCTTATTTCTTCTGAGAAATCCTCACTTCCTGTTCTGTCTGTAACTCCACACAGTAATGCAAGGCTTTCTCCCTGGTGTGGAGTGTCGTGCTCGCCCCCTCCCTTGGACTACAGGAGAGTCAGGACGCCCACTAACACACATCTTCTTTCTCTATCTGCAACGTAGAGAGGGTCCTGATTCTCCTGTAGTCCAAGGGAGGGGGCGAGCACAACACTCCACACCAGGGAGAAAGCCTTGCATTATTGTGTGGAGTTACAGACAGAAGAACAGGAAGTGAGGATTTCTCAGCACCCCTACCAGTGGTAAATGGTGTGTCTCAAGAGAGATGCCTCTAAGTGTAGCAAAATGTTGCAACATTTTGTACCTGTATTAAATGTAACCATTTTGCTACACTTAGAGGCATCTCTCTTCTCTTTTATACTCAGTTGTGACATGGCGCTACTCTTATATCAAGACATCGCTTGTATATCAAGTCAAAATGTATTTAAAAATGTTGCTTGTCTTGCAAAACGCTCTCAAACCAAGGTTTTACAGTATTTCCGAGTCTCTCCGGGGCCACCCACCTCTGGCCACGTGAGGTATTGCATGCCATAGAAGTCAATGTGAAACTAATTATCTTTGTTTCCATTGACCTCTATGGGGAAACTTGCTTTGATATGCGAGTGCTTTAGATTACAAGCATTCTCCTGAAATGGATTATGCTCACAATCAAAGGTTCCACTGTATAATAAATGTTTGCTTTTGGGTTTAATACCACTTTAATTCCTAATAAGCATTTGTATTGGGCGTACATTTTCTTCTTAAAGTGGAGGTTCACCCAAAAACCTTTTTTTTTAACATTAGATTGAGGCTCGTTTTGTCAAGGGGAATCGGGTAGTTTTTTTTACAATCAAAGCAGTGCTTACCGTTTTAGAGATGCATCTTCTCCGCCGCTTTCGGGTATGGGCTGCGGGACTGGGCGTTCCTACTTGATTGACAGGCTTCCAACAGGCTTCCGACGGTCGCATCTATCACGTCACGATTTTCCGAAAGTAGCCGAACGTCGGTGCGAAGGCGCCGTATAGAGCCGCACCGACATTCGGCTTCTTTCGGCTACTCGTGACGCGATGTATGCGACCGTCGGAAGCCTGTTGGAAGCCTGTCAATCAAATAGGAACGCCCAGTCCCGCAGCCCGTACCCGGAAGTGGCGGAGAAGATCGCTCTCTAAAAGTACTGCTTCGTTTTAAAAAAAACTACCCGATTCCCCTTGACAAAATGAGCATCAATCTAATGTTAAAAAAAAATTTTCGGGTGAACTCCCGCTTTAAAGTCCTTTCCTCTCTCCTTGCTTTGAGTGACAGGTTATTTACATATCTAGCTTGGACATGTTTATCATATGTTATGTTATGTTTATCAGTATACAGTATAAAAAGTGAGAAATCCACCCCTCCCCCACATAACACATCCTGGTAATATACAATGACCTATGGATCACCTCATATTATGATAAACATAACATAACATAACATATGATAAACATGTCCAAGCTAGATATGTAAATAACCTGTCACTCAAAGCAAGGAGAGAGGAAAGGACTTTTTATTTAGACAGGTTTTTATCTGGAAGTCTGTTAATTTTCACTGAACAATAAAAAAGGATTGCTCATAGCTGGATTAACTCCGTGTGGCAAGACTGGGCACAGATGATAGGAAATCTTATACTCTACATTGTGACATTAAAAAAAAAAAAATGTTGGGTTTACATCCACTTTTTTAAAATAAGTTACGTTGTATATTTTTTAACTCTATAAAACTGTAATGATGCAAAAAAAAATTTGGTTAAATTAATAATTGGCACCGAGTATTGCCCTAAAGCTTCTATGCATCCAGACCATATAGCTAAATCCTTCACATCCTCTACACGTGGATTAGAACATACAATCTTTACTAAAACAATTGCAGTCAGCTTGCAGTGAAACCAATTTAGGGGCCCACCGAGAGCAGAAGATGAAGAGATTATCCAGATGTTAAAGATCTAATCATTTTGGAATACCACTCATTGCCAGCATCCTACGGCAAAAAGGGTTAAACCACTGGCTCGCTGTATATCATTAATTCCTTCTGTAAAATAAACCAGGGCACTTGCGAATTCTCACATGTCTTATCAGACAGCGAGGGAGGGTAATCAGAATCTGAGATTCAACATGGATTAACAGCGGTGCTACGTGGAAGCTTTAATCTACCAGTGGGGACAACAACACATGGCGGAGCAGTGCATCTTGACCTGACATGGAATGATAACAATCCTCCCATGAAAGTATATCAGCATGAAGCACAGTGATTAAAATAGGGAGGGTGACCTTTCATTTGTAGTTTACTAAAACTGAACGCACGTTCACACTTACCTACTAAGAAACAACGTAATATGTATACTAACAAGAGGAGGTTAACGGTGCCAAGATGGGATGCTTGCTGAGAAAATTGTCCTGTGTTCATTTTAGTCATCCAAGTGACTACAGGGATTCAGTGTTAAAGAGGAAGTAAACCCTCTTGAAAAAAGTCTTAAAAAAAAACCCTGCAAGAAAAAGGCATAATGAGCTAGTATGCATAGAATACTAGCTCATTATGTATTACTTACCTGAGATCGAAGCCCCCGCAGCAGTGCTCATTCCTTACCTCCGTCGCCACCATCTTTGGATTGGATTGGAATAAATGCTTATAGAGCGCCGAATTCGAGTTGTGAAACTCGCGTCTAAGCCAGGGTTTGACAAATTTGCTTGGAATCTAGGAGCCAGCTAAAAAAGTTGGGAGCCAGAAAACGCACCCCGTCCCGACGAGCTTGCGCGCAGAAGCGAACACATACGTGAGCAGCGCCCGCATATGTAAACGGTGTTCAAACCACACATGTGAGGTATCGCCGCGATTGGTAAAGGGTAAAAGTTTGTCGGCATTCCACGAGCGGACGCAATTTTTAAGTGTGACATGTTGGGTATCAATTTACTCGGCGTAACATTATCTTTCATAATATTAAAAAAAATGGGGATAACTTTACTGTTGTCTTATTTTTTAATAAAAAAAAGTGTATTTTTTTCCTAAAAAAGTGCGCTTGTAAGACCGCTGCGCAAATACGGCGTGACAGAAAGTATTGCAACGATCGCCATTCTATTCTCTAGGGTGTTAGGATAAAAAATATATATTATGTTTGGGGGTTCTAATTAGAGGGAAGAAGATGGCAGTGAAAAATAGTGAAAAATGACATTAGAATTGCTGTTTAACTTGTAATACCAACGGCCACCACCAGATGGCGCCAGCTCACACATCTGGTGGTAATAACTTGTAATGCCAACGGTTCACCACCAGATGGCGCCAGCTCAAAAAAAAAAAAAAGCCAAGCCAAGTCGCCAGGACACCATTTCTAGTCGCCATGGCGACATGGCGCCCAGGATTTGTCGAGCCCTGGTCTAAGCGCTTACCAACAAGCTGGGGGTATCCAGTTCCCAGGAGCAAAGACAAGAGACTAGGACATCTAAGTAAAAGAGGGGAACAAGCAAGAAGTAAACAGAAATATAAAAAGAAGGGAGGGGAGGGGGGGCAGGACACAAGGAGCCTATCCCTACTCCCTGACCATGGACCGCAGCCTGGGATTAAGGCAGCGTCCTGCTAAGAGCTTGGATGGCCAAGTGTCTTTCCCCGAGTGTCTTCCTCGGATCGCGGCTCCGGCAATGTAACTGGCCGGAGCCGCGATGACGTCACTACCGCACGGGTGCCATCACTAACGGCATGATCACCGTTAGTAACGGCATGCTCAGTGCGGCTGCGCGCCGTTGTCTACGGCGCATGCGCTGTAGACATCGGTGCATGTCTTTTGGAAATATATCCAAAACCGTGTAGGTAAGCCTTAATCTAGGCTTACCTGTAGGTAAAAGTGGTCTGTAAGGCCCCTTTCACACTCGGGCGTTTTTCGAGCGTTATTCGAGGGAAGCCTCATCTGTAATCCCAATGTGAAAGCCCAAGTGCATTCAGAGCCCTTTCACACTGCCAGCGCCCGAAAAACACTGGTAAAGCACCGCTAAGACCCTAACGTTTTAGGGCATTTTTGCAGTGCCTCAGTGTGAAAGGGTAAAGCGTTTTACAGCGCTTTCAATTCATTTCAATGGAGAGGGTCGTTTTTGGAGTGTTTTTTTCAGCGCCCAAAAGCTGCTCCAAAGACAGCATGGCTAAAGGAATCTTCCCTTCTGGCTATTGCATTCAGCAGCTGACAGATGAACAGGGAGCGGTGGTCCATAAGGTTTGCATGCGGGGCGCCCAACTCATAGGCCTCTATGTTTTTTTTATCTTCAAGCACATTATTAGAACCTGAGACTCTAATTGGCTTGAAAAAGGGTTGGGCTCAGGACGTAGAGCACTGCGGACGAACCCACTCACTTGTGACACTTGCGAATCAATATTCGCTATTCGTTTCCCACTTCTCCTCCTGGTCAATGAGGACAGGAGGTGGATCTAGAGAAGATCGGGTTGGCCGGGTGCAGTAGTCGGGGAAGCCCAGTCAGGATAACTGAACCACCGCCCGGCCGTCGTTCTGCTATAGGCCGGGCGGAAAGTGGGGAAGTTCTGGTGTCCGCAAGGAATTCCCTTGATTTACAGGGATTTCCTCTCACTTCCTGTTTGGCTATGGGACAGGAAGTGAAGGAAAATCTCTGCAATGGGACACAGATGGCAAAAAAAAAAATCTGACAGGGGTTATAACTCTCCCTTGCTCAATCCAAAATGAAAAAACAAAAAATTTGCCCATAGTTCTACTTTAACTGCTTGCCGCCCGCCGCATGCAGATATACTGGCACGGGCAGGCAAAAAGGCGTACCTGTACTTCCACTTTAAGAAGCGGTTGTTGCGGGTGCGCGCACCCGCCACGATCTCCGTAAGCGTGCCCGCGGGTCCCACAAACTCGATCGCTGCAGGCATACCCGCGATCGGCTCACGGAGACATAGAACGGGGAGATTTTAGCGTAAACACAACATCTCCCCGTTCTGCCTAGCTAACACTGTCACTGATCGTGTTCCCTGTCATCGGGAACACGATCAGTGACGTGTCACAGCAAGCCACGCCCCCCTACAGTAAGAATCGTGCCTTAGGGAACAATTAACCCCTACAGCGCCACCTAGTGGTTAACTCCTTCACTGCCAGTGTCATTTTCACAGTAACCAGTGCATTTTTATAGCACTGATCGCTGTAAAAATTACAGTGGTCCCAAAAATGTGTCAAAAGTGTCTGATGTGTTCGCCATAATGTCGCAGTCACGATAAAAATCCCAGATCGCCGCCAAAAAAAAATATATTAATAAAAATGCTATAAAACTTTCCCCTGTTTTGTAGACGCTATAACATATGCGCAAACCGATAAATAAACGCTTATTGCGATTTTTTTTTACCAAAAATATGTAGAAGAATACATATCGGCCTAAACTGAGGGGAAAAAAATGTTTTTTTTATATATTTTTGGGGGATATTCATTATAGCAAAAAGTAAAAAAATATTGCATTTTTTTCAAAATTGTCGCTCTATTTTTGTTTATAGCACAAAAAATATAAACCGCAGAGGTGATCAAATACCACCAAAAGAAAGCTCTATTTGTGGGAAAAAAAGGACGCCAATGTTGTTTGGGAGCCACGTAGCACGACCGCGCAATTGTCAGTTAAAGCGATGCAGTGCCGGAAAAAAAAATATTTTTGTATGTCACAATGTAGAGAATAAGATTTCCTATCATCTGTGCCCAGTCTTGCCACACAGAGTTTATCCAGCTCTGAGCAATCCTCGTTTTATTGTTCAGGGAAATAAAACAGACTTCCAGATAAAAACCATGGGCCTGATCCTCAAAAGGGATACGCCGGCGTATCTACTGATACGCCGTCGTATCCCTATTTCGATCTATGGAACTGATCCACAGAATCAGTTTCACATAGATAGGGAGAAGATCCGACATGTGTAAGGGACTTACACTGTCGGATCTTAGGATGCAGTACCGCAGCCGCCGCTGGGGGCATTTCTCGTCGGAATGCCGCTTCGGGTATGCAAATTAGCACTTACGGAGATCCACAAAGCTTTTACGCTTAGTTTTTTCTCCGTAAGTATTAGTTTGCCGTCGCAATATTAGGGCTGCTTTTACAAGGCCTAAACGGTTTAGACCTTGTAAAAGTAGACCCTTCTATCCCGCGTCGCTGTCTTTTTTTTTTTCACTTTTTTTTTCCCGCCGCAACTCGTATTTTTTTTTTTACGCCCGTTGCGATTCTCAAAACCCGGCGCAACGTAAAACCTCGCAAAGCACGTCGGGAAAATGACGTCGGGAGCATGCGCAGTACGTCCGGCTCGGGAGCGCGCCTAATTTAAATGGGACTCGCCCCATTAAATTAGGAACGCCTTGCGCCGGCCGGATTTAAGTTACACCGCTCAAAATTTCTAGGTAAGTGCTTTGTGGATCGGGCACTTAGTTAGAGATTTTGCGGCGGTGTAACTTAAATGGAAAAAGTTACGTTGCGACGGGTTTTTGAGGATTAGGCCCCAAAGTCCTTGCTTGAGTGACAGGTTATTTACATATCTCGTGCACTGCTTGCAGACATACACAGCTTCTGTAAAAAGTGCTCAATTCACACCCCCCTCCCCTCTTCCCTCCAGCTCTATGTATATTCTGATGGCTGTTGCATTTTCTCATGGAACTGAGCTGTGACTCACCCCATATTTTGAAAACATTTAATCAAAACACAGGGGAGGGGATGTGAATTGTGCACTTTTTTTCAGAAGCAAGGACTTTGGTTTTTATCTGGAAGTCTGTTGTATTTCACTGAACAATAAAGGAGGATTGCTCAGAGCTGGATTAACTCTGTGTGGCAAGACTGGGCACAGATGATAGGAAATCTTATACTCTACATTGTGTCATCAAAGAAAACATTTTTTTGGGGGGTTTACATCCACTTTAAGGTTAAGGGTTCAATCATACTGGTAAACTTAGACCAGCTGTGTACTGCAGGATAGCTGCATATGAGAACTTTACCATTTTATTTAGTGGTTCAATTGCAACCTAAAGGAAATCGATCACCTTGTAAGCTAGCAAGTGATGTGTGTAGTAACTCTCGTTCTTTTAGCGATAATCTAAACACGTACAGTATATAGTTCTTTTATTTCTAAATACTTTTTGCGTTTTTCAGTGTGTGTTGTACTATTTTATACATTCTGTCAAGAATTTCTCCAAAAGCAAAGAATTGTCATTCTTATGGCACCTCCTACACACTACAAATGTTATAAAAGTTCAACAAAACATTTAACAAATTAAAAGACAGTTTCCATGGCAACAATAGGCCAATCGCAGTGAGAATCACTAGCTTGCCTAATAACGGGCATATTGCAACACCCTAGGCAGTGCCAGCTTGTTTTCCTTTATCTACATACTGCTAGGATCCTAGTAGTTAAATGATTACATTGCTCTACTATGCCAATGTTCTGTGAAATTAACAAAAGCATAGGAATTAAACTTGCAATACTTTTTCAACAAGAGACACAAAACTTCATTTATTAGTCAGGCATGGAAAGCAATAAATGCAGCAGGAGAAAGTGCTTTGAGAGCAGTTACAAAAATAGGAAATTGTTCTGCAGGAGAGAGATACATATAATATAATTTAACGGGAAGTTGAGTTTTAAGATGAGAAGGTGTCACCTTTTTGCTTGCTAACAGTATTCTCTAATGATGTCTTGTCCGAATGAATCACACGGCGGTCAAAAACGCTGCTGCACTGCACTGTTCCTGCTTTTTTTTTTAGTAAAGGATCAAGTTTTGACAATTAAATTACTATATTCAAGCTTTTCCTGTTTTCTAAAATGCGGCAGAAATCTAGTGAAGTGGTTCAGCAGGCAGTAGGGAAAACCGTAAAGGACACAGGGGAAGAATAAGCGAAGGTTATAATGAAAACAATGGAGCGGGATAGTTTGTGTTGGTAAATAATGTGCCAAAGTGTAAAGCCCTGTACACACGGCCAGGAATCCCGTCTGTTTGAAAACCGTCAGTTTTCCTTATGGGATTCCTGCCAAGCTTGCCTTGAAAAGCCATGTATACACACGGCCACACAAAAGACCCGCTGTTCTTTTGAATGGCAAGAACGCGGTGACGTCAAAGACTACGACGAGCCGGCTAAATTAAAGTGGATTTATTTTTTGCTGTCACAATGTACAATAAAATATTTCTTATCATCTGTGCCCAGTCTTGCCACACAGAGTTAATCCAGCTCTGAGCAATCCTCTTTTATTGTTCAGTGAAATAAAACGGACTTACAAAGAAAAACCTTGGTCCGTTCTGCAACCTTGCTATGAATGACAGGTTATTTACATATCATACAGTAGCCTGGAGACAGGCATTATTTTTTAATTCCCACCCCACTCCTTTTCTAAAGTCATGTCGTTACTTTTCTGGATTTTGACTGGATGTTAGTGATCATAGCAGAATTCAGTGTAAGGAATACACAGGAGAAAATGCAAGGGGAGTGTTGAGGTGGGTGGGGAGTCTACTGACATCACGACTCCACCCACAGAGCTCCAGACAACAGATCCACCCACAGAATCTGACGTTTTTCAGTTCTCATAACAGACAGAGGGGAGACATTTGACAGGTAAGGATACATGCAGGAGGCATCTATGAGGGACAAAATATGTTTTGCCTTAAGTGAGATGGGTAATGCTGTTTTTGATATTTAATAGGCAACAAATATATAGATTAATAGAGCTTAGTTTAAAGTGATTGTAAACATTATTTTTTTAATAACAAACATGTCTTACTTCCCTGCTTTGTGCAATGGTTCTGCACAGAGCAGCCCTGGTCCTCCTTTTCTGGGGTCCCCTGCCGGTGCTCCTGGCTTCTCTCTGCTGCCGAGTGCCCTCATAGAAAGCCATTTGCTATAGGGGCACTTGTGCAGGCTCAGTCCTGAGCTGTGCTATGTGTTTGTCCACTGACACACACAGCGCAGCTTGCCCCCCCTCACACACACACTCTTTGTTCACTGACTGTGATTGACAGAAGAAGGAGCCAATGGCTACCACTGCTCCCTCTATGTCCAGTGAGGAGGGAGAAAGCAGAGAGAGCTCCTGCTCTCATGCTCAGTGATGGATCAAGATCAGGCTTGTATATAAGTGGGGGGGGGTTTCTTCATGCAGAGAATGCATCAAGGTAAAAACCTTTTACTTTTACAACCTTTTGAATGTCCAAGCCTATGGGCTAGATTCAGTAAGAGTTAGTTTGGCGTATCAGTAGATACGCCGACCTAACTCGGAATTTGGGCCGACCTAAGTTTAAGTGTATTCTCAAACAGAGATACACTTAAACCTATCTAAGATACGACGGCTTGCGCCGTCCTATCTTAGGGTGCAATATTTAGGCTGGCCGCTAGGTGGCGCTTCCATTGCGGTCGGCGTTGAATATGTAAATAACTAGATACGCCTATTCACGAACGTACGCCCGGCCGACGCAGTACAGATACGCTGTATACATAACGCATTATCAGGCCTAAAGATATTTCATCAAATAGCTGGAATAGTAATGTTAAGTATGACTGCCATTCCAGCGTCGAAATTCGAAAATTGTACGTTGTTTGCGTAAGTCGTCCGTGAATAGGGATTTACGTCATTTACATCCACGTCAAAACCAATAGGCCCGTGCGGCGTACGTTGCCGCAATGCACACTGGAATATGTAGGCGGATGGTGCATGCGACGTTCCAAAAAAAACGTCAATCGCGTCAGGTCAAACCAAATTAACATTAAACACGCCCCTCAGCCTATTTTGAATTAGGCGCCCTTACGCCCGCCCGCTTTAGGCTACGCCGCCGTAACTTAGCAGGCAAGTACTTTGTGAATCATGTACTTGCCTCGCTAGCTTACGGCGGCGTAGTGTAAACACGATACGCTACAGCGGCTGCAAAGTTAGGACGCCCTTTGTGAATCTACCCCTATGATTATGCAAGTATTAGAAAAAGTTCAGCATTGACATTGCTGTACAAAACAAATTAAGGACTATAAGGCCTATAATAAAAATCCATCCTACTCATACAGCATGTGAATACTTTGGTGACTAATCTAATCTAATCCTTGTCTTCCCCAATACATGCAGCCCAATCTATCAACTGAAATCCTTGGTTCCTGAACAAAGTGTACACTGTGATTATAACTTTCAAAGCTCTGATCATAAATTCTATAGATAGGTCATAGTTCCATGACGGGATGGCATGCAATGCAATTAATAATACAAAATCCATCATTGTAAAGAAGCATCATTATGGTAATAAGGAGATTCCAAGCAGGACTGACTTTGCTATTAGGGCAACCAGACAAAAAAAAACACTTGAGTGCAGTAGTGTTTTTAAACTGGTAGAGCCTGCTTAAAGTGGAATTCTAGCCTAACACTAATGCCTCGTACACACGGCCAGATTTTCCGAGAAAAAAGTCAGACAGGTTTTTTTATAGGAAAGTCCGGCCGTGTGTAGCCTCCATTGGACTTTTTTTTCCAGAAGTCCGACAGGCCTTAGTTGGAGAACCTGTTCTCTATCTTTCCGTCGGACTTCCGATGAACTCATGGCGGACTTTTGCGCGGTCAAAAGTCCGACTGTTTGTAGAAGGCATTGCAATGCTTAAAATTGTTCACTCTCCTCTCCTGCTGCCTATCATACCTAACCTGTGTAAAAACATCTGTACTTACCTATTTTTAGTCTGCTCCAGTCTGGTCATGTGATCCCCTGTTCAGTGAGCGGCAGTTACATGGAAAAGGAAGGAGGAATCGACAACATTTGGGAATTCTGGGAGCCATGATGCCACCCATAGACTCCCATGTCCCAGCCATTGTCGACGCACTCACCTCTCCCCTGCAACCACAGCTCACTAACAACAAGAGAGTCAGAGTTGTGGAATGACATAAGCAGAATAAAAATAGGTAAGTATACTCATCTTTTTTACACAGGTTAGGTAGATAGGTAGCAGGAGGGGGGTAAGAACATTTTCAATCATTGTTAGTGTAAGGCTGAAAATCCACTTTAACCACTTGCCGACCACCTGCCTTTGTTTGAAGTATGGCTCTACTGTGCGGATCGTCGTAGCTGTACGGCGACCACTTTAAGGGGTATAGGGGGTGCCCGGCGGCCGCAAATGTCCGCCGGGCCCCCGCAATCCTTGTTGGCCTAGGCCAGGATACAGCGTTGATCACATGGGGTCAAGGTAGTCAGTAGTTTACAGAAGATATCTGTGAAGAAGGATACACTTTGGTGCAGCTTGCATGATGTTCAACAAGTATTTTCTGTACTTACTGAAATTGTTCTTAGCTTGCCAACAAATCTAAGGACTAGTAAGCATCCGTATGTGATATTTTTGTTATCGAGTTTAGACACCCTTTACGTTTTCTTTAGTTTAGGTTTGTATTATAATATGTTCATACATTACTGCACTAAAAATAGAAGAGGATAAAACATCAGCAATTTTATCTTATGGTTATTGGGACTTTTAAGCTGCCAATGCAAATGCATAAAACATTCATAAACATCATGAACATCATAAAATACAAATACATGCTTAGCCTCCTCAAGGCTATTTGGTACTTCATGTAAGTACAAAGCCACTGGCATCATTATTAAATACACATTTGCTTATACAGAGCGTAGGTTAACACCCCCCTAAGTCATAACCATTCCTTGTCAAAGTGAATCTTAATTATTTTCAACTGGTGTAATTTTTGTCCAAAACAAAAAGCATATAAAACTGTGCTATTGTTCTAAAATTAACATAAATATCAAAAACAGCTGCAAACTCTACTGTGAGATATAGCACAATCCCAAATCAGAAAAATCATACACAGAGTTGCGCTTAGAAGTATTGAGTCAGACACCAGTAGGAAAAAACAGTCCAAAAAGTGTTAAAAAAAAGGTTCTGTGATAACCTCTGCGCCATCCACCACCTTTAAATATATGATTCAGTGACAATCACCTCCACCAAAGGCAAAATAGTTGCTTACCAGATTGCAGGGACCTTCTATCATGAAAGGTCAGTGACACTTGTGGGTCTTAACCCAGCCAGGGCTTTCAAACATCCCAGGAGCCCCTTAGGGTATGTAGACTCCCCTTTCAAGTGTCGATATCACAGACAATCCCCAAAATATAAAAGACTAGTCATAGTGTAAAAAGTCCATAAAACTTTATTAAAGATATAAAGTATTGCACTTACGTCATGAAGAGCATATAATCGCATTAGAGACAGAAACAAGCCAACCAGCTATTCGCAGCTACCCATTATTCCAGTACCTGAGAAGCGCTGTGATGTTGCTCCACCCTACATGTTTTGTCATAAGATGACGACGTCAAGGGGCCTATGTCATAAGTGCAAAACTTTATATCTTTCATAAACTTTTAATCATATATTTAAAGGTGGCGGATGGTGTGGGTGCTATCACAGAACCTTTTTTTTACCACTTTTATGACTGTTTTTTCCTACTGCTGTCTGACTCAATACTTCCTAGTGCAAGTGTGTGATTTTTCTAATTTTTGTCCTGTATGCTGGTTATGTGGAGTGGCTCCAGCAACTATATACAATGGGCCAGATCCTCAAACGAATTACGCCGGCGTATCTTTGGATACGCCGCGTAATTTCAAAGTTCCCCCGTTGTATCTCTGATACGACGGAATCTGGGCGCGATCCGACAGGCGTACGTCTTAGTACGCCGTCGGATCGTAGGTGCATATTTACGCTGGCCGCTAGGTGGCGTTTCTGTCGAATTCCGCGTCGAGTATGCAGCGGCTTAAGATCCTGAGGACGTCATATGACGTCCAGTCAGGATTCTACAACCACTTTGCCAACGTTAATTTGTCATTGGCGGGCGGCAAGTGGTTAAACTCCCCAAACTGAGAATAAAATTAGAAATTTGTAAGTAGTCCAGGCAAAAAGTATTAAAACTGTTATGTAATTGTAGAAAAAAAATCCATGTTTATTATACAACAGTGAATTTCAAATGTAGGCTAAATAAAATAATTAGCTATTCATTTGTAATATACAGGTAGATTTTTCTTAAGAAACATGAAGAACATTAATTAAAGCAAGAAAAATGTTAAAACAAAAGTTATTTAAAAAAAATACAGTTTGGAAACCCAGCAGCCCTTTCCAGAGTAAAATCTAACTACCAAAGTCCTTTGTGTTCCAGTTTTATCCTCCCTGGCAACCATTCCCATGGTAAAAATGTCAGTCTTCCTCATTATTGTAATTCAGTTGGCTTTAACTCACACTTGTTAAACTACATAACCTTTCCCAGGTTACATTTTCCATATGTAATTGCTAATGAGCAGGTTACATCTCTGCATATTTTTCTCACATTAGCAGAAATTAGTTTCTTATTTTACAAAATGTGGGTTCTTTCAGTTGTGTAGTTATCTAAACCAACCTTAACGAGACCCTGTGGCCTATCATTCATTTCAATAATAACTTTCCTATTTCATTATATGTGCATTTACCATATTTTACACTTGTTATTTACCTGCAAAATTCTCCTTTTGTTGACATGTAAAGGCTTTGCTGCTGGGTGCCACCATCTTGAATGCGATATTAGCACCTGAAGCAGATTCAGTGCTGTCATTCAAGTTACACTTTGTTGTATTCCCCTTCACTCCCCAGACAGCTATGTAGGTGAGGTGGAGGAGCTAATCCAACACGGACACAGTCAGACACTTCCAGAAAAGGAGAGTGCTTCGTAAGTAGACATGTGCATACTGAAATATTTTGTTTCGAAATTTTGTTTTCGTCCGAAAAATAAATGTATATAGTTACTCCCGAAATTAGTTTTTATTAATTTAGTTTCGTTATAAAATGCATTAGTCTGAAAATCCGAATGAATTAATCTGTCAATTGAAGGCGTATGGTGTCTGTCGAATGTTTTAAGAAGATTCGACGGAGCAGCTAAACTGTACAATGCCGCAATCATATATTTCCGGTTGAATGTTCCGCCTACAAGCTATAGAAGAATTCTAATGTTGTATGACACTAGTAATAATTGTATTTATGAATTATTATTACTAGTCAACTAACATTCAAATTCTTCTATAGCCAATGTTGTATGACACTAGTAATAATTATATTTATGAATTATTATTACTAGTCAACTAACATTCAAATTCTTCTATAGCCTATGGGCAGAGCAATTGACCGGAAATGTACGATTGCGGCGTCGTACAGTTTAGCTGCTTGTCGAATCTTCTTAGAACTTTCGACAGACACCATAAGCCTTCAATGACAGATTCAACGTTTGTATGTTTTTTTCTGCTTCGTCGAACCTTTGTCGTTCATGTCGAATGGTCTACCCCAAAACTGTCTCTATAATGTCGAATCTTTTCTCTCTATGTTGAATCTTTCCTCTCTATGTAGAATAATCTTAGACTAATAGAGTTATGGTTAGTCACAGGATCGATAGACATAGATTGCTATTGTCAGCGTCAAGTCAAATCTCCTATTTATATTGAACTGTTGTAGCAACTAAAATAAAGCATTTTTTTATGTCAGATGTTTCGGATTTCGGATTCTGCGTGTTTGTTTTCATTTGTTAAAACAATAACAAAAATACCCGAAATTTGGACGAAAATGCATTCGGACGAAAACTAATGCACATGTCTATTCGCTAGAAAGGAGGGAGCTGTGCTAGGGAATTGACTTTCCTGGACAAGCCAAATTTGCTAGCAAGTTCAAAGATACACTGTGTTTTTTTTTTACTAAATGCATGGTGCAATATCTGGTGCAATTCTGCATAGAACAAATTAATTTCCAGTTTTTAGTGTCAAAGCCTAATTAAACAAGCTGAAGTTAGAAGCTGATTGGCTACCATGTACATCTGCACCAGATTCCAAGTGTACCAGTTTTGGTGAATCTCCCCCCTTGCAAGTGAATAAAACATTATTTATGGATAAATAAAAAAAGTTTTTTAAAGAAATTTGTCAAGGCAAATATAGATGGATCTACATAGAAAAGAACAAGCCCTCTGACATATATAGAAAAGCATATAAAACATCAAACACAGATATCCAAATAATTTAGATCACTGTATATTACACACTTAATACTTAATATACAGAAGGCTAGTAGTGGTAGCATAATTATGACACAAGTGGAGAAAACAAAGAAACACCAAAGGGGAAGATACCAGGGATGCACTGTATGAGAGAAAAAAGGAATGTATAGGGTAGGAGAAAGCTGACAAAAGAGAGACATCTAATGCACATGGCTACAATGGAAATGCAGGAGAGAGTCAGCACAGACCTAGGATCAGGCAGAAGTCCCATTGCCTGACATAGCATTACATTTGTCCTGTGTATTCTGTCATTTAGCTGTAAGGTGTTCAACTGCAATTTTTAAAGTTGATGACAAGTTCTCTGTTAGTTTTAGGTATTAAAGTTGCAATGCTGGCCATAGACCTTATGCTCTAAAAGAAGGGTTTCAATCTTTCCAAACAAAGGGCCAGTTTACTGTCCTTCGGCTTTTAGGGGGGGCAGATTTTGTCTAGTGGGGGTAGAAATGTCCCCAGTGCCAGTGGACGTAACCAGCACCCTGGTATTGGTTTAAGTGGGGGGACTAATGCCCGGTTGTTGGTGTCAGTGGGATCAATAGTGCCCCATCATTGGTGTCAGTGGAAGGAATAGTGCTCCATCTTTGGCGTCAGAGGGCAGAATAGTGCCCCATCATTGGTATCAGTGAGATAAATCATGCCCCATCATTTGTGTCAGTCTGAGGAATTGTGCTCCGTCGTTAGCATCAGTGGGAGGAATAGTGCCCCATCATTGGTGTCAGTTGGTTGAATAGTGCCCCATTGTTGGTGTCAGCCGTTGGAATATTGCTCTATCATTGTCATAGGGAGGAATAGTGCTACATCAATGGGGTCAGTGGGAGGAATAGTGCCTCTTTTGAATGGCAGAAATATTGTCCCAAGTGCTGTATAAGGCTGGATTCACACCTATGCAGTTTTAGTGCTTTTTGCATTTTGCGGATTTGCACTACAGAACGTGTTCCATAGGAAACCATGTTAAATGGACTGTTGTGCAAATTTACAAAATGCAAAAAGCACTAAAACTGCATATGTGTGAATCCAGCCTAAAGGCAGGCAAAGGGCCACATCCGGCCCTCAGACTGCTGTTTAAAGACCACTAATACCATAAGGCCTGATTCACACCTATGCATTTTTAGTGCTTTTTGCATTTTGCAGATTTGCACTACAGAACGTGTTCCATAGGAAACCATGTTAGATGGACTGTAGTGCAAATCTGCAAAAAAGCATAGGTGTGAATCAGGCCTTATGCCCCTTACACACGATCAGGCTTTTGCCCAGCCAAGCTAAGATCGGAATTCCGACGGAATTCCATCAGAGTAAACAAGAACATGTTCTCTATCTAAACTCCGATGGAATTCCTCGGAAAAAAGTCAGATGGGGCATACACACAGTCGAAATTCCGATCGTGTGTACGGGGCTTAACAGAGATCCAAGTCTCTTCAGATAACCTGTCCATACATGATAAAGAACACATATCAACAATGAAAACAAAATCACAAAACACTTAGTTTGAAGTAAAAAAAAAACTCAGTGGCATTGGTCCACCGCATTTTCCAGCATTTTGGACCGCTTAGGCTTTGCTACGTAATGGATTTAATATGCTGCTGTGCAAACCCACCCTTGCAGTCCAGTGATGGTGAACTTTGAAACAAACAATAATTAATCTGATTTGTTTTCTCAATGACCAAACAGTAGCTATAAACATAAAACGCACACAAACAATTAGAACATTTTATGATCATATGCAAATATCATAGTCCCTGTGATTTTTGTAGAAAGCCAAATTAGCTGTTGGAGAATCTGTTATCATTCACGAGAGAGGGCATAGTTCTAGGTTGTACTCAGCCTGATAACATATTTCAATGACTTCTTTGTTTCAATGCAAAGGCATTTTTGGAGATGAAATCTGCCAATTGACTGCATGGAAAATAAAATGACACGCGCCCAAACAAAAATAGTTTAAGTGTCTGTATCTATTGATGCTCACTGAGCGCGCAGAGAAATAAAAAGCTGGTTCTCTTTCATTGCATTGGAATAAAAATCTGTCCATGTATGGTCAGTGCCTGCCTTGTCGTTTCTGTATTAGACCAACTGCACTGGCAGATGGTTACTTGAATTCAAAGATAAAATTAGCTTTAGGCGGTTATCACACCATGGTTTTATGTGGGAATATACCATACGCTCTCGTAAAATGTATGGACAGTCATTTATGACTGTTCTTCTTTTTTTTTTTTTTTTTTTATGACTCTCAATTTCAAACAAACTTTAGCTTATCATTTGTTATTATAAAATATCTTTAAATGTAAAACTGTTGTTATACCATCACTGAAAGTCCAAAGTGACTATAAAGACATAGAACTTCTAATGTATGACCAAACAATAGGCACCCTGTGGAAATCTATATACATTAATTACATGCTCAACATTGTACAGAGATCCTAAGTGAAGGAGGGTGGTCTTGTATAATCCAATTTATTTCTACTAATGAGGAAATGACATACCAGACTGAGAGTGACTGATTGGGAGGTCAGCCCAGCAAGCCTATAATTTTATTATTGCAGCCACCCGCTTTTTAATTATTTCCCTAAAGGCTTGTGTTCTATGTCAAAAAAATTTACAATAGAAGCATGTGTTGAATAAATGGATTTTCCAAACTGAAGCTTGAGAGATACAAATGTCATTGCTAAACAACTTATCTACATTTTAGAATTAAAGAACATGCTAACAGGCGTCCACTTTCCGATTTTATAGCTTTTCATAAACATTATTGAAACTGAGAACATTCCTATTGCCAAAAAACTAGCTCAACTTCTAGTATGAAGTAAGTCTGGTACGCGTGCTCATATTTTCCGCGGACAAGGCGTAGGACTTGCATACAAACGGAAAAGAATTGCCGGCCAACAAACATGAAACTACGTGATTTTTCAGCGCTAAAGCGGCACCCTTTGGGCAACTTCTGTTAAAGTTGTGTTATGATTAGCATTGCTTCTGAGCATGTGTGTTTGTACTTTAGATTTTTTTCCCGAAGGACTTCTGTGCACACGATCGGATAATCCTTCACCACACAAGTGTTGTTGGAAAATTTTAAGGCATGCTATCCAACATTTGTTGGCGGAAAATCCGACAACAATTGTCCGATGGAGCGTACAAATGATTGGATTTTCCGACAACAACCTGTCATCACACAATTCCCGCCGGAAAATCTGATCATTTGTACGGGCCTGTAGAGATAACATTGAAGTTGCCTTTTCTACCTCTCGTTCTGAAAATGCTAGTTTCCTGAATATCATGTTTAACATCTTGCTTCAATACTTCCTATCTCTTACCTACAACAAGTTTACTAGTAAGGGTCCTTTCACACGAGCAGACTGTTCGTCCGTTCATTACAAGTCCGTTAACGGACTTGTAATGAATCCCTATGGGAACGCATTTCCGAACGGAAGAAACCCTATTTTTCTTCCGCTCGGCGGAACGAACCGGATGCAGATGGACAGACGGTCCGTCTGCATCCGGTCCCCCATAGGGGACAGCGGAGCAGAGAAAGGGCGGTGCCTGCACTGTGTGTGGGGACTGCCCTATCCGCCGACAGCTCAGCGGGGATTCCCGCTGAGCTTTGGCGGACACACGGAGCGGACCCAGAAACGGTCCGCTCCGTGTGAAAGAGCCCTAAGAACATCTGACTTTTGACTTTCCTGATATAAATGCTCCTTCCGGGTCAGTGACTCAACATTGAACCCAGTGGGACAGTGCAATATTAAATAACATCTATTTTTTAATTGCATGTACAATACTGTAGTCAGTTTTAGTTATTTAGTTTTTTTTAATTTTGTTTCCAAATGCTACAGAAAGTACAATCATTTCCTAATAATGCAAAAAAAAGAAAAAAATGATGTATGAGTTAGACAGGTTAGAACAGAGGCTAGCTTTTCATTATTGGTTTTACTGTATGTGTGATTTTGATAGGGATCAGGTATAAGTGATCCAAAGTTTCTATATTATGCTATGAAATGTAGTAATGGGGCATTCCTTATTTCTCATAGCATGTATTAGTATATGTATTTCTCATAGCATGTATTCCACACTGTGAGAGGTGATTAATGGCTTGCTGTGATTCTACTCTTAAAAGCAAATTCCAAATTTGTTATATACGTTTAAAAATGTGAAGTGAAAACTTCCCAAATGTTTTTTTATGTCCTTGGGAACCTTTTCCATCAGTCTTTTGTTAATCACCCAACTAAAAGTAAAAAAATAGGCTTTTACTATTCAAAATTTAAATTTATTAGACATACAAACATTACTCCAATTTATTAAGAAGTTGCTAAGAACAAAAATGTATGTTCTTTTTCATTTCTATTTGTTTAATTTTTAAAATGTTAAGCGGATGTGCACCCAGACTTTGCACAACAAACTATTTTTATAATCTACACAAACCATAAAATACATTTAAAATAAGTACTCATTCATCTCTGTAGCTGTAAGAATTGTGGAGAAATTCACTTTCAAAGTTCCGACACAGTTTTTTTTCCTATAAAAATAGATTTTGATAATCTGACAGCCTTCTACTCTAAATACACAACGGTTGTTTCTTTTTTTTTTATCAATAAATTTTTATTGGGTTTATCAATTTACAACACTTGAGATAGTTGCATTCAATATACAACTTGAGTAGTATAATCACCATGTACAGGCAAACATTTAACAGAAAAAGAATACGGTACTCAGCGACCTAGGCCAGTCTACCCCAATTGGGTACAAACTGTAGGACTAGGAGGTCACCAAGATGATCAGTGGTACACCTATACAGCTAAAGTAAAGACAAATAAAGGAGGGGGGGAAGGGATGGAGAAAACTGAAATAAAGGCTGCTGTTAGTCATTATCTATACCAAAGATTCAGTATTTTATACTGTTATTCTTCAGACTATAGGAAGATTATTAAAGTAAGGAATCTTTTAAATATTTGGAAGCTTTCGGGTGGGTTAACCACATTTTCCATTTTCTACGATAGGGGATTATAGAATCATTCTTATAGGCTAATAATAGTTCTAATTGAGCTTGGGTGTTTAATCTGGTGATGACCATTGGTAGGTTTGGGGCGTCTGCGGATTTCCATAGAGAGGCCACTGTAATTCTTGAGGCTATCAAAATATGTAAGACAATAGTCCTATACAAAGTGGGGTATTTGTCAACGGTTGTTTCTAACCAGCAGAAACCTGACTTCAGGACTGTACAGCTTCCGGACCCCCTGTAAAGAATTCCTAGGATGGGACCTGCTTTATAGTCTGCATTCTTAGCATATGTACTTTATGCAACCCCAACACATAACCACATAAAGCACAACTGTATCTTCTAATCCTAATCTTATCTTTAATTAAAGAAGTAGTAAAAGGCTAATCTAACCCCAGGTTTAAAAGTTTCTCTCCTCTGCTCAAACACATGAAGCATGTTGATATAAAATAGCTCAGTGTAAGCCTAGGTTCACATTGGAGCGATTTGTCATGCGATTTGAGAGATCAAATCGCATGACAAGTGCCAGCCTATTGGAGGCAATGGCACTGTTCCAATCGGTGCGACACCGATTTTGTGGCACCGCTCCGATTTGCAAACGTAGTTTCAAGTAAAGTAGCAGCAATGTGAACCAGAGCTGAATGTATTTTTTAATCTCCTTCGCTGCAGTCATGTGTTCTCTAAGCTCTAGCACCCCATGTCAGTGAGCTGCAGCTAATGGGAGGACAGGGGAGTGATGGAAACAGCAGGTGACATCATGGGTTTGTGAATTCAGCCCCGCTGTTGAACTGCTCACTGACAAAGAGGGTCCCGGCCTGGGACTTATTAATCACATGACCGCACCAAAGGGAATGAAAAAAAAAAGGAATGCAATCAAGTATTACAACAAAAAAAAACGTCCAGTTGAGAGCTGAGACAACCCATTTACCACTGACAGCACGGCACGGCACTTACAATGGTAAACTTTTCTTTATTTATGAAAAACCTTTATGCAACAAAGAAAGAACATGTTGATGTAACTGTAAGTACTATCTGGAGGTCAATTCATTTGTTAGTCAACTCCATCTGAATCTGCTAGTGCATATTTAGTAGTGTTACTACCCTCTCTCTAGGTTGAAAATGCTGCTGTCCAAGGGTGACTCCTTCATCCAGAATGGAGATTCCCTAAGACAGGAAGTGTGTTACTTGCCAGAGCACTAGGTGAAAATAAAGAACAAAAAAGAGAATACAAATGAAAACAAATGCAGCCACCACCCTTAAGAATTGGTATGCCGCCTCCACTTTAAGGGGAAGTATATTTTGGGTCCCCATCTTGAAGCACCAATCCAGTCCTGAAGAACATATAAGCTTGTAGCTGCATAGGTTAGGGCTCTCATGGTCATGGCTCTGGACCAGGGGTCTCCAAACTTTGTAGACAAAGGGCCAGAGGGTGGCCCATGGGAGTAGAAAATGCCCCAGCGTCACTGGGATAAAACAATGCCTTAGACTTGACGGTCAGTGGAGGTAAACAATGCCCAATCATTGGTTTTAGTGGGAGGAATAGTCACCGATTGTTGGTATCAGTGGGAGGAATGGTGCCTCATTGTTGGTATCCGTTGGAGTAATAGTACCCCATCACTGGTGTATGTGGAAGGAATGATGCCCCATGATTGGTCTCTGTGAATAGAATGGTGCCCCAAGGACTGGATAGAGGCAAGTTAAAGGCTACATCCAGCCCATGGGCCACAGTTTGGAGACTACTGCTCTCTGGAGATAATAGCCCACATGCACTGTTACGGAATCATTCCCTTGGAGGGAGTTGTAAGCATTTTTTTTTTATTTAAAAAAAAATTCTATATACAGAATACCTGTTGAAAAAAGCTGGTTTATATAAGATAGAACACTCTAGTGTTTTCTGTTATTTGTTATCGATAGCTCTAGAAAGCTTTGGTTCAGTAGGCCGAGGTTACGCAACTATTAATGTAACATATAGTCATTGTTACGTATGTAGAAGATAAACAGCACTGTAAAAACAATGACTATGTATACTGAGAAAACTTCTCCATAACATTCAATCTTCCATGGAGAGTTCCTCAATAACACAACAACAGATCAAGCAAATGTCAGTGCAATGAAACATGAAATGAGTATTGCACTGACCATCAAATAGAATTTCTTTCAAACACTTCATGAAGCTGATCATACAGGTGTAAGGGGTAGAGAAAAGCCGTAAATACAAGACTTTGTATGTCATTGGCAGGGTGTCACTGGCACTGTATAAAAGTCATTTTAAACTTTCCAGTAGCTTATTGAATATATTCAGTGAACATTTGTTTGTCTTTTCTGCTCTTCCTGCCACTTTATGATCTCCAAAGAACACAGCGGGACAGCTCCTCCATATCCAAAGCATTTGAAATTTTGTTTCTGTTCTGAAAAGGAAGGCTGCCAATGTTAATATTTTTTTAGTTTTCTATTATTATTGTATAATTTTTTCATGGGTCATGGGTAATATATTGCACATACAGTATGCTGTTATTATGATAGAATTTGTTGTAATATAAAAGTGCCAGGCGGGGGGGCATTTTATAGGGCACGATGGCGTAAATTGATGGGCACAGTGGTGACAACTGATTGACACAGTTAGCGACAATTGATGGGCAAAGTGGTGACGATTGCTGGGCACAGTGGTGACAATTGATGGCACAGTGGTGACAATTGATGGGCACAGTGGGGACAATTGCTGGGCACAGTGGTGACAATTGCTGGGCACAGTGGTGACAATTGATGGCACAGTGGTGACAATTGATGGCACAGTGGTGACAATTGCTGGGCACAGTGGTGACAATTGATGGGCACAGTGGCGACAATTGCTGGGCACAGTGGTGACAATTGCTGGGCACAGTGGTGACAATTGATGGGCACAGTGGCGACAATTGCTGGGCACAGTGGTGACAATTGCTGGGCACAGTGGTGACAATTGATGGCACAGTGGTGACATTTGATGGCACAGTGGCTGCGTTTGATGGCATGGCATAGTGGTGACAATTGCTGGGCACAGTGGTGACAATTGATGGCACAGTGGTAACAATTGATGGCACAGTGGTAACAATTGATGGCACAGTGGCTGCGTTTGATGGCGCAGTGGCTGTGTTTGATAGCATGGCACAGTGGCTGCATTTGATGGCACAGTGGCTGCTTTTGATGGCACTGTGGCTGCGTTTGGCATGGCACAGTGGTGACAATTGATGGGCACAGTGGTGACAATTGATGGCACAATGGCTGTGTTTGATAGCATGGCACAGTGGCTGCGTTTGATGACACAGTGGCTGCGTTTGATGGCACAGTGGCTGCGTTTGGCATGGCACAGTGGTGACAATTGATGAGCACAGTGGTGACAATTGTTGGGCACAGTGCCGTTTCTAAAAGAGGGCATGCCGTGACTGGCGGCTCCCGCGCGCATGTGCCGGAATGACGTTATCGCCGGAGCCACGATACCCAGAGGTAACCCTTGGGAGAGATGTCGGCCGCCCAAGTGGTGTACGAGGACGGCTGTGGGGACTTCGATCGGAGGTGAGTATTGTCTTGCAGGTGGTGTTTTTTTTTTTAAAGTGGGTTTACAACCACTTTAAGCCTCCAAGTATGTACTGTATGTTACAATCTAATATGATCCCATATGATTAAGAGCTGGGATATGGTACATAACAATGAACTGGCAGTGTTCCATCCTGGTTTTAATGCAAGGAAAATAGAGGATGACTTAAATGCAAAATGCTTCATTTAGTGCTGGCGGAAGTTTTATTCTACTCTTAGGTGATGCCAGAGAGAGTACTTTCTAAGGAAATGGATCACCCCATGAAGCGTTATTACTGGAAAGTTGGGAGTTAAGTCACTGTGTTTCCATAGAAGAGCTCTATAGTGCTGTAAGTACAGCTAATACCGGTAGAACATTATTTTGATGCACTGTGCTCATACTGCAGTAGTACTTCTCAGGTAGGAAAAAAAACAAATCTGTGAACACCGTGACATTTTACGCAGTTACATGTAATTACGCAGTTACTTTGGAACTATTATATTATTGAACTGTAGCATTTGATGAGACTGCAGGCTGTACTGTTTGTGCCTGTGAATTCATACTCAATTATTCTGCTCGCTCCTGTAATGGCCGTAAGATTTGTCACTGTTAACTGCATAACAATTTGTGGTTACCATCAGAGTAAAAGTGCTGCACTTTTAAAAGTCTTGTGTATCCTAATGAAGACAAATAAATGCAATCGTTTTTATGCTTTTCCAAGGGAAACATTTCAGATGTGTGCTTTTCAGAGATGAGCGGAGGGAAGGTCGGTTATGTATGCTTTGCTAGATGATAAAAGACTGAATGTTATTATTTGTAAATTGCCAGCGCCATGTAGGAGGAGAATCAAGTTAATTTTTTTCCCTCATACATTCCTTCCATGTTTGATTTATGAGGATCAGGATCATCAGAGTGATTTGATAGGAATATTTTAATAATTTCATCGTGCCAGCCATGAAAGTATAGATGGAAGAGCCGCTGAGCACATGTGAAGGCACAGCAATAAAAAAGCTGTGTCAGGTACTATACATACTGTGTGATATGATAAATTATCATAAGATACACAGGGGTCTAATTATAAATATAGTGGAAAGGAAAGACAGCGATGCTGTCGGCTTGAAGTAAAGGATATCCGTACCTTTACTGTTCCCAGGGGAAATACTTACTTGGCTCCCACACAGACCCCATACCTGCACCTTTTGCACCTCTAAATACCTAATCTTTCCCAAAGTGTGCTGCTGAGAAAGTCAAGACAAGGAATTAATTCTTCCCTTTACATGTGCTATTCTAAGAAAGGAATTCGAAAAGAGGCAAAAGAAAGCCTTTTTTCCTCAAACCATAGTCAGGGGAATGTGAGTTTAGGATGTGGGGAGAAGAAGCTCAGAAGTTAAAGCGGAAGTAAACCCATCGATTTAACAGTTTTAAAAAGCAGTTACATTTCCGGCATGCCGGGATTTCTAACTGTGACATTGGTTGTGCTCTCAACCAAACTGTCAAACCATCCAATGGCTGGTGTCATAACTGATCACATGTGCAGCACCATGGCAGTTGAAGGTTAAACATAGGCCAAGATGGCAGTTTCCTTGGCTGAAAATGATAGGTGGGTTTACTTACACTTTAAGGCAGGGTTCACACTGTCTTCGGATGCGGCTCGCAGCAGGAATCTGGTGCGTCCCTGTTCTCCTTTTCAGGGATGAATCAGGCCCAAATTTTTGCCTGAATTTAGACCTGAAATGGAGCCAAAGATGCACAGGAACCCTGTGCAATGCACTCCGCAGGAGCCCCAGAGATGTGTAAACTGGCTCTATTGAGAGCTAGTGACAGTCTCCTGTCATGCGAATTGAATGCAGGGAAACCTGCATCCAATTCGCATCATTGTGAACCCAGCCTAGAGCAATAATAAAGTCCAATTTTTTTTTCTTTAAAAATAACAAACATGTTATACTTACCTCCTACGTGCAGTGGTTTTGCACAGAGTGGCCTGGATCCTCCTCTTTTCAGGTCCCTCTTCTGTGCTCCTGGCCAACCCTGAAGAAATGGCAGCACTCCAAGATCCATCAAAGTTCTTATTTAATGAACGAACATCCCAAGTGTTTACAGACAGTTCAAATGGTAGACACGTTTCACACAAAGATGTGCTTATTCATTAGGTATTGAATAAGCAGATCTTTGTGTGAAACACGTCTACCATTTGAACTGTCTGTAAACACTTGGGATGTTCGTTCATTAAATAAGAATTTTGATGGATCTTGGAGTGCTGCCATTTCTTCAGGGTTGATCGTATGCCGAGGTCAGCCGAGGCAGGTACCTGTGATATCATTGGGCTTCCTGTCTCACCTGGAGCAGCAAGTTCTTTTGTTTGGGTGCTCCTGGCCCCTCCCTTCTGTCGAGTGCCCCCACAGCAAGCAGCTTGCTATGGGGGCACCCGAGCTAAGACGCAGCTCTGTGTCTATTCAGACACGGATCCGTGGTTCAGTCCCACCCCCTCTCTCTCCTGATTGGCTAACTGACTTTGACAGCAGTGGGAGCAAATGGCCCTGCTGCTGTGTCTCAGCCAATCAGGAGGGAGAGTACCAGATGGTCGAGACACTCATGCACATCACTGGATAGAGATGAGGATCAAGTAAGTATTAGGGGGGCTGCTGTACACAGAAGGTTTGCATAGAATGCATTAAGATAAAAAAACTTCTGCCTTTACAACCACTTTAATGGAGGGTATAGGCAAGGAACTTGATGATGAAGCGAGAAATAATTTTCACCATAAGGGAGTAGCTAAGGCACTCCACAATCAAATGGTTGTACTTACTCGGGCTACAATTACAGTTACAGTTCTGGTTCCCACAGTCCAGGAACCTGCATACGAAGGAAAAAAATGTAAGCATGTCATGTCACACAAAAACAACAGAACATTAGCCCCAGCCCACTGCAACTGCAGCATGATAGAAAAGTAACCCCCCCCCCCACCCTGCAACCCCATCCCAAATATGGAGAGCATATACCCCAAACACCAGACAACAGGTCTGTTAAAACAATTCCGCAACTTGAGGGACTGTAGACCGGACAAGTCTACACACTAGTCCAGGTGCCACTTCAGCACCGGAGCCGCTGGCTACGACTAAACATCATACAGGAATGCTAATAGTAGCGAAAAGTTCTCCAGGGCTATGACCGCAGCGGATAATATTATAGGGGACTAACCCCAACCTCTAATAAGCAACCCAATAACCAAAAGGAACAGAAAAAAAAGGAGCAGCATGTGGTAGGTCAGTCCAAAAAAAACAAAAAACTTCTCCTGCAAGCAGGGGCACAATACTTGGGTAGTTCAGTACCTGGGGCGCCAGAAGTAGACAGCGCCATCCAAACGATATCCCCCAGACCCAACTCCAGACAGTTGCATCAAAGTCAGCGGGAGGCCCAACTAGGGGAGATAAGTCCGCAAGTCTGGAAAAGAAGGAGGGGGGATCAAGAAAGCAAATGGAGTCCCATAGACAGAGGGGCATCACCCTCCGGTCAACGATGTGGCTGCAGGGTATCAATCCAGGAGGACACTATTAGCTTCTAGGAGCAGAAAGAAAATGATCATGATATCTTCTAGGACCTTAAAAAAAACATGTGCATGGAGTTTAAAGTTTCACAATAAAACAAAAAAACCTCCCCTTCATCGGGCTTAAGATCTAATACGAGCTTTAGCAGGATTCAGAGAGAAACTTAGCTTTATTATTCCGTATAGGTAACCTCTTCATCAATTGGGTCTGCACTATTGGCAGTGACTCCAGTTGCCAGTTTTCAGTGGAGCCAGTGTTTCTGGCAATACCAATAGCTTATGGTTTTTGCCAGGAAAGCTGGCACAGCTCTTATGATGCCACTGTCAACAAAAATGCAGGCTCAATATACATACCCCCTCAACTTTCGGAGATGGGAATGAGGGACACCTATTAGGAAAAGTATGTAGGCACAGGACACACCTCATGCCACATTCCCTTCAAGGAGAATTATACAAAAAAATGATTGGTTAAACCTACAAGTGTTTATTTTTTTTACCATTACTTTTCCTTTGTTATGGCTTTCGTATTTAGAGATGCAGCCATTTAGAAACTAGATGAAAGGTTTAGTATCCTAAAACACTTTTGGATAGATAAATAGTGCATTCTATATGCGTCCATATAAATCTAAAATGAGGGACAAAGAGAGACTTTGTTCAAACGGAGGGACAGTCCCTTAAAATCAGGGACATTTCAAAGCTATGACAATATGGGTTGCACCTTCTGTCTTCTCGCCATATGTTTTAGCCACTTCCTACTATCCAAGAACTGAATGGGATATTGTTCTTTCTATAGTACCTTGATCAGTGACAGCATTGTGGTAAGAAAAAAACATTGGAAACAGCAGTGAACAAATTAAATGCGCAGCAATGGATGTACAGGATGTACTTTACAGAATGTCCTCATACAAATAAAGCCATTTTATTAAATTTTTTTTGCCAGTCTTATAAAATCCTAGCTGAATGCAGATGCAACAAAAAGGTAAACAATTATTTTATAGCAGAGAGTTACTGTATGCTATATACATTTTTTTTAACACAAGTTATGTTTTTTGACTTATTCTTTAACAATAAACTTTTTTTATTCTTTGTTGCCCAATACGTTAGGTCAACTTTTCATGTTGTGGCTAATCTCTGTATCTGTGGTCACCTGTAGAAGTGATAGATGAGGTGCCCCTGAAACCATTCTGAACAAATGTATCAAAGGTAGTTCAGACAAGCAGAATGAGCTGCATATCAACTCTACATTCTTACGGCATCAATATCCCAGGTTGTGCATCCCAAGGCAATGTTGTTAGTATTCTGCCCTCGAAGGCTGTCATACTATAAGAATTCCACCAGCCTTTTGATTTATTTATTTCTTGAAATCAAATGACAGCACACTCCCTAAAGACAAACCAACTTCAGCTCTAACACCTTCTCCTGCACAAAGAAAAACTGTAAAACCTGTTGTCTGTTCAGTGGACTTCAGTGGACTTGGGGAGTGGTATATTTTTCCAATGGGAACACGTGCATCTTCCTGTAGTAAATATGTACGGTTTATGGCATATTAATTCTTAGAGTTTTGTAAATGTAAATTGTTTGACCTATTATACACATAGTAGCATTGCAGCCAGGGACTGAATAATTTGATAAACCAACAGGATTTTTTACAACCTAAAAGAACTATTGATTGATGTACACCTTGTTATGGTTTCATGAAAAATAAATCTATCATGAGAGATTGGGGTTGATTTACTAAAGGCAAATAGACTGTAGACTTTACAAAGTGCAGTTTCCCTCTGCAAGTGAAATTGCTCCAGAGCTTAGTAAATAAGGTAAAGCTTAATTTTGCAAAGAGTACCAAACTCATGTGCAAGGGGGGGAAAAAAACAGCATTTTTGCTTGCACATGAGTGAGTGAGAAACTTGTAAAGCGCAACACATGCGAACTGATTCGCCTCTGGGAGCTGTAGTCATTTCATGGGCAAGGAAAACTCCTAGACCTCAGATGAGGTGGGTTTTAATTATTCTGCTGAAGGCCAAGTGGTCCGACTCCAGTCGGATGGTAGTTGGTAACGCATTCCATAGCCGAGGTCCCTGGACTGCAAATCTTCGATCTCCTTTGGACTTGTATCTGGCTTTGGGTATCTCCACCAGGTTTTGATTGGAGGATCGCAAAGCGCGGTTGGAGTTGTGGGCTTTTATTTTTTCGCATAGATATTGGGGGGCGTTTCCTTGAATACAATTATGCATTAGGCAGAGTGCCTTGAAAGTGATTCTGTCTTTTACTGGCAGCCAATAAAGGGATCTCAGTGAAGGTGAGATTGATTCCCATGTTTTTTTGCCAGTCACTAGTCGAGCGGCCATATTTTGAACGACTTGCAGATGAGTGATTTGGTATTTGGGGAGACCTAAATAGAGGGCAAGTCTGGAATTGATGATTGTTCCAACCACGACTGCCATGTCCTCTTTCGGGATAAAGGGCGTGAGTCTGCGTAAAAGGCGCAGCAGGTGATGAGATCCGCTGACTACTGACCCTATTTGTGCATCCATTGTCATGTAAGAGTCAAATATGACCCCGAGACTTTTGACTTTGGTGCTAGGGGAGATAGTTTTGCCCAGAATGGGCGGGGGAGTCCAGGTTGACACGAGGTGACTTTTCCGGTTAGCGCGAAACAAGAGAAGTTCTGTTTTCAAACCGTTGAGTTTAAGATAACTGTTTGTCATCCAGTTATCTATTAAAGTAAGGCATTTCTCTAGTCCAAGAGAATGTTCCTTTTTGTTGCAGATGCGGAAATACAGTTGTGTGTCATCTGCATAGGAGTGGTAAAGTAACTTCTGGCTACTGATGTTTTCAAAGAGAGGGTGAAGATAGATATTAAACAGTACGGGCGACAAGGGAGATCCCTGAGGGACTCCGCATGCTACCGTGCGTTGTTCAGAAGTGAAGGGCCCCAGTTTCACTGTTTGTGATCGGTTTTCCAAGAAGGAGGAGAACCAGGGTAAAACACCTTCTGCGACTCTGGCCACTTCAGCTAGCCTAGCCAGTAGTAGTCTGTGGTCTACAGTGTCAAAAGCCACACTTAGGTCCAGCAGTATTAGGAGAGAGGATTCTCTTTCGTCTGTGGCCTCTAGAACGTCATCCCAGCGCCGTTTCTGTTCCGTGACCTGGACAGAAACCCGATTGAAACGGATCGAGTAATTTATGGGTGTCTAAATGCAGTTGCAGCTGTTGTACAACTTCTTTCTCCATTACCTTGGAAAAACATTTAGAGCTGTTATGGGCCTCCGGTTGTTTGGGTCTTTGGGGTCGAGGGTGTTTTTTTTTAGAATTGGTTTTATTGTACCTTGTTTCAGCAAGGAGGGCACCATGCCCACCTTGAATGATTTGTTTATGAGCTGCGTGATAGCTGGTGCCATTATATCGGCACTTTCTTTAAGCAGTTAAGTGGGTATGATGTCATTGGGTGCTGTGCTGTTGCGCAGAGTCCCAATGATGTTTTTAGTGGCATTGATGGAAATGGGTTTTAGAATGAATTTTGGTGATTGCGGCTGATTTATGTGGGTATTAGTTTTGTGATTTGGGGGGGAGTTGGTGACGGTTCCATTTTGCTGAATACTTTCACGGATTTTTTCAATTTTATTAATGAAATAATCCGATAATTCATTGCAAAATTCTTGTGAATCGGAGTTGGGGCCCTCTAAACAAGCAGGACTCATAGTCTGAGTGACCAGCTTGATTGGATGATGGAAGTCAGCAGAGCTTCTGCTCATTTACTATGCTCTGGAGCAATTGCACTTGCAGAGTGAAACTGCACTTTGCAAAGTTCACAGTATTTTTGGCTTTACTAAATCAAATTAAATTCATGAATAAAAATAAACGAATTGGGTATTTTTTAGTCCAGCGAGATGTTTTTGAAACTCAGCTAAAAAATTTAACGTATTGCTATAAAGTGTCTGATTTTAGTGTTAACAAATTTGCTTATTGAGATAAATTTGCATAAGGTAAAAATTGATAAAAGTTACAAAATAAAAGGATACAAAGTAACTGTCAGCTGATGCTGAAGTGACTATACCTAGTAATTTCAGCTTTCCAGCTTTAGGAGAGATTACAGAACCACTGGGACAACTGATTCTGTCAGCTCTATAAGACCCAGTAGGCTCTACCATCTGCTGGTTGGTAGGGCATAGTAAGATATAAACCATAGAAACAAAAGAAGAGTCACTGGTTAGTAATGAAAAAAATTAACAATCATACATATATTTACATTAATACTGTATACAAAAATATTTATTTGCCATAAGCATTACAAATGATATAAGGTAGAGGGTTTTCAGATAAGACAAGTATTTCAAAGCTTGGGATTCACTGAGCAATTACCACAAGGTACAATTGAGGGAGTTGAGCACCACATGTTACTTCAGAACCACATATTGGACATCATATGGTTATAGACTGAATACAATGAAAATATCATGTCTACCTGCTACACTCACCCTTTGTAAGTTGACATATGCTAACACAGTGACTGGCTTTCATTTTCTTGTAGCATTTGGCACCGGCACTTCATTTCATACCTTCCCCCTAATTTGTAAGTAATTCATAAAAACTGGATGAACAGGGAGGTGCTTTTCAAGGCAGCCATATAGTCTATATGTTATGTTCACTTTACACATTACAGGAAATATTTACTATGATTTAACTTTGACTCTTAGTTGTTATGGGTATTATTACATTAGTTCTAAAGTTTGGTTTTGGTTCGTATTTCATAACATTGTAAACTATATTCTAAAAATAAATTGTAAAATGTAAACCAGCTTTTGCCTGCATTTTACAACCACCATCCATTTTCCAGGTGTTTTACTTTACTTTTAGAATCACTATAGTATCAGTATTGTATTCTAATAAATATTTGAGGCACATGCAATATATTCATTTATTTTATGCACAAAACAATATAAATGAAGGTATAGAAACAAAGATAAGTAAACCCTACCCTGAATACTATAATTATGTATATTATCTATTAGAACAGGGTTGCCCAACCAGTGGCCCGGGGGCCACATGTGGCTCGCAGAGCCCACTGATGTGGCCTGTGGAGTCCTTTGATGTGGCCCGCGACCCCCTGCTCTGGGATGGAATAAAATAGGTCAGAATACTGTTATTAAAGGTAGGTTTAATTCTAAAATCACAACATATATTTGGGCATATCTGTTCTGCAGTAGATACTCGGCTGTTTTCAAACTGATCCACCACAGTGCACCTGTGGGTTACCTGCACTGAGCCATAGACTTCTATTATCTGCGAGTTTGGTGTGCATTCTGAAAGTGCACCACACCTACAGGATATAATAGAAGTCTATGGAAAAGTGCAGCTAACCTGCCGGAAAGTCACAGGTGAACTGTACTGCACCCTTGATATAGGTAAACAACAGTGCATCAGTGTGAGAAAGCAGCTTTAGGCCCCTTTTACACGGTCAGTTCAACCCAATCAGACCCTCCATTCACCTCTAAGGAGTGGAAGATGTAAATGGACTTGTGTCTATTTCCAAACGCCTATGTCCAATCCGCCATCCACCCTCTCTGCTCATTGCGGCCCGCAACCCGTTACCAAGTTGCTTAAGTGGCCCTCGCTCTTCAAATTTGTTGGGCACCCCTGTATTAGAACATACCATACCATATTTTTCGTGAAAATGGTCTCCTAAGACTTTGGTTTGCTTTGTGGTATTCGAAATAGGCAATAAGTACTCTGTTGATCACTAGTAATAGATCGTACTTTTTACTTCATATTCAAAGCAAACTCACCCATCTATCACTGTCTCAACGCTTTATTTTGCTGAAAAATCACTCCTAGCATTTCTGGCCATGGGCATCTTTAGTAAGGGGAAATTATTCATGTAGCATTTACTTCCTGGAATCCATATGCTCTAAGCTCAGGCATGCAGGCAGAAGAGTGTGCTTAGCTAAGAAAACCTTTCCTCTTCACCTAAAAACTCCGGGGATGTATGACATTGACATCATTTGCCTAGGCATGAAAACCAGGACCTGAAGATATGCAAAAAGCAAAAATGTAAAACAAGAAAATATGATATACTTTACTATCTATTTACTGATGCTAGCAGCAGAACGATTAAAAAGAGCCAATGTTGATTAAGAGCATGCGGTTCTGCTTTATTAAGTTTGTCTCTATTTTGGCTTGTCTAATAGTATAGATAGAAATAAATATAGATAATATAAATATTAAAATATGGATTTCTAGTGTTTGAATTGAAATCCTCTATTCATTCATATATAACAAACATTATATATCTTATTGACAATACTGTTGTATGTTTCCCACAGCTCATAACAATTGCTGATGATTTCTGTGGATTGGACATGAACGCCCCCTTGGGAGTATCGGAAATGGTGAGAGGGTACCCTGTCTTCACAGAGGATCGGGACAGAATGACTTCCGTTATCGCCTATGTCTACAAAAATCATTCCCTGGCATTTGTGGGGACCAAAAGTGGCAAGCTCAAAAAGGTAGGAACATGGTGGACCCTTCAGCATTTTCCAGTCAGTTTTTGTATTGTATTATTATATAGTAGAAATAAAGTTTACCAGTATATTATTCCTGTTTTTTACTTATGGTTTGAATGGTAGCCTTGTTTTAGAAATAGCCACCTCCCTGCCATATTTTGTAATATATATGACTGGCAACCTTGTCATAATGTGTGGAAAATATTCTATCCTGGGGACCTTTTTTTTTTGGGCTGTGCGGTTAAAAAAAAAAATCAATAACAATGAGCATTTTATAAAAGTTTCTTATATCAACTGGGAAGTGAAATTTATGAATCTGGATTTTGTTTGTCAACAGCACAAAAGCCTGTATTTAGGATATGTTTAGGATTGCGTGTATTATTATATTAAAGTTGGCCACACATATAACAGTCTGATTGTACATTTTTTTGCCAGCAAACACATAGTGTGTGTCACGGGTTGGAGGGTACTGCTGGCCTTATATTGATATTTTGGGAGGTCCTGGAGCAAAGGAACTTGATGAGAGGAACATTAGTAGAATTTAGCATTAGTACAATTTAGCATTAGTAGCATTAGTAGAAATTCTAGGAAGATCAGAAACAGAAATCTGCAGAAGGGGCAGACATGAAGGAGAGCAGATATAGGATCAGGGGAGACAGAAAGGCGTATACCCAATTGCAGCTAAAGGAAAATGTCCTTCATCGAGGTGCAGGAACCAGGAGCTTCTGGCCTTCAGCAGAGCTGTTGAAAGTACAGATGGACTTGCGTGGCAGGGCAGTTCTCACTAGATGACCCTTGAGGTTGCCGACCTGATCAACCAAAGACAGACAGGCAGAAAATAAATGACAGAGTTGTGTCCAGGAGCAACAAACACAAAGAGGATCAAAAGCAGTGGCCAGTATGGACAGATAAAGCTAGTACAAACAGGCAAACTGAATTAGAAGCTGAAATCAATACAGACTGACTCTCAGGAATAAATTCAAAAGTAGTAAAATCAAAATACAAGATAGAATGCCCTAGCTCAAATGCAGGAACGTACATAGGCTGAAGTGTCAAAGACAGAATACACTCAGATGCATCAGCCCTGGTTGGTAAGGACATGGACCACAAGCACAGAACAGAAGAAACATATGTAAAGACAGACTAGGTGTGGTGTGACTGAAATGGGTGCCTATTCCAGCACAGTCTCTACCGGAAAACAGGGCAAAATGCCTTGTCTCTGGTGAGACCAGTTCACACCGCTGCATTGTATTGGTGTGTGGGTGGTGTGTACTGAAAAAAAGTACTGTATGAAGTACTTTTCCTTTCAGCACAGGGTGGTATATGAGTCACTTTGTTTCATTTTTATAAAGTATATAAAAAAAGTACCCTTACGATGTGCCAGTATCCACTCAAAAACAACATTGCGCTGGTCCGGTGGGACCACACCGCACATTAGCTGCTACGTTGCAATGCAGTGACTGGTGTGAACGCGTCTATCAAAACAGCTAAGACAGGTCAAACACACCTGACTTGAGATATTGTATCTACCTAACTGGATATAATTTAATGTATTTTTTTAGAAATGGAACTGAACTCAAAAAGTGAAGATTTGCTATGTTCCAGGGAATATTTAGAAATGTTAGTTGTGCCTAAACAGTACCCTGAAAGATGTACTTTTAGTCTTGAATTCCTACTGGTATGGAAGTGCCTTGGCACTCCAGTGCCATCTAAGGTACTGCTAGTCTGTAGTAGATTTGGAGTGTGTTTTAGTAATGTCATTGCTGTGTTTCTCACATTTCTCCTTGCTTGGAAGCTTTGATGTAAGGAAGCAAAGCCCTGCCTCTGCCAACATGGCTGCCTTCACACATTGCAGAACAAGACATATTATGTTAGTTATGGGGAAAGATCCGCTGCTAAGGAGACCACAGGAGACCACAGGCAATGCAACTAACTACTCCTTTGCCATCTACCTGCCTTTTTTGGGCACAGTTTTCAGAGTTCAGTTTCTCATTAGGTTTACCCTTGAACAAGTACATAGTTGTCTGTGAATCTAAAGTAGATTGTACAGAGAATGTACAATCAGACTACGATATGTGTGACAAGCTGTAGATGACAGATAGAATAAATGATGTGAGGTCATCTTAATGCACACTACCAATGAATTATTACCTAAGCAACAGATAGAATTATTGCATGGATTATTTTTTCATTTATCTGCCTAGAACATTACCGCTAACATATTGACTTTATAGATAGAACCAAAGCTACGTTAATTAGCATAGTCATTATACTTCCAGGTTTTAATTTGAATACAGTGCGTGGATTACAGAATAAATAGCAGAGTGATGTATGAGAGTCACATGACTGCAGTAAAGCATTATGTACAGCGTCTGCTTGTTAATGCAGCATTAGAGAAGCATAGAGCAGTCACAGAAACATGGAAGACAGCGTATGCATATTACTTATTAACAGCATGTGATTTCAGAAGGGGAACATTTGAACAAGAAATTGCTTGCCATGCCCAAACAAAAGCATATAAATAACCGTGCAAATGGCTCCTTATACACCACAGAGTTGGATGTCTCTGATTTATTTTTGACCTACTTTTAGGACAAATTGTCATAACCACTGTAATAAAAAGGGACCTGCTGTCTAATGAGCTACTTCCTGTCGTAATGGGTATTTTTCCTGCTTCACCATTAAGAAAGAAAAGAAAGGAAGTTTGTTTCATTAAATCTGCAGTTTCTTTCCTTGTGTACATGCGTTTTTCTTTTTCGGCCAGTGTCGCTTCTTTGAGACTAAAGAAAAAGCGCACACCAGAGCTATGTTTGATTTTATTTCATCAGCAGATCAATATGGATTCACTATTTTTTATGTATAAATACCATTGTGTGCCCCTTTATTTTTATGATGGCTGTGTAGTGGGTGGCAATCAATAATAGGTCTTACGTATGTATTTTGTCTTGGTTAAAATGTCATAACATCATGTCAGAAAAATATTAATTAGAATGGGAATACTGTATAAGTTGTTTATACTTTGCCAGACAAAATCACTTTTTCCTCCACTTCAAAAACCTATAAGTAGTTATCTAAAAATGTTTTATTGCAAAGTAAAGTATGACTGAGAGGTTTTTCTTCGGATAAGAGAGCTACATAACAAATTAGCTAATGGTGATGCAAATATAGACCCTACAACTAAAACTTTAACATTTAAAGAGGAAGTAAACCCTCTTTAAAAAAAAAAACCTGCAAGACAAAGGCATAATGAGCTAGTATGCATACTATCTCATTATGAATTACTTACCTGAGATCGAAGCCCCTGCAGCGGTCCTCGGACACCTCCTCCGTCACCGCCATGATACCTGGAGTGACTTCTGGGTATCGCTACTCCGGCGCTGTGACTGGCCGGAGCAGCGATAACGTCACTCCCGCGCATTCGCGGGGGTGCCGCCACTAACGGCATGATCGCTGTTAGAAGCGGCATGCTCAGTGCACCTGCGCCCGATATCTACGGCGCATGCTCTGTAGACATCGGTGCCTGTCTTTTCTGCAAATATATCCTAAACCTTTTAGGCTTGGGAGATATTTGTTGCACCTACAGGTAAGCCTTAGGCCTCATTCACACGACGGACCTTTCAGGTCCGCCTGTCAGTTTTGACGGCGGACCTGAACGGCCGCTCCATGCAATCCTGTGGAGCGTCGGATGTCAGCGGAGACATGTCCGCTGACATCCGACCCTATCCGATCCACTAAAAACAGACGTATGGGGGGCACGTCCCCATCCGTTCATGGCGGATCGGATCTCTTAAGATCTGATGAAAACGGACATGCTGTCCGTTTTCATCAGATCGCTTCATAGGAGACAGCGGTGCCCGACAAGCCCCTCCCCGCTCAGTGAGCAGAGAGGAGCTTGTAATCCGTCGGCTCAGCGGAGATCTGCGGACTGATCTCCCACTGAGCTGGCGGGAGCAGGAGGACACAGTAGGAACGGAGTCCGCCTCATGTGAATGGGGCCTTAATCTAGGCTTACCTGTAGGTTAAAGTGGGTTAAAGGGGTTGTAAACCCCTTTAACACTTTAGTTATAATTCCTCTTGCCTGGGTGGAATATTGTGCTATTTCAAAAACTAGTGCCCTTTCACCAAAGGAAGGCTTAGCCTCTCCCTATTAAAAACATACCCAAACAAAGACCTTAGGTCAAGTGATCATACAGTTCTAAACACTGCAGCCAACATTGTGTGCTGTGTACTGCTCATGTGCCATCTGCCTGCAATAAAGTATGGTAAGGTTGATGCACAGTTGGTTGGCTCCCACACCAGTGAAATACCACCTAGTGTAGGATGCAGAATTTAAAAAGTTGTCTCTCTCTTTGGGTATCAGATCTCCAAGGGATGCCAACTAATACCTTGTAATTGAAAATGAACAAATTCTTAAAGCAAAAGAGAAAAGATAGCTATGCAGGATTATTATTAGTTGACTGATATGACCCATTCTTAGGAGGCTGTCAGAATAAAAAAAAAGTGCCCACCCTAAACCTGACCATATATGGTTCTGAATGAATTTCTCCATCTACATATTCATGGTGGATGGTGGAATCCTCCCCACTTTGCTATTGTATTATGACAGCATTGAGACTCCCCTGATATTAGAATATACAGATCAACACTGCAGCCTATTGCCTGCAGCACGGATTTGAGCGGCTTTTATCTGACAAGGTGGTTCAATAGAAATCGATCAGTAGATTATTATCTGTTCAATTACAATGGCCACACATAGATTTAAATTCGGCTGGTCCCTGCTGAACCAGACACATTTCAATACATCTTTGGCCACCTTTACTCGTATTATATTTGAGTAAGTCTGAACCAGGAAAATGCTGGGTAAGCAGTACTATTACACAGTATGGTCTAGTTGAGATGATGGGCCTGGACTGGACACAAATCGTGTTTAGGGTGTTGAATACTGAAGTTTATAATACATGATTTTCTATAAATGGTTGTATTTAGTGGTTTTAATAGTTTATTCTAATAAGTTAATTTTTCTTTAATTTAGATTTGTTGAAAATATAATGCAACTGCTACAATGCTTTATAGGCACATATGTTCATTTTATTTCTACATGTTTGTATGTGATTCACTCCTCCTCATACAGGGATTTTTTGAAGATCTGTCCAAAAAATATATTTTTTATTACTTCTGTTGGAAGGGCTGTTTCACTATCTAAATGTAACCTATTGACAATTGTATCTTTGTTTCTGAAGCTGCTAATATGCAAATTGCCTAATTTCCTAAACCAGACACCAATAATTACTTGTTGTCTGAGCACATCCTATTTGAAGATCACTGGGAGTCAGTGTGAGCCATGCTGTGCTGAAGACACCCGTATTTATTTATTTTTACATATGTGTGACTTTTGGAGTAGGGATCCCATCAACTGTATTTTTTTTATTCTCAGAATGAGTTATTTTTCTAGTCTGTTTTGGGGGAATGCTATTTCGCCAGTAGAAATTGAAATGGTGCTTAGTGGAGTCCTTTTCGAATGTTATGTACAAAGTCATACTGGACCCATTATCAAGAAATTATGTTATTAATGTTTTAGAACTGCAGAGAAAAATACATTAGCATTTGAAGACTGAGAGATGATTGGAGGATAATAGACCTCTTGTCATGAATGATAAGAAATGTTGACGCAACAGAAATGTTACAAGCAGGCTGTTGGGAATCACAGCAGAAAGGTTAATTGACTTCAGTCTTTCATGAGTGTGAATCATTTCTCTGTACCCACAAGTGTGCTTTGGATGGGAAATAGTTGCAGATCCATAATGTCCGGTTTATCAGCCAGCTAAATGCATGCACTTATTTCCATCTGGTTTTGCTAATGCTTAGACCTGCACTTATCAGTGCTTGAGTGGTTGGCTAAGAAGTCTTTTATATAATGTTGCACTTTAAGAATCATGCTGGTTGCTTTTTTCCCCAAATATTTTTTCTAAGCCAGTGTTGAACATATTAGACAACTTTAAAAAAACATTTAGTTGTGTACATACAGGATGAACTACAGAAAGACCAAATTGGATGTAGTACAGATTAGCAAATTGGTTTGACTCAAATTGCTAAAATTTGCAACAAATCCAGCCAGCTTATTCCAACCCATCCAGGAAATAGTGACTTTACTGGCACACCTGCTGCTTAACTAGCCCGAAAGACCACTTACTATTTTATTTCCAACAACAGACTTAACTTCCAAGCAGCATACTGCAAAAGGGACCCAAATAGGCAGCTGGTGGAATCCACAGCCACAGTTGATTATTGGGCCACCTATGTGATATTATTGGCCTTAAAAGTAAGCAGGTACATCTCCTTTAGGTGCTACTTCAAAAGGAATTATAGAACTTCCTTATTAAGTCAATGATATCACACAGGGGCTGGAAGCCTGCTGCACATGCTAGCGTTTGTAATTGAACTGCTAAATGTTTGCTCGCACAACTTTCCAACAGAGTACTCACTAAAACCACCAGACAATATGAATATTTCCACAGTGTTTTAAATAAGGTGTTTAGTTTTACTAGGTCATTGACATTGATATTTTTCTGGTCTGAAGGGTAAGAGGTTATCAGTGTCATAAGAATTATACACAACAGGTTAGTCAGGTTGGCTATCTAAGGGTAAGATGCAAGTATCCAATAATATGATGTAACATATAAACAATATGTTACATCAGAGATTTGACAAGGTAGTAACTGGTAGTTTTCAGGAAACCTCTGCACACTTACCATCTGCCCCAGATTTGTTGGGACAGCCCTGCTTATTAGTCAGTTGTCCTGCAATGTGTGTGTCCCAGGCTACATCCCAGGATCGGGGCCATGGAGACAGCTTCAATGACCCTGTCCTACCACCTAGCATCTGTAATCAAGGGAGGCTGTACGGAGCAGCCCAGTTTGTTTACAGTGGAGCTGACAATTGACTCAGCCGAGTCAATGAGCAAGATTAGCAGAATCATCCTATCTGAAAGCAGCACAAGGTAGCCTTTGAGAATTGAGATTTTTGGTGACTGCTACATGCTGGGGATAATCACACAACAATTAGAAAGGATCACCCCAACTCCCATGGGAGCTAACCTCTCTCAGTAACCCGTGTGAATGCTGCAAGGGCACCTTGTGTGTAAGGAGGAGCTCCTAGTTCTGTCAGACCAAACTTTGCGTGTTTGGAGCGTTCATCCAAAAATTAGGCTTTCAGCCCATTAGGAAGGTGCTGCACATCAAATATAGTAGGAACGCAGCAGGAGACTTTACCATCCAGTCTCAAAATTAATTTGCTGGTAGCAACTGCCCAGGCATGTAAGCAAAGTAGCTGAGATAGTGTGTGTGGAGTTCCCCTTCAGGTTTGCTGTGAATTTTAGGGTGTGGGGGGCATTTTTTTTGGTGTGGGGTCCCCCATAAAATTCATAGCAAAATAAAGAAAAATAAAAATTTAAGAAAAAAAGGAAATTGCTAAGATGGAATAGCTAATGCTAAATATGAAAGAAAATCCTCAAGAGTCCTTTCACTTGGGGGTGCTCCGCTCTGTTCAGCAGGGGATCTGTTTACATCTACCTGTTCCTAAACCCACATTGAGCTTCTGATCAGGCACTCCTGAAAAATGTATCAAGCGGACTTGATCAGAAATGCCATGTGAAAGGACTTTAGTGGTAAGACTATAAAGTTACTGTATACTAATTTAAGAATGAGAATTTAGTATTTTTGTTGTCCGAAATACATGTCTGTCTGTACATAATGTTCCATAATAACCTGTTAAATAGTCAAATAAGCTTTTTTTTCAAATTAGTGAAACAAATTAACCTGTCTGTGTTAAGAAAAACATCCTTATCTAATAATTACACACATTTTTGACCATCTGTTTTGCATACTCCCTCATATATCTCTTATCAGCCTCGTAGGCTGCTTCCATAGCTAAGGGTTAAAATGCATGTCTTTTAGTGTTTCATAATAAAATGAGGGTTATGAGATTCCATAGATTGAAATTATGAAACTGTGAAGATAAGTGTGTTGAAATGTGGCATGAAAGTAATTAGTGTTTAATACTTCTAGAAATGTAAAAAGATGATGTCATTCATAAAGGGTTGGTGAAGAATGGAAGACAGCCTTCCTCAACCACTAAAAGAAAGATTATCAGAAAAGATTGACTTATTATATTCAGCGTCACTTTTGTGGTTGAACTCTTAATGCACTTAGTGCTGATAGCTCCTTGTACTTAGGGAAGTACTGCATTGTTCAGAGCTTTGTTCACATCCTTGGCTTGGGTCCACACAGTTTTATGTGCCTTTACAAACCTGGAGTTGATTGCATTCTAACAAAAGGAATTGATTAAACAAATATACGCCAGAGACAAGAGCGCAAACTACAGATGGGAAGGCATCATGCCGAGGTGCTGCTGGGAACACCTTGCATCATGAAAATGCCAGGCAACCTTTATAAATACTTAGCTTTTCAACATAGATTTCAAAGTTACATTTTTTGGAAAGGAAGAGTTGCATAGTAATTAAATATGAACTGACTGGTCACATCTCATATGAAAGTAAGCCCTGTCATTTTAATCTATAGGGCCATATCAGAGAAAATTACTTTGAACAATTCCACTTGAAGGCAGCTTGATTTAAATATGGTAGAAATAGAGGGTAACATCATTTGGCAGCTAAACTTGGCTTGGCATTATGTATAAAATGATATTAATACACTGAACATTTACTGGAAACTATAAAACGTAATGAGACCGATATATAAGGTAACCTTTATGTTTTTCTGTCTTTTCCTTGGATGTTATATCCTAAAAACAACATCTGTGAATATTAGATCTTGATTTAGTAATGAAGTACAAACATTAATGATGACAGCAACTGGTTGCAGACTAGCCTTTACCAGTCTTTTGTAGTTAGGTTTTTAAAATATACTTTATAATTGGATGCTAAACTGATTACTGCACACTGCTCTTTGCACCAATAAAATAAGGGATTAAGCGGTATTTTACTGTTTTAGCATGGCAGTCACATCAGCTTCCACACTTTATTATTCTCAGCACTAAAATTTTCTCTCTTTAGTTCTCTAGCATATGATAAACAAGCTTAATAACATTTTAGATTGTTTTTAATTATTGTGGAAAAGCGGTTTTCAAGCCTTTTCCAGTGTTAAATTTCATCCTGCTGTATCTAAGACATTTTTTGAAGTAATCTACTAAGCGATATAAATAGCCAATTTTGTAAAACCAGATTTCCTTTTGAGATAACCCTAGCTACATTTGCAGTCATTTCCTGGTATACTTAACATTTTCCTCATGCATACACGCAATGAAGACAAAATAATGTTCCTCCTAACTATTCACCAGAATTTATTCCTAGGAAGTTGATAGCTACATCCTCATTTACAGTGCACTTTAATGCTTTTATTTAATCTTACAAAGAAAATAAAGGCGGTAAGATCAATTGAAATTTTTGTAGCAACTAGACATAAGTGAACAGAATGATTATAGATCGGTGAATGATGATGATTTTAAGGTCCTTGCCAGATTCAACTACAAAACATAACAACAGCCTATCCATCCTTCTCCCTATAGCTTCCTATTGATCGGCATCAACAAGTAAGCATGACATTAAAGTTTTTTTTTCTTAGTTTTGGATAGTGTGGTAAAGGTTAGCACCCCTCTTGTGTTTTTACTACTCTCTTGTACTCTAAAAAGATTTCCTCTCACTCCCAATCCTGCTGATGCTTTACCACAGTGGTCATCAACCCTGTCCTACAGGGCCCACTAACAGGCCAGGTTTGCAAGATAACTGAAATACATCACAGCTGATATCATTTGCTCCTCGGTGATTGCAGTATTCTAGACTGCATCTCCCCATTGTAATACATACAACCTGGCCTGGTAGTGGGCCCTGCAGGACAGGGTTGATGACCACTGCTTTACCAGATATCAATGCAGACAGAAATGTTCTCAGTCTGACAGAAGCTATAGGGCATGGGTGCTCAAGCTGTGGCTCTCCAGCTGTTGCAGAACTTCAAGTCCCATCATGCCTCTGCCTTTGGGAGTCATGCTTGTAACAGTCAGTAGCTTGCAATGCCTCATGGGAATTGTAGTTCTGAAACAGCTGGAGAGCCACAGGTTGAGCACCCATGCTATAGGGCATTTAAACCCATCAGGGAAAATTTCAGTTTTGGGTAGACCTCATAGACACATAGCACATAGCACATGGGCATAGCTACAAGAGTGCACTGATTGGGAGCTGATCGGTAGACTTTCTTTGGTCATTCCCCTTCGGTCGGGCCCTTTCGACAGAAGCTTCTGTCAGACTGACTCCAGTACACACAGGCTCAATGTCCTTTGACATTTGTGTACTAGGCTTTAGGGACCAGTGCTTTGGGTAACAGTTATAGCTGTACGAGCAAAAATAATAACCATAATAATGATTTTTATTAAGATACATGTATTAATGCTCTTAAACAAAATTACTCTATAATGCTAATACAAGCTTCTTTAAACTCTAGCTTTCTTTTGAATGATGTGTGGCCTCTCCCGCTTGACAGAAATCATTCTAAGGCCCCGTACACACGACCCGAGTTTCTCGGCAGAATTCAGCCAGAAACTCGATCGGAGCTGAATTCTGCCGAGAAACCCGGGCGGGTGTACACTTTTGGCCGAGGAAGCCGACGAGGATCTCGGCGAGGAAATAGAGAACATGTTCTCTATTTCCTCGTTGTTCAATGGGAAATTTCGGCTCGCCGAGATCCTCGGCGGCTTCACAAGGAACTCGACTAGCAAAACGATGTGTTTTGCCCGTCGAGTTCCTCGGACGTGTGTACGAGGCCTATGAATTGACTTTTGTTGAACAGGCTTGTTGGAATTTTTTCTTAATTTGCTGCAGCTGGATCAGTGTATTCTAACAACTGAAATCTATCACTATCATAATACAATGTCTCAGTGGGGAGGATTCCTCTATACACCTCGACTGTGTGGATGGAGGAAACCAATATTTTCAGCCCTTTGGCTGAACAAAATAACAAAATCCATCTATGGCCAAGCATAATCTTAGTCTGTAGCCGATGTTCAGATTGCAATCAATCCACACTGCTAAAGCCCTGTACACACCGGCTGAATGTCAGGAGACATTGGCCAGTTAAAAAAAAACGGCCGACATTCAGCCCCTGTTTATGGCACCCTGTCCGAACAGCCGCCTTCTGTCAGACAAGCATGCTGGAAAATCAGCAGCCAATCTGCCTTCTGATCAGCGTTCTCGCTGATCGGAGTGTTCCGGTGGAGGGGGGCTTCCCCCTGTCAGAACACAATAGCTCAGAGGGGGAGATCGCTATGCTCACTTTGGTTAGTTAGTACAGCGGCTCAGACTGGAGCTGACAGTTTTTTTTTTTCGTTCAACCCAGTGGGCTTAAGAAAGCTAAGCACATGCTTCTTACTGCAAGGAGGGGGGTCTGAGACTAATGACAATTTAGAGGTCAGCCCGTATATTGGAAAAATTATAGTTTAGTTTTCTTTAAAGCCTTCCTGATGCCCTACCCCAGGCTCCATAACTGCATAGTCTGCTATGGCTATTTTGCTGTCAACTGCTTATACAGTCTGTCAAAATATTTCATCTATAGGTTTGCATTGTGCACACAGCTTTCTTTTATACAGATATACAAATACAATGTAGTATAACTATTCTAAAAAGTCATACACACTATACATCTACACAATTGGTCTTTTTCATGTGTGAGTGAAAAGTGGCAAAACGCCTGAGGCAGAGGAAAGTCTAACACACTATGGTCTGTTGCTCTGCAATATTATCAATGTAGGCATAACAAAGTTTTAAAGGCAACCATGCTGGGAGGGAGGTAAGAAGTCCCCTGCTAACAACTTTCACAGAGCTGTCATCCTCAAGGTGCCCCATGGGAGCTATGAAAGGTGTAGGATTCTGGAGTCTCTATATATTCAGGAATCAAGCAGTGCACTTCAATAGGCAGGGATCACTACGTGTCTCTGCAATTAGCAGCAACCTACAATCTTGTTCTGACAAATTAGAGCATTTTCATGAGCTCATTTTTTACACACTGTCACTCCTGTAGAAAAGAGCTGGGGGTGGGGAATGTCAAAGAAATGCATTTAGAATTCCTGCTATCATTAACTGAATCCTTCTCTCTGGAAGACAGGCTGCAGCATACAAAGCAGAAATAGAGACCAGCATTAGCAGTGACTACATGTTTTCAGCACATAAAGTATGTCTATTAAAAAATACAGCATTTCACAATCTTAAAGGCAGCTTATGAAAAACTGCAGGGTGTACTAGTTCCATCGATGCCTGCCGGGAGAAGGTTCTTTAATTGTTCAACAGTACAATAGAATAATGTAGTATTGCTGCAGTGTGAAGATTTACGCCAACTTTAGCTGAATAGATTTTGATGCTATGCCTCTTTGCTTCAAAGTTTTTTAGGAGTATTCTATACACCTAAAAGAAAAAAAGATGTGTTTCCCAGAGCAACAAGTTAAGCCATGTACACACAATCGGTTTGTCCGATGAAAACAGACCGATGGACTGTTTTCATCAGACAAACCGATCGTGTGTGGGCCCCATCGGTTTGTTTTCCATTGGTGAAAAAAAATAGAACATGTTTTAAAATTTTCCTATGGATAAAAAAACGATAGAAAAAAACGATCGTCTGTGTAGAAGTCCATCCGTGAAAAATCAATGCATGCTCAGAATCAAGTCGACGCATGCTCGGAAGCATTGAACTTCATTTTTCTCAGCACGTCGTAAGGGGTTTACATCACTGCGTTTGGACACGATCGGATTTTTGACCAATGGTGTGTAGGCAAGACTGATGAAAGTCAGCTTCATCAGATATCCGATGAAAAAATACATCAGATTAGATTCCATCAGATATCCGATCGTGTGTATAGGGCATTAGTTATTACTTTTATGTGGTTTAGTGGTTAACAAATATGGTTGCTGTGCACAACACCTCTGCATTTAATTTTCCAAGATTTTTAGACTGCCAGAGGTTTCAGTGGTGACTACACATTGGCCCAGGGTATGCTATATGTCTTTCATCAGGGGAATTCAATAAAGCACCACCAACAGTTTTCTGGCACTATGGCCCTTTAAAAATGTCTTCACCAGATTAAAAAATCTCTACTGCCCATTTTGGTAACTTTACTGACCCATGCCGCAGATTCAGGTCTATTGTAATAGTGCCATTTTTACAAAGTGGTACTAATAATTAGCCAAATTCAAAAATAATTACTTTCAGTTTGTAAATAATGAAACTGGAGGTAATTACTCTAACTTGACCTACAGAGATAGGCAGAGTCCGTGTCCCTGTATGCAGTGTAGCAGAGTGGCATATTTTCTGTCGCTACCCTCTTCCTGTCACTGGTTATTAAGGACGCTGTTGGCTTCCCTAGTTACCCACAAGGTGGGTACAGCAGGCAATGGGTGGATTCTATAGACAAACACAAAGGGAGCGAAACTGATGGGGAACTAGTGTCTGTGAACACTGCCGATCCTGACCTCCCTGGGGCCCTAAGCAAAATGACATGTTACATTAATGTTGAGAAGTGGGGGGGAAGTGCGCTGCCGACAGTGACATTACATCTTAAAGTGAGAAGTGGGGGGTGCTGACTTGACTTCTTACCTTTTCTCCCATGTAGCCAGCAAGTTGAGAAGCGGAGTGAGGGGCCGAAAATGACTTCTCACCAGGCGGGGCCTCTAGTAATTTTGGGGGCCCTCCGCAGCTCTGCGGGGCCCTAAGCGGCTTGCATAATGAGCATATAGGGCGGATCAGCCCTGTCTGTGAATCCCCATCAGGCTTTGCCTCCCCAGGTAGAAAAGCACAGTTGCACTGATAGGTGGAGTGTCCATATCGATGCTCCGATCTGTGTGTCTCCACGCTCTTTTTACAACAGGCACATGAATCTGTCGCCTACACCATAATTTTCCACATGAAGACACGCAGAAACTGTAAAGAGTATCCTAGATACTCTTTATGAATTCTCCTGCATATGTTATACTGATTAATTGTGGAGCATTACAAACTCAAAATCTAAAAATTATCAAAAAGCTCATAAAAATTGTATAATCTATGGCAAGAGCATACTGAGTTCCTAATAACTGGTCTCACTAATTAAAATGAACATACCTGGGACAACTGTTCATTTAAAAGTGACCAGAGCGCCCTGAACATCGCATTAAACCATCTTTAGTCTTTAACATGTTGAACAAATAGCAGTAGAGCATTGGTCAATTTTCTGCATCAGCCTTTTATGATAATAGAACATTTTTACTTTATTCACTTTTACAGTATTGCATACTTTCAAACATTATCATTCCTGCCACATGAAGGTTTGATTCCAGGAAGTTGATATATGAAAACTGGAGCAAAAACCAAAGCTGTTCAGAGCATTAAATCAGGTTCCCTTTTTCATATCCTCTGAGAATGAAAAACTATACTTGACTGTTATCCCTGGGGAACAGAATACTTTTGGTGCCGTTTTCTATACCCTAGATTTCATAAATCAACCCAATGTATGGGTAGCTTTAAAACTGACACTGTCCTACAAATCTCACTAGATTCTTGGAAACCAAGATGCCTACTTTCATTCTTCTTCCACAAAATCAATAGCATTTACAGGTCACAGCAAAGTCCATGATTCAGATCCATGGCAACATGTTCTTTCTTGTTATACTGTTAGTTTAATGTTTTCACGTTTACAACTTTAATACCAAGTCAGTTTTCAGTAGCTATCCATTGTAAGGCTCCATGCACAAAAAAAAAAAATGACAGTTCCCCAGGCAGAAAAAAATGCTCTTATGGAGCGTTCTTGTACAATACACAGTTTAGACGAATTTAAGCAAGTGTAGCATTTTTTCTGCCAGAAAGCTCAGTTTTGTAGCTTCTGATCCTTTTCTGCATGTTCATTCTTTTTCTGCCAAAAATCTTGGATAAACAGGGGATCTCAATAAATGCACTACGGGTGCAGGGGTGTTAATAAAGGAGATAGAACATTTCCTCTTTTACATGAACAGCATATTGGTCTTTCAAATCGCATGAAAGACTTCATATTTATAGATCATAAAAAACCCAAAATGTTTTACTAAATACTTTTTTGGTGCAGCAAATTTCAGTGTTACTTAGCCACATAGTTAGCCAGGTTGTAAAAAATATACAAGTTCGTCTAGTTCACATGTGTCAAACACAAGGCCTGTGGGCCAAATCAGGCCCACTAGGCTATTTCATGTGGTCCTTGCACCCAGAGTTTTTTTTCAGAACTCCATTCCCCCACATCCAGCTCTCACCTTCCACTCCCTGCTCACCACTGTCATTCTGTGTTTACAAGGCTAGATTTCTTCTTGGCAGCCCTCACAGGTCTCTGCCTGCCCTGCACTCACAGAGGGGACTAGGAAGATGCAGGTGCAGTGTGGTCATAGGCGGAATGGGACATCACGTGGTGTTCCCCATCTGTGCACTGATTTTGACCAGTTATACTGCGGCAAGTGAGAGATAGAGGAGGAACCATCTCAACCCATGGTTGAAGAAAATAAAACTGCATAATGTATAATGCTTTAGCGTTGCCACCTGTTTCCTCCCTTCTTCAGCCTTTTCCTTTTTCCTTATTCATTGATATAAACTTGAATTCTTGGCTGAACTAGCCACATTGTGGATTCTTTGCAGCACTCTTCAGGGTAAATGCAACCACTTAAGTCCATGTATGGCCTAAAACACATATAGAAAATGGTAATATAGACGCATCTTCTTTTAAGAGTAAATGCTTTGAGCTCATTGTTTTGCAAATAAGGAGCTATAAAAAGTGAGAGATGAGCTTTCAAAATACAATATATTTTGTTTTTCAGCCTTGCTAGTTGAACAGAGTCTGTATCTTCCCAATAGACTATCATTAGCATATTTGATTAAGCTTCATACTTATCACTGAGTTGGAATAGCACAAAGACAGAGATAAAACGTCTGTGTCCCAGAGCTTGCTGTGTCTCCTTATCCACTGATCTGTTTATCCTTGGCTTATTGTTGACTTTCTCATCTATTTCTTGCTCTGAATTTATTTCATTCTCTTTCAGTGTTAGCATGTTGCCAGCGATTTGTGTGGTGGACGCATAGGTATGATTCGATTGGCAAACCAAAAATGTCTGCTCAGTGTCTGTGACATAATCATGCAGGATTGCTTCAGCCAAGCATGCATGTTTGTGCAAAGAGCAGAAAGCGTTGGTGCCAGCCTCATCTCAGGGGAACAGCTCAAAGTGTCTTGCAAAAGATATTGGTTGGCTGATTCTATCTCTTAGATCAGAACTGGCCAAGGGAAGGTGGTGGTTGTCTAGATTGGGTATTTTTCAGCTCATATTTATACAACCTTTTGTTTCACAGGTGTGATAACTGAATTTTAAAAAACAAAGTTGCAAGAACTGTTTAAAAAGAACCTTACTCAAGGGTAGGAAGCCTAATCTTTAAGGATGTTCATAAATAAGTCTTACGAGGTTTGGCAGATGGTGAGAGATTATATTGTGGAAGCATCAGGCCCACTGCAACTGCTGAAAATGCGGCAAATAATGTATTTCACTTCCATCAAAAAATCATATATCCACCACTGGAGTTTGGTGTCAACTCCTAAGATGCATGAATTTGTAATGTTATTCTTGAAATGGCTGTATCACTGGCAAATATTGGTCTGTGTTTGGAAAACCTAAAATATGTGGCCATAGAGATGTTTAATTCTCGCGTTAAACAACTAGAAGACAAATGATGGTAATATGAAGACCCCAGTCATGCAGAATTTGTCATACTGAACATTCAAGATTGGAGCTGGGATAGTTATCATTGCCCAATACACGTGCTAATGATCTGCAGATTTGGGTTAAAACATTCTAAACTGGCTAACAGGAAGTGTTAACCACTTCAGCCCCTTCCTGACCGGGCCATTTTTTGCGATATGGTGCTCAGTCATTTTAACTGACAATATTTTTTACATTTTGCTATAATAAATATCCCCCCAAAATATATAAAAAAACTAATTTCTTCCACAGTTTAGGCATATATGTCTTGTACATATTTTTTGTAAAAGCACAAGCTCCTACGTCACGCTACGTCAATATATATCAATATTAGCTAAGATCTCACCTTTTTTTAATTTAGAGTAGTCAAAAGAATGATATATGATTTCTGAGTGGTAGTTGTAGGTTAGAACACATTATATAATTATCTTGAACTTATTAAGTATAAGCCATATTGCTTCTGACTTTGTATATATTACACCACTGTAAATGTGACTTATGACAAGGCAGTTGGCTGGGGTCATATGGGTTCAGCAGGGTATGAGATCGGAAAACGTAGGCTTAAGGCCCCTTTCACACAGGGCCATTTTTCGAGCATTATTCGAGCGTTATTCAAGCATTTTTCAAGCGTTATTCGAGCATTATTCGAGCGAAGCCTTATCTGCAATCCCAATGTGCTGGTAAAGCACCGCTAAGACCCCTTTCACACTGAGGAGTTTTTCAGGCAGTACAGCGCTAAAAATAGCGCTGCTATACCGCCTGAAAAACTCCTTCACTGCCTACTCAATGTGAAAGCCCGAGGGTTTTCACACTGAGGCGATGCGCTGGCGGGAGAGAAAAAAATCTCCTATCAGCAGCATCTTTGGAGCGGTGAGAGGAGCGGCATGTAGCTCCTTCACCGCTCGTTCCCATTTAAAACAATGGGAAACTGCGGCATTACCGCGGAGGCGCGTTGCGGGCGGTATTAACCCTTTATCGGTGCAGGTAGTGTGAACGAGTCCTTAGACGTCACCAAAGATGTGTAAGGTTGCATAAGAACATAAGTGCTGCCAATTACACAATTCAGCATAGGATAGATTCATTGTGAACTGACCAAGATTGCTTTATACATGAAACAGCTGTGTCGGCATTATAAGCTTTATAGTAAAACTGTACTCTGTTCATAAAGGCAAAGTAGAAGATTTCAAACTTCAGCCATCATAAAGTGACTATACATACTTTCCTTGCACTCCTCGGCTGTTTTTATCTGCCACCAGAGCTCCCCAACATTCCTGTGCAAGTTTACCTTTCTAAAATTGTAATCCTGTACAGCGCTCAATGAACTATTGTTGCCACCACATACCATTGTCTGCTTTGGAACCTGTTTATTAAAAAGCAATCCAAAAACCCCTGCCTGGGTCCATAGCTTTGACTTACACAGGGTTCAGGAAGCAAATTACTTACCCCAGGTGATGTCACTGTGGTCTGATGATTGCCTACTCAGGCACTGGGTGCTACATTGTAGGGAGGCAGGAGTATTACATGTTCCCCCATACCCAGGAGTACCTTGGGCCAATGCCGCAAGAATGCATGGGAAGGTAAGTTTAGGCCCTTTATGGTAACTGCCATGCCAAAAAGTTGTTACTTTGCCTATTAGGGGCACAGTGCAGGTTTGATTTAAGCTGTGGCATTACTGCCCAGCGCAGCCCTTTGTTTATGGCGTGAATGAGCCCTTACATTTTTTTTTCTGATCAGTAACTACTGACAGATGTTACTTTAGCTCTGTGTTTGTTTTAATAGAAAATTATTGTCTTTGGTTTTCCGTACTTCAGCTGCTGAGAAAGCCAAGGCCAGCTGGTAGGAAAGTGTTACTTTGCAAAGCCAGAACAGTGCTCCTGATCACAACTTAACGGCTTTTATTGGAAAAGAAAAGAATGAACAGCTAGGCACCCCTCACAAATCAGATTAGAGGCAACGTTTTCAGACGGCAGACCTTCTGCAGGGTATGGGAACAGAGGGACCTATCACCCTATTAAAGCAGGCTAATAGATCAGATGTCATGTGTGCTAGGGAGCATGCCATGGTAAAGATACACTAAAACATATTAGAGACAGTGGTGACAAGATGACATCCTGCCAAAAGACAGATGGTAAAACACAACTCCAAATTCCAAGTTAAATCATTCTATGGGTGCACAGTCTTTATATTCTGCTTTTATTTACTTGTGCTGTGGAATACATGATGGTATAACGAAAAAATGACTTGTAAGACAGGTCACAATGAATGGACACTTTATACATCTGTCCTGTGTGACATTGCCTTTAATGTTTATAGTAGTTTAAAAAAATTGATTCAAATCTTTTTAAACTTTTAAATAAGTGAATGTACATTCAAAAGTACAGCAGCTGTTCCAATTAATAAGGACTTGAATGCAAACGCAGCTGAAAGCAACTCAAAAACATCATCTAACACCTGTGTTCATCACCCTTTATATTGTTTGGGGAACCTGGGGAAGAAATTACCCAGGTAGGGTCAATAGACACTGTGTGTGTTACATACATATGTATGACTCCTGCACAAGTACTGAAAGCATAAAAATGTCACAAGATTTTATGGCAGCATGAATATCTGTTTATTGGAAAAAGGATGATTGAGTCTGAGCAGCCTACAAGAGCCCCCGGAGAGCCCTTCAACTCTGATACACCATTAATTTTGGCAAAAGTTAAACCTTCCATTGTTTCTAGGGGGCATGCAAATCTGAGAACCCGGCTCTGGCCCCAAAATGTGGCCTTGCTCTGACCACTGGATATTCAAATTGGCCCTATGAAAAATCCAACAGGAGTATGATGCAATTAGTTCAGTAGATTACTCCACCAATGCCCCCAATAAAAACAATATGAGTAATTGGAAATTGACTGTTCCCCCTGATATTGAGCAAAGGGGAACTTTACTTGCCTTTTCCATATTACACTACATCTTCATATTTTCTCAATTGGCTTTTCCTCTTTCACTCCTTTCCTCCCAATTAGTAAGACCCATGTCAATGACATTTCGATGTTTCTGTTTCCAGTTTTTGCTTGTTTCTAAAGATTCAGCTCTAAACACCTAGAGCAGGGATAAGCAATTAGTGGACCTCCAGATGTTACCAAACTACAAGTCCCATGAGGCATAGCGAGACTCTGACAGCATCAAGCATGACACCCAGAGGCAGAGGCATGATGGGACTTGTAGTTTGGCAACAGCTGGAGGTCCGATATTTGCTTATCCCCGGCCTAGAGCAATGGTCTTCAAACTGCGTCCCTGGGGCTGGATGCAGCCCTCTCCTTGCTTTTATCCGGCCCTTGAGCTATTATTCCTGCCACTGACATCAACAATGGGGTGTTATTCTTCCCATTGATACCAACTATTTCTCCCCCTAATACCAAAGGTCGGACATTGGTAACTTCAACTAGGCACAGTCCAGCCCCCTAAAGTCTGAAGGACAGTGAACTGGTCCTTTCCTTAGAAAGTTTTGAGACCTCTAACCTAGAGTGATGACTGTAAAAGTTAGCTGTAGACACTGATCTTGTGCAGGTATGAGTTTCCACAATTATCATTTATTACAAATATTTTTCTAGTAGAGATTATTCATGTTAGAGGACAGCATATTTCCACCATTACTATGTGTGTGGACTATTTGAAGCTGCTTTAAGCAGCCAAACTTCTGCTAATATTAAATATTCAAACTCTCTTGAGAGGTTAAAGGAAAGGCCAGCATAAATCTCTGTTATATTAATTTTTGCACCCTTTGGATGAAATCTAATTAAAGCTGTGACCTAGTCATTGGAAATTCTTGTTGATTTGCTGTTCCTGTCATACCGATGGTAAAGGAATGAATATACCTGCACAGGGATTAGAGCTTTGGGAGAGACACCAAGATGATCTAGACATACAATCAATTGCCTTGTTGTTCTTTTTTTGCTGTCCCTTGCCTCGCCTATCAATGATGGATCTTATACCTTGGGAGACACTGACAAGAAATATAAGCCTTTTCTCCGCACTTAGATCTCAACATTCAGTATATTTGTGGAAGCATTATGCCAATACTGAGACTGTTTGTACAAAAATTCATTGCATTATCAATATAATATATAATATAATGATAGTGCTATGCACATACTTTTATTGAGGCACATCTGTGTTTCTTTATGCCCTTCTTAATAGAAGAAGAGAGATCCTAGTAAGAATTGGCCCAGGGCTGACTGTAGATAGACTTCCAAGTCTTAAGAATTTGAAGAAGAAATAAATCCACTACTATCCTCGCTTTGGCAACTTTCCTTTAAAACATATGCATGGTAAGTGTTTTTCCCCCCCCAGTGAAACAGTCCTGAGGCTTTCCTAAAAGATTTGTGCACCAGTCACCAAATAACTTTGTCGGAAATGCTTATAGCAAACTTACACCTTAATTAACCTTACCTACACACTTTCTGCCTCCCTAACATCATAAATGCTGAAAATGTGATGTAATACATTACGTTGGCATTGCTAAAGCGTGAGAATACTAATATAAAACTGCAGTTAAATCAGCATAACATGAATGTTCACACAAAGGGGTTGATTTACTAAAGGCAACACGTCTGTGCACTGCAAGTCTACCCTCAAGTGCACTGCAAGTGCAGTTGCTCTAGATCTGAGGCAAGGAAAAAAAAATTAATAAATACATTTTTTGCTTGCACATGATTGGATAATATAAATCAGCAACGTTTTATCTTATTTCAGAGCTTCCCCTTAGATCCAGCACAACTTCACTTGCAGTGCACTCAAAGTGCACTTGAAGTGCTCTTGCAGTGCACCGTATATTTGCTTTTAGGAAATCAACCTTCCTGTCATGTACATGCCTGATAATTTTATTAAACAGAAAGATAATAATTTTCATTTTGCTTTTCTTCACATCATAAGATAATTTGTCTTGACTTCAGCCAACTTCTTCCTTCATGCCATTTTCCCAGCATAATATGCTTCCTGAAACATGTAATTCAGTACTCAGACATGACATTGATTTGTGCTTTATGTTAAAGTGCGGCTTCCCCTGACAATAAATATTTGACAAAAGAGATGTATCTGCCACAACCGAAAATTGTATTCTCGATAGTTACATAGTGTCAGCAATGCATCCTGGGTAATGACACATACAGAAGATGTGCATTGAATTATGGGTAGAGCAGGCCAGGGCATTGTGAAATCAGATGGTTTTCCAGACATGTAACTAAAGTTAAAGATCATTTTGTTTGTAGGGCTTTTTTGCCCCCCAATTGATCATGCTGAAAACGGCATCCGAAGCTTTCCCAGACACACCATAAATTAGGTTAGGTGCTGGGAGATTCATGTCAACCCAAACCCTGCACAGTCACATCTGTGCTACCTCCTGTAGTAATGGCTAGAAGAGACGCCGTAATAAAACTCTATCATGGTTATGTTTTAACCTCTTGCCCCCGTTTTATCTTACAACAGAGCTCTCTGCACATTATAATAATTATATGAAATCTTCAGCATTGAAAAGAGAAAGGGAATAAAATCATGTACAAATTTACAATTGATAGATGCAATCGCTTGTTTAATATTTCAAGTGGGAGGGTTTATTGTTACACTTGAAGCAGACAGACCTTTAGTGTAATAATATATGAATTCAAATTTAGAGTTGCAGCTCGGCTCCTTCTGAAAGGATCCAATCTGTGGCATCATTTTTACCTGAACATATCAACCATTGTCACAGGAAATGGATTATACACGGTGGAATGAGTTTGTACTGTACATTGGCCCATTCATTTGAAGACATTGAGGGACATAATTCAAGAGAATCAGCGACACAATAGATGCAAATCAGGCTGCAAAATCAGCTGGCAAAGTCTATACAACCATTGTTATTTGTGATCGCGGTGTCTGTGATCCTTAGCAGCCCACTGAGATATTTACAAAGCTCAGAGACAAATTTAACACTTGATAGTCTTAGCAAAAAACATGCATTGGGCAGCCATGCATTCGACAGGTATGTTGTATTTGTGAGACACCTGCATTTAATACAATATTTTCATAAAATAATAAGGGCAAGGGAATTCGCCACAGAGCTTAGTGAATTAGGTGAAGCTCTGCTGAAATCCATCATCCAATCATGTGCAAGCTAAAATTCTGTATTTTTTTTATATTCCATGCATGTGATTGGGTATTCTTTTCAAAGTGATAATTCATCTCAATCCCTAAGCTCTGGGGCAAATTTCATTGCAAATTCTAAAACCTATTTGCCTTTAGCAAATGAACTCCAGGGTTTTATGGCTGTTTAGATTTCCTCCAGAGGTTGCTAAAGTTTCTCTGAGCTATGATTGATCAACCTCCCATCTGATGGTGCCTGCACGATTACAAGCCAACACCATTTGGCCAAGTGGCATTACACCAATGATCTTTATAGCTGTCTGAAAGGGTTGCATTCTGACAACTACTGTAAGGGGGGCATCTCAATTAATTGATTTTAGCAGGGGTACCTAGAGACCTTAAAAAATGTTCAAGAGTTCCTCTGGGGTGAAAAAGTTGTTTTTTTATGGTAAACTAAGTGGAAAAGATCTTCATCCTAACATGTTTTTATTTTTTCCTGGCATTCATTTATGTCAAGTCATTGCCAAAAATATATTTTTTTCCCTGATCAATACCACCCAGGAGTCAGTAAAGAAGGGTTGGGTAGAATCAAATTAGCCGGCCAATTGTACCATTTAAAAAGAAAATGCTTCTGAATACTGAACTCTCAGAGATAAACAAATCATGGTTTGATATTTGACAGGACATGGAGTTTATAAAAAGTGATCCATCCGCATTATGAGAAACATTAAATCAAAATCTTCTTTTTGGTCTTCATTGTGCTGTCAAAGACTGATTTCCAATGGTGGTCCTGTCCTATATGCACTCATATACCTAATAACCTGAGAACCAAGTGAATAAAAACAAATTAATGCTGATCTCCAGGTTTCATTTAGCTTTAGTTTGTTTGGACCAAGCTGGTTCAAATGATCTATTTACTTCACTAACAGTTGCAGCAACTGGCAGCACTGTATGGATAGTATGTAGCCTTGGCTACATACAGTAAACAGCATTTGGTTCTGGCAGTGGGGTACCCCCTTCCCACTCCTGGAGAAAAGTCAAGTTAGGCTAAGCCATTCAGAGGAAGCTTTTTATTCTATAAATGTCATCAGCCCACCTTTCCACCTTAGCCAATTAGCGGAAGCTTTGTATTCATTCATAGAATACAAATGTTCCTCTGAATGGCTGGGCAGTGTTCAGCCTGACTTGATATTGTCCAGAGCGCCGTATACTGAATGTAGTTGGGATAAGCCACTGTTAGTGAAGTAAAAAAAATATTTGGACCACCATGGTCCAAATTAACTGTTTAAAGTTAAATTAAACCTGGAGATCAGCTTTAAGATTGCCCAAAGTGCACCTCTCTTCTATAGCATTGCATACCTTTCTTTTAGCAAGCTATTTATATGCAATGCATGTCACAGGTCTTGAATATAGTTTGCTTCTAATTTCTGAAAGATTTTTGGAAGGTTGTTCTCATTACTTATGTTAATTCACATTTGCTGCCATTCAGACCTGCAACATTTCAATTCAGAGTTCCTTTTGCCAATTACAAGTTGTGGATTGCAGTAATGTAGGTATGATTTTTTATTGCAGGTTTTATCGTTTTTGAAAGTAAATGAGTTGATCAGCTCATCTGCTTGTACGGTTCAGGCAATAAACCTTTAGCACAATAATGTGTTTTTTGTTTTTTTGTTTTTTACCACGTGGAATTGTATAATAACTTGTGTTATTTATAGATTCATTAGTTAATTTGAAAAATATTTTAATTAGCCTCTGTCCTACTGTTTTTTTTTTATCTCTGATATAATTTATTAGTAAATAAGAATAGTATTTACGCATGCATGGAATACATAATGATGATGGCTTTTATTTAGAAATGGAGAAGTAAATTATTACCATTGAACACTTTTGAAAAATGAAATTTCTTCCTGTAAAACAGCCAACACTTGGTTCTGCATTAGGCATTCAAAGTTCTGTAGAGTTGAGAGGTCACCCAGTGTAAGCACTGTCTTATGATGTCGGTTGCCTGCCAGGCTCTCCATGAACAAACATCAGAGATGCTCTTTATGACAGCATGAAATACACACTCTGCAACCTCCACACCAGGGAAGCCCCTGGGGAGTTACTATGAATGGAGAGCAGCTCTTTTCAGACAGAGAGGAAAGATTACAACACTTTACCCAATCATGGGAGATGCAGGAAGGGTGACATATTTGTTGATGATGAAGCGAAAGACAAAAAGTTTGCATGTTTTACAAGTAAACCTTTAACTAATACAGTAGGTGCTGATGTTTGAAAAATAAGTGTTAAGAAATGATATGTACTGCTTAGAGGTAATAGAACAGCCAGAAAATTAAACACAATGTCCAACTGGTTGCTATGGGCAACATGGTAATATTATTTTATTCTTCCTTTATACATTACCCAGCAAAGAATGCTAATCGGTGGCATACCATGTAAGCTAATTAGAAATCTTCATGCTTTCACTTTTTAAGCTGCACAAAAAATAGGAATTAGAATATAATCGGTTTCCGAGGTTATAGCATTTAAATGATTACACCACTTGTGTGGTCTACAGTAGTGGTCTCCAAATAGAAACTGAGGCACTGCATAAGGCTTAGAGGTCCGTTAATTTTTGCTTGCAGTTCTTCTTCAACTAGTAAACAGGGCCCTCTCTGTCTGGACACCTGTCACATTATTCAGTTCAAGTGCACATTAATCCAGTCAGAACCTTTGTCCATTCTAACAGTTACTTTAGTTATTACTTATGCAACAAAATGTATTTTTATTTTTTTCATTCTACGAACCTGACCTACTAAAGTGTAAAGAGAGGTAGAAAACAATTAGGAGAAATAAAACAAAGCAAATTAGTCCCTTAGTGTAGTTCCCCACAACTTGGCATACCGTTGACTAAGGTGTGGCAGCTCTGGTTTCCTGACCTAAGCGTTAACTGTTGGGAACCTTCACATGGTCCAGAATAAGAGCATTTTACAGTGGCTAGCTCCGCTTCAGTATGCCTATACCTTCTCTCAGGCCTCGTACACACGACCAAGTTTCTCTGCAAAAACCAGCATTTTTTTTTTTGCCGAGGAAACCGGTCGTGTGTACATTTTTCGACGAGGAAACTGTCGAGGATCCAGTTGAGCCAAAAACAGAGCATGTCTTCTTTTTCCTCGACGGGAATGGAGAAACTTGCCTTGTCGAGTTCCTTGACAGCCTAACAAGGAACTTGACGAGGAAAATTATGTGTTTTGCCCATCGAGTTCCTCGTGTGTACGAGGCTTCAGGCTGCATTCTCACATGCATCTAGGGGCAGTCAACCCTGTATGGAGACATTGGAGTTGATTTACTAGAACTGCAGAGTGCAAAATCAGGTGCAGCTCTGCATAGAAACCAATCCGCTTCCAGTTTTTTTTTGTTGGTCAATGCTTAATTGAACAAGCTGAAGTTAGAAGCTGATGGGCTAGGATTGGCAGAGGATGGCATTTCTGCAGAGTTTCTGGCTACACACAAATTGGCCATTGCTGATCGGCCAGTTTGTGTGTGGCCATAGCACAGTGTGCAGCTGCATTTAGGGGCGGCTTCTTAGCAACAAACCATGTGAATGTAGTCTAAGAATATTGGAATGCATTACCAGGGTGGTGTTATAATACACTATGGGCCAGATTCTCAAAGGCGTTACGACGGCGCAACACCATTAGCGCCGTCGTAACACCTCATCTGGCCCCGGGTATCTATGCGACTGATTCTCAGAATCAGTTTCGCATAGGTACCCATTAGATCTGACAAGCGTAAGGCTGTTACGCTGTCAGATCTTAAAAGTAATTTTTTTTCCCGCCGCTAGGTGTCGCATCGTTGCTTTTCCCCGTCGTCTATGCAAATGAGGTAAGTACGGCGATTCCCGAACATACGCGAGGTCGACGCAGCAAATTAACGTCGTTTGCGTAGCGTACCCGACGCGTAAGGTTGCCCCTGCTAATTAGCAGGCGCAACCAATGTTAACTATGGGCGTCGTTCCCGCGTCGAATTGAATAAAAATTACGTCGTTTGCGTAAGACGTCCGTGAATGGCGCTGGACGCCATTTACGTATACATCTAGGCAAATGACGTCGGGGCGACGTCATTTAGCGCAATGCACGTCGGGTAATTTACCCGACGGAGCATGCGCAGTACGCTCGGCGCGGGAGCGCGCCTAATTTAAATGGTGCCCGCCCCATTTGAATTGGGCGGGCTTGCGCCGAGCAATCTAACGCTACACCGCCGCAAGTTTACAGGTAAGTGTTCTGAGAATCAGGATGTAAACCTGTAGACCTGCGGCGGTGTAACGTAGAGCTCATATATTACGCTGCCCAGGAGCAGCGCGAATGTATGAGAATCTGGGCCTATGAACTTCCATAAACTATCTAAACTACTTGATGAGCATTTTGTTAGACTTCTGAGGGTAAAAGTTAGAAAATTATTATGTAACGTCACCTGTAGGACAATGTTTGACGTGAAGTGAACACAAGTTGGTGCTTGACAGAAGCTCTTAGAATAGGTAATGTGCAGAACAGAATACATGCTCATCAGGATAGAGCCTTCGGGATTAACACATTTCTAAAGTATGTCTGTGCTAGATATTAGTGCCAAATCTCACATCTGCCACATTATCATTAGCTCCATAAAACTTTACCTTCGAACAGCATAGACTTGTTCTGTTGGTTGATTAACCGTTTATTTTTTCATCTGGAACTCTCTGCTAGTAGATATTTTTTTCTATTACAATTTGCTAATCAGTGTTTATCATCTACTCAAAGTTATGAGTATGGTTCCTAGGCCTGCATTAATTTTTTTAATATACTGTTTTACAGTTAAAGGGGTTGTAAAGGTTTGTTTTTTATTTTCTAAATACGTTCCTTTAAGCTAGTGCATTGTTGGTTCATTTACCTTTTCCTTCGATTTGCCTTCTAAATGTTTTTTTTATTTGTCTGAATTTCTCACTTCCTGTTCCTCCTCAGTAAGTTTGCACCCATCATCCAAGCCATTCTGGCTGGGGGTTAATCAGCGTGCTCGACCCCTCCCTTGGGACTACATCCCTGCGGGGAGAGGCTGTGAACACAGCGTCTCCCCGCAGGGATGTAGTCCCAGGGGAGGGGATTCAGACAAAGAAAGAAAGCATTTTGAAGGGAAATCGAAGGAAAAGGTAAGTGAACCAACAATGCACTAGCTTAAAGGAACCTATTTAGAAAATAAAAAACAAACCTTTACAACTCCTTTAAGTGTATCTAAACCTAAAAACAAAAATGTAATATATCTTAGCATAATACAAAAAACTAAATAAATCCGTGCTATCCTATAAGTGAGCAGCTAAAACCAGGAAAACCATAGGTTAGAGGAGGATGGTGACGGGAGGGGATAATATGCATATCTTAAAGCTCTAATTCCTGAAGCATCAGATGTAGCTGAGATCAGAACAGATCGCCTTTCTTCAAATGAGTTGTCCCGAATCAGGGGAGCTAGTACGTATGAGGTCTGACAGGTAAGGAGAGAAGGTAGAGGAGAAGCAAAGTGTGGAAACTAGGTAGAAAAAGAGCGATGGAGGATCTTGTTGTTTTTATGAAGCAAAGGTTAAAAATAACATTTTAACGCACCATCAACATTCTTTAGGTGAACTAGAGGTCTAGTATATGTAGCAACACTGATCTGATCGAATTGATTGGTCATCTGTTGATGTATGGCGACCCGTAGGTATTCCAAGATATGGGTAAAGCCTCGTACACACGGTCGGACATCAAACAAACTTTCCCTTGGATTTTTGTCCGAAGGGAGTTGTCCGGTCACACCCATAGCATACGCACGCTCTGACTTTTCTGCAAACTTTTCTAAAACTTTCCCAACATCACGTGTTTTTTCTGCTCTTTTCTGCTCTTTACCGCCACCCTTTGGTTAACGTCTGCTATTGTTGGTTGATTTTAACATTGGTTCTGAGCATGCGTATTTGCACTTTGTACAAAAGTCAGATGGCTTGCTGTACACACGGTCAGACTAGGCACCATCGGACTTTTGTTGCAGAAAGTTTGTCCGTTTGTAGACCAAACTTTTTGTCCGATGAAACCCAAAAAAGTTGGTCCGATGGAGCGTACACATGATCGGACAAATTTGAAAACTTGCAGATTTTGAAGTTTGTTGGCAAAAAAACAGACCGTGTGTGCGGGCTTTAAGACTGTAAATAAATATGTCATGACAGTTCCAGCTCAGTGGGTACAGAGCAACTGATACCCTATATCTGAAACCATGCCATGTACAACTGTAGACAGGTAATGTTGCAATTCATATTGCAACATGATATCAATGTAAAAGTGTTGCAATGATTGCAGTAAAGTGCTTCACACTTTAAATCTGAGAGGGTTAAGCTGATGGCAGGACTCCAGTGTGTGCAGGAATCCCTCGGCTGTGCCTGGCAGACAAGGTAGTGCTGGAGACTGTCCCCAAGTGTCATCATGCTGTGTCTCCTGTGTTAAGCTGTCACATGAGTGCAGGGCAAAGATGCTGCTAGATGTCACCTAGAATTCACATGCTTGTCACTTCACGTGATTCCCATCCTAAAAGAGTGTGTCAGCTGGATACTGTTGAGGATTAGCAGCAAAGATTTATCTTTTTGGAATTCCAAAGCACGAGACACTTTTAGTCACCTAACCAAGGTGTTTGAGGAACGATGACAGTGCCTGCCATGCTTTATGTGTCATTTCCACTTTTAAAAACTTAAAGAAATTATTTTATGTACTGATAAGGAGAGAAGGTATTTTTGTATGGTATAAGAAATTAGGAAATGAATAATAATTATAACAATAATATCATCCTCCGAATAACAATACCATATTAAATAGGTGGTAATACTGTCATTTCATGGTACACTTCTGATGGTTCTGTCCTTTTTAACCATTAAGGACCTAGCTAGTGTTCTGTATTTCAAAATAATGTATTATGTTACAAAGCACAAGCATGGTATGTCTGTGATGCTTATTCCTTGGCATGACACCATTACCACAGATACTACCAAGCAATGATACATTTAAGAATTTGGCAACTTTGAAATTTTCAAATTACAAATAATTTCCTGTTAAGAAGCAAAAGGATGGCAAAACCCCATTTGTCTGTCAAAAAAACAGAAAGGCATCCAGGCGATTGCTGTATCTAACTTCCTGGCACTGCTCTACCGCTGTCTGAAAAGCGATCCATCATGGACCACTCTCTTTAGAGGGATGGTAGAAAGTGTCACAGATGTGAATGAACCCTTTAAAGTGATATTAAAGCTTTTTTTTTTTTGCAGAATAACAAACCCTTTATACTTACCTGCTCTGTGCAGTGGTTTTGCACAGAGAAGCTTGGATCCTCCTCTTCTCTGGTCTCATGCCGGCACTCCTGGCTCCTCCCTCCTGCCCGGTGTCCCCACAGCAAGCAGCTTGCTCTAGGGGCACCTAAGCAGGCATGTTCCTGAGCCACTGCTATGTGTGTCCTTCCACAGATGTAGCTGTGGCTCGGCCCCACCCCCTTCTTCTCCTGATTGGCTTACTGGCTGTGATTAACAGCAACAGGAGCCAATGTCTCCTTCTGCTGTCAAAAGCCATTTAGGAGTGCGAGTCTCTGGAGAGGCAATGATCTGGTGGACATCGCTGGATCAAGTGGGGACTCAGGTGAGTATTAGGGGGGGGTTGCTGAACACAGAAGGTTTTTTACCTTTGCACATAGAATGCATTAAGGTAAAATACCTTGTGCCTTTACAACCACTTTAAAGCATAGTTTTACCTAACATAAATCTTCCTCCTCCAATGCTCCCAATCCCCACCCCCACTGACATAATCTTTTGGTATGTTGGGCGTTAGTAGAACTAAGGGAGCTGTCACAGGCTCACATCAAAAGTGCCCAACTATGCCTGCCCCTTCCACCCAGCTCCTCCATTCATAAAAACTGTACTACAGCTTCTATGAGTGAAATATGATGTATGCATGAAGGGGTGGACCGTTTAACCACTTCAGCCCTGGAAGAATTGGCTGCCAAATGACCGGGACATTTTTTGTGATTCGGCACTGCATCGCTTTAACTGACAATTGCACGGTTGTGCGACGTTGCACCCAAACAAAATTCATGTCCTTTTTTCCCCCACAAATAGAGCTTTCTTTTGGTGGTACTTGATCACCTTGGTTTTTATTTTTTGCGCTATTAAACAGATTTTTTTTTGAAAAAAAAGCAATATTTTTTACTTTTTGCTATTATAAATATCCCCAAAAAATATAAATATATAAAAAAATAGTTTTTCCTCAGTTTAGACCGATACGCATTCTTCTACATATTTTTGGCAAAAAATCGCAATAAGCGTATAATGATTGGTTTGCGCAAAGGTTATAGCGTCTACAAAATAGGGGATCGTTTTATGGCATTTTTATTATAATTTAATTGTTTTACTAGTAATAGCGGCGATCAGCAATTTTTATCGTGACTGCGATATTGCGGCGGACACATCTGACACTTTTGACACTATTTTGGGACCATTGTCATGTATGATTTTTTTTTTGTGTAAATTACACTGGCAGGGAAGAGATTAACCACTAGGGGGCAAGGAAGGGGTTAAATGTGTCCTAGGGAGTGATTCTAACTGTGGGGGGGGCTGGGCTACCAGTGACATGACATTGATCACTGCTCCCGATGACAGGGAGCAGTAGATCACTGTCCTGTCACTAGGCAGAACAGGGAAATGCCTTGTTTGCATCTCCCCGTTCTGCCGCTCCATGACACGATCGCAGGACAGCGGAGGATATAGAGTCCACCGGTCCCCGAGCTTGCGGCGGGGCGTGCCCGCTAGGTGGCAGATTCAAAGCAACGTACCTGTACGTTGCTATGCCTGCCCATGCCATTCTGCCAGCGTATATCTACGTTAGGCAGTCGGCAAGTGGTTAATCATCCCCCAGTCCTCCATTCATAGATCATGTGTTTTTTTTCTAATACCTATATGCAGGTAATACATATAATGATAGTATTCAGTATATTATTTCCCTTTTTTTTACCTTTATTAAATTTTTTCTCCACATTTACATGCTGTCCAGCAAAAGCATCAAGGACAGTGGTTGGAGCAAACTATTACACTGCTGGGGGACTTTTGAGTAGCTGCAGTAATGCTTTTTTTCCACCAAAATGTGTATTTATTGAAATGGAACTAAGTACATAGAAGGAGAAATGGGCCATAACACACAACATAAGAAGAAAACATAGCTCATGGGTGGGAAGCAACAATGCTTTTATGTAAATAGAATGTAAATAAAAGGTGCACATTGTAATCATCCTTACCAGCATTCATTTTTTGTCCCAAACCCTTTTGCTGTCAATCTCCGGACAACTTGGTCTGCATGTAAATGTGGAAAATATGAAGTTTGTAAAACCAAATATGCGTACAAAAGGGAAATACACAAATGTTTACCAAGTTTTGGTGAATTATGTATAGACATGCTATCAATAGCCTGCGGTGATGTAATTCTATCAGTTTTGGTGCAAACTGATTTTCAATCTTGCCTCGCAGCAAAGAAAGACAAATTCAGAGATGACATTAATGTAAGAAAAAATAGACCTGGGCAAAGGCTGAAAGTAAAAAGTTCTTGTATGAATGCTTGTCACAGAAGTACCAATGACAGGATGAAAGTGACAGAGAGGGTGGTCATGGATGTGATAAAGACTTGGAGACAAATGTGAGATGGAAAGGTCACATTCACTTAGCACCATTGTATGAGGGAGACAGAAGTGTTGCTGGAGCCTTTGCAGTTGCAGAGGTGACAAACAGACAAGGCTTTTCCTGTCTCTCAGTTACAGAATTCTATCTAGGTAAAAACAATGAATTTTAAAGAAAAAAAGATTGAAGAAAACAATCGTAAGTACGTGAAATCAGAGTTGTCTAGAAACAGAAATAAATGTACTGATGGCGATATAAGGTGATTTGCGCCTAGAAAACGAATGCAGGCACCACATCTAATGATTGGTAAGCTGTAATATATACAATTTGTTTTGTTTTTAATACTTTATTAATCCCAAGGGGAAATTGTTGAAAGGGCTACCAAGGCCTAATCAATATATGAAAATATGGATCTATAATCGGTTTGCTAAAATCCTTACAATGTAAATACTGTAGCTGGTCTGCAAAGATTTAATATAAAACATTTTAATGTAGGGGTTTTTATTTCTGATATGTAAGTGATTATTATTGTGGCACTCCTAAAGCGGAGGTCCACCCAAATTTGTTTTTTAAAAGCCAGCAGCTACAATTACTGCAGCTGCTGACTTTTAATAAATGGACACTTACCTGTCCAGCGCGCCCGTGATGTCGGCAGCCAAGGCCAAGCAATCGCTCGTCTCTCGGCTGCCCCCGCCGCCATCCTCAGGGAGGTAATCAGGAAGTGAAGCGTTGCGGCTTCACTGCCCGGTTCCCTACTGCACATGCGCGAGCCACGCGGCACGCCCTCACTGGGGCGTGACTTCTGCGGGAGTCTATTCCCGGAAGTGGGTGCTTCACCCCCCTGAAAGGTGCCAAATCTGACACCGGGGGGGGGGGAGTGCTCCGAAAAGCAGAGGTTCACTTTTTGTGTGGACCTCTGCTTTAAGGCCCGTATACATAATCTAATTTTATGGCCATAATTGTCTGATAGACGTGTTGTGTCGGATATTCCGACCGTGTGTATGCTCCATCACAACGCTGTATACTGGCCTAGGCCAACAAAGCCCAGGCCTAGGGCAGTACTTTTCAAGGGGGCAGCACGGAAAGCGTCCCCGCCGGCTTGCGCTACACTGTTAGTGTAACGCAAGCTGCTTCTAATTTTGACTGTCCTCTCATCCTGGGCCACAAACCTTCCTCACTGTACTATGTTTTCTGCTGCACCATGGGCATGGTTATATCTTCTTAGTCCTCTCCATTAAATTATCAGAAATCTGTGCTTAAAGTAGAACTATAGGCAACACTTTTTTTTTCATTTTGGATAGAGTAAGGTAGGGTTATAGCCCCTGTCAGTTTTTTTTTTTTTACCATCCCTGTCCCATTGCAGAGATTTCCCTTCACTTCCTGCCCCAAAGCCAAACAGGAAGTGAGAGGAAGTCTATACAAATTAAGGGAATCCAATGCCGCCCCCCCTCGGGCCCCAAGAACTAGTGTCCCCACTCGAAAATGTCAGGGTGTGTCTTAAAGCGGTAGTTCACCCCCCCCCGACACATTTTACCATCGAGACAGGCATTGTAGCGCGAGCTACAGTATGCCTGTCCCGATTTTTTTAACCCCGTACTCACCTTGTAGTCGTCCATCGTAGATTCCGGCTCCCGCGGGGAATGGGCGTGCCTATGGAGAGGGAGGATGATTGACGGCCGGCCCTGGCACGTCACTCTCCCCGAAGACAGCCGGAGTAGGTCTCGGCTCTTCACGGCGCCTGCGCACAGGCTATGCGCACGCGTCGTGAAGACCGAGCCTATTTCGGCTATTTCCGGAGAAGCGTGACGCGCCAGAGCCGGCCGTCAATCATCCTCCGTCTCCATAGGCACGCCCATTCCCCGGAATCTTCGATGGACGACTACAAGGTGAGTACGGCGGTAAAAAATTTGTGACAGGCATACTGTAGCTCGCGCTACAATGCCTGATTTTAAGGTAAAATAAAAAAAAAAAATTCCCGTCGATAGGGTGAACCCCCGCTTTAAACAGAAATGGGTGTGGCCTTGACAGGAAGGGGTTGGTCATATTTAAATTAGGGGGTGCACAAGTTTAGTCAGGCCTAGGGCAGCACAAAACCTAAATACATTACTGCTCCATCAGACAATTGTTGGCTGATTTAACGACAACACATGTTAGCTGTTCATGCTCACCAACTGTCTGGCAATAAATCTTTTACGTCAGATTATCCGATCGAGTGTACGCAAGAGTACTAAAATCCAGAGTACAAACACACATGCTCCGAACCAATGCTAAACATTAGACAACAATAGTAGAAGTTGCCCAAAGGGTGGAGATGAAGAGCTGAAAAACCACGTGGTTTGGTGAATGTTGGCTGAAAATGTTGTGCCGTGTGTATGCAGAACAAGTTCACGACCAACGTCCTTCAGACCAAAATTCACAAAAAAGTCTGATGGAAGTCCGATCGTGTGTACGAGGCTTTCGATTGGTTTCTGTAAGAGAAATAGAATGGAAATGTGGTATTAATAGTTATATTACTAAAAAAGTTATCTCTCATCACTAAAAAACTATAGTTTTGCAGGTCAGCTGCATTATTTACATTGTAAGGATTTTAACAAACCGATTACAAATCTATATTTTCATATATTGATTAGGCCTTGGTAGCCCTTTCAACAATTTCCCCTTGGGATTAATAAAGTATTACAAAAAAAAGAAAAAAAACAAAGCCAAAGATTGTATATATTACAGCTTACCAATCATTAGATGTGGTTCCTGCATTCGTTTGTGTATTTATTTCTGGTTCTAGACAACTTAATTGCAGATTCTTATTTTCTTATATTGATTAGGCATTGGCAGCACTTTCTGAAAGTAACTGCTAAGTGGAAGAGTTTGCTTTTACTATATATTCACATAATCAGCTAGCAATAATAAAAGTCAATTCAGAGGGGGTTGGGAATTCTGGGGAGTCCTGTACACACAGAATTGTTGCTGCGGTGTCAAGGAAAACTATTTGAATTTTTTCCTATTTTTAGAAAATCATAGCTGGCTGCAGATTGAAATAGAAAATCCTTTTTAAAAATACAGAAACATTGACTGAAATGGTTTGTGTAGCAATTATTTATATATAGCAATTTTAGCTTAATTTTTAATTATAGAGGATTTTTTTTTTATTCAAACATGGATATGTTGTTGATATGCTTTTTTTTAAAGGGAGTCTCCAGTTCAGAATTAATTATGTTGTTGTAAATCAGAAACATTGTGAGTAAGCATATAGTTTATATGATCTGGAGCTCTTGATTGTTTAGAGAGTCTATATCTCCTCCATTTATCTGTTAGGTAGACTCATCTCCTCAATCCACTCTATCCCTACCTCTGTCCCTTTGATTGTTTCCTAACTGTATGCCACGTTGGACCAGCCGTCTCCTCACCCGCTCTGTTATCATCTCATCACACATTCATCTTGTAGCTGTAAAAGCATTATAATAGCATTTGTCATCTGCTTTAATTCCATCACTGTCAAACCCATCAGATTATATTCCTCCTTCTTCTGTCAATTGCAAAATTGACCTTAACCATCTTAAGGATGCAATGTAAAATCATGGCATTTCCAAGCGAAGTTTCTTGTAGTATGAGATATGACAGAAGATATGTACAACTTAAATCATACAAGATAGATGTATCTATTTTAGACAGGAGGAATCGGGGTGTGTAAAGTCTGCTACAGCAAGGTAAAAGGCACTTTGAGGTGTATTTGGAAGATTTTTGTGGAAGCACATGTGAAGTTTCTAATTTTAAGTTCGACACGGTAGCTTTTATTGGAGGGTGATACATTTTGGTCTGGAGTGGATAGGTGACTTATTTCTATCTTGGATTTCTTTAGAAATACAGGTACAGCTACGTATCTGTCCATAGTTAGTCAGTGAGGCCTAACTCAAAGACAATACTGCAGTACGGGAGATAAGACACCAAATGTATGTCGGAGCTGTCTCAATTTATTGGATTATTGACATAGGCATTTATAATAGAAAATGTGCAAGTCAAGCAGTCCTTTGGTCATTGGTGAGATGCTGGTGACGATTTTCAGATGTTGGTGATGATTGATGATAATTTTGGGAGACTCTTGGACTTTGCACTATTTCTGAAGATCTTAATTTATACTTTTATGATTCAATGTCCCAAAATTGGGCACAAATCCTTTGCGGTCATGGGTTGCAAAACTCAAACATCTCAAAAGCATATGTGCATTAAACATAAAGAGAAGTAGAGCAAAGTTTAGTTTCAGAAGCTAGCTCATAATTAATATAAAACCAATTAGTAATTATTTTCTTGATACTATACTTCCAGTTCCTCTCCATCATCTTTCTCTAGAATCGCATATATGGTTATCGAAGGTGATCCTTAAAAATATAATATTAGTTCTATATTCAATATTTTAGTGCAAATAGCAGTTTTCACTTTTAAAGTACATCACCCACTAGCAACTAATCGGAATTTCATTCATTGAACTTGGTTAAGTAAAACAATTGTATCCTTGATTCATTTTAAAACCCTGGGCTTTTACCAGTGTAATTGAGGAACAAAAGGTTGGGTTTGCCATGAGCTTATTTATACCAGTGCCAAAAGGAAGCATCTTTCACAAGATCCTGCACCCTTGTGCACCATGATCATGGCTACATGAACAATGTGTTATGTGGAATAGATTAATGTACATGGGAGATGTTTACTTGAATGACTGCCTACGTTTATAACTTAGTCCTTGCTCACCTCAGTTGCTCCCTTAGGGGTATCACCCAATCCAATACAATAATATCTTAGAAACCCAAAGCTAAAAACATTACAATATGGTAGACAGCATCTGAAATGTGTTTTTAGAGTTATAAAAAGGGTTCATGGTTATTCCCTCTAAACAATAAAGAGGTGGATTTAGTGTGCCTTCTATGACATAAAAACTCATGAAGGCCCCCTTCACAAGGGGCCCACTCCACAATGTGCCTCCGCTATGCAGAGTGGACACAGACTCTGCTGTTCTCTATGGAGCAGTTGGACGGAAACAGACTGCCTGTCCGTTTCCACCCTACTGCCATCCGATCCGCTGGATGGGGAAAGGATCCCCCATATGTCTGTTTTTGGTGGAAAGGGTCGGATGTCGGCAGATTTCAGCTGACACATCTACCGCTCCATAGAGAAAAATGGCTGGTCCGATCAGGTCTGCCTGAAAAACTGACATGCGGACCTAATTGGACCACCTATGTGATACCAGCCTAATACAGATTAAAGAGATCCCAAAGTATCCAGAAAAATTTGTATAAATCTCAACGTTTTTGTATAACTTTTTATTCAAAATGTTGCGGGTTGTGATTCATTGCAATACTTCATAAACTTTCTGCCTCTCAGTAGCTGATTTATAATATTTCAAGAACACATCTGATATACCTCCATTGAGAATACATTGCCTTAGCTTTGGCATATAGCAGATTTGATTCACATTTTTCCCCCTATAGCTTCACTTGATGAAGTAGTCAGGCATTATTCAGTGTGAAACTGCGGAGATGGAATATTGTATGAGACATAATGCAGAATAAAGAATATAATACTCAGTTTAACTCTCCAGCTTCCTCCCTACCAGGTCCCCTATGGGCACCTTCAGGAGCAGCAGCAGTTTACTGTCATATCTATTTGTTAATTAATTGCATGTTAATTTGATGAGCTGCAGGCATGCTCCTTCCTTGTGTTGTAAGACGCTATGGCAGCGCTATATTAAACTGATGGTTTATCCAGCTATCAGCATTTAAATGAATCCAATTAATAGAGTGCATCATTCATTTATGAGAAGAGAAGCTGACTGTGGAACGAAAGTTTTAGGAAGGGTGTCATCAAGCATTAGAGAAGGGGACATAGATTGGATACAGATTTATTTTCTCCTAGGGAGTTTAAATGCTCTATGCTTTATTTTTTGTTAGGCAACCATGCCCTTTCTGTCTTTACTAGTGATATACCTTTTACTAAGGATACTGTAAGTAAAAGTCAGTGGTGTTGATTTACTAAAGGCAAAAAGGTTATTCATTTTGCAAGGGGGTTTTCCCCTTAGCCTAATGAATGAGGTGAAGCTCTGCAGACTTCCATCATCCAATCACGTGTTTGGGTACTTTCCCTACTTTAACTAAGCTAGGATAAAATTCCCTTGCAAGTAAACAGCCTTTTTCCCTTTTGCAATTCAACCTCAATGTGCCAAATTAATAACTGACTAGTAAAGGTCACTGGTAATGTATCTTCTTCTAAGATTCAGCCATTTTAAATAGTTACTAAACCCTTGTGTTTTTTTTTTTTGAAATAACAAACATGTCATACTTACCGAACTGCACGTGGTAGTTCCTCCCCGCATCGGTAAACCACATAGAAGAAGCGCTGTCTTTGGTGTCTTTGGAGAAGCGATGTCTTTGGTCTTTAGCGCTGCTATCAATCTATCCAATCAGGACATGAGACACCAGCTAGAGCTGGTGTGATCGTCCCCCGGCAAAAAGAAAACCATGTTCAGATAAGTAAAATGAGGGCACTGGGGGATGCAGCACTACAGAAGGTTTTATACCTTAATGCATAGAATGCATTGAGGGGAAAATCCATGAAGGTTTACAACCCCTTTAATGCACTAAACTCATGCATATAACTTCCTAGGCTCATCTGCCCTAATGTCTTTTAAAGGAAACCAGTATTCATAGAAGTATGGCGCCTGCATCACAAAATTGTGCATTCTTCTCTACAACTTGTTTTGGGTCAGTGACTCTGAAGGTGTTAAAGCTATTTTATCCACATAGCAGCCAGACTACTAGCATTTTCAGATGATGGTTTAAAAAAGCAGCCTACACAATTCCCACAGTACCGATTTCCTGCAATGAATATCAAGGATCTGATTAATAAAACAGTACCAGCCAGCAATTACACAGCCAGGGACGCTTAACTTATCTTTTGACTGGAAGACACAGAATTCAAAGACCTCTTCTTGGTGCTAATTTTTCAGCTTTTCGAGGATGTATAAAAGCAAAGATTACAACAGATCATGTGATCTTTTATCATTCACCACTTAAAATAGGTCATGTTTTTATTGTACAAAATCCACTTAATTTTAATTTGGATACTTGTCACATCCTGCTTTAAGGCAATGATAAAATATAAGGGTTAAAGAGAAATTTAACCCAGCTGTCCAAAAGTAAATGTCAGCAGCTACAAGTTCTGTAGCTGCCAACTTAAAAAAAAGAACACATACCAGCCCAAGAGGTTTAGCGCTGTCTTCATGAAAATCAAAGTCTTCACCATTGTTTTTTGTTCCTGCTCCACCATCTTAGATTCAGCAAGAACTGTGCCATCTTCACCTAGACGAGGAAGGAGGAAGTGGGAACAAGTACCTAGGGAAAAAGGTACTTGCTATACCAAAAGAAAAATTCAATACAGGTGATACTAATGCAACTTAAAAGGTGAAACTAATATATGAGATCAACTTATTACATGCAACGCAAGATAGTACAAGCTGTGATTTGTCATAATTGTGATGATTATGGCTTACAGCTCATGAAAATCCCAAATCCACAATCTCATAAAATTAGAATATTACATGCAATCAATAAAATAAGGATTGTACTGTACATAGAACAATATCTGACCTCTGAAGCATGCATATGTACTCAGTACTTGGTTTGGGTCCATTTTGCAGTAAATACTGCCTCAATGCGGCGTGGCATGGAAGCCATCAGCCTGTGGCACTGCTGAGGTGTTATGGAAGACCACGATGCTTCAATAGCGGCCTTCAACTCTTCTGCATTGTTCGGTCTCATCTTTCTCTTGGCAATGCCCCATAGATTCTCTATGGGGTTCAGGTCAGGCGAGTTTGCTGGCCAGTCAAGCACAGTAATCCCATGGTCATTGAACCAGGTTTTGGTGCTTTTGGCAGTGTGGGCAGGTGCCAAGTCCTGCTGGAATATGAAGTTGGCATCCCCATAGAGCTTGTCTGCGGACGGAAGCATTAAGTGCTCCAAAATCTCCTGGTAAACGGCTGCGTTGACCCTGTACTTAATGAAGCACAGTGGACCAACACCAGCAGATGACACGGCTCCCCAAATCAACACAGACTATGGAAACCTCACACTGGACTTCAAGCATCTTGCAGTGTGTGCCTCTCCATTCTTCCTCCATACTCCGGGCCTTTGGTTTCCAAATGAGATGCATTAAATGTGATGATGTGATGTGTTAAATGTAAGTAAAGATCCACCTTAATGGTTGTGAAATTCATAAATGCAAAGAAGAACCCCAAGAAAACAAAAATAACCTTCAATCAGGCTGTGTTTCCTTTTTCTTAAATGTGGTGTGGTTGTGTTGTTGCTAATTGTGCATTAAATTGCTTTCTAAGTAAATAAAGAGCTAGAGTGCAATTTGTGGCTCAATTTTGCTTATTCCATGCCAACAAATGCAATTATAAAACATAAAACCCCATTACTCTGTAAAATATCATGCAGAAATCATTCCTTAGTATCCCAACATCTGCTTCATAAAACATTTTAGAAAATAGTATGCAAGCTTTAAGAATCATTAGAATGTCAGTGTGGAAGAGTGAAGGTTAAAGGGTTTGTAAAGGTAAAAGTTTTTTTACCTTAATGCATCCTATGCATTAAGGTAAAAAAACATCTGACAGCACCGCCCCCCCCCCCCCCGAGCCCCCGTTTTACTTACCTCACCGTTCGAAAGTCCCGGGCGCGTGCTTGTCATCCTGCTCGGTTCCCAGCCTGGCCGTTGATTGGCTAGGCTGGGCGGATTGATAGCAGCGCAGCCATTGGCTGGCGCTGCTGTCAATCACAGCGGATGACGCGGCGCGCCGGGGGGCGGGGCCAAGTGATACAGTCGGCGGCTATGGCCGCTGCTGTATCACGGGAGCGCGCTCGCAAAAGCTTTCCACCATGCGAGGGAGCTCGCATGAACGTGGAAAGCTTTTGCGAGGAGGAGCCGAGACAGCCGCCGAGGGACCCCAGAAGACACGGATCCGGGTCACTCTGTGCAAAACGATCTGCACAGTGGAGGTAAGTATAACATGTATGTTATTTAAAAAAAAAAAAAATTGTACCTTTAGTGTTCCTTTAAGCAACTTTCATTTTGTTTCCACAGAGGTAACTTTCATTCAGCCTTCCCCCTAGAGATACACCTGACGTCCCTCAGGTGCACAGCTAAAATATTAGCTAAAGAAATGGCAGCAGTTGATCTCCTTGCAATTACTGTAATAACAGTAAGCCCCGCTGGCTAGAGGCTTATATGTTTTTTTTCAGCACAGGCAGAAATCTATTCTGTTCTTAGAGGTCTCTGGTCTGAGGCGTAGTTATCACAAACATAGTTGAATAGGCTTAAAAGTATTGCATTGCATTCTTTTTATACTCACTGATAATATCTACATTTTAAAGGATTAGTGATTTGCATATCATTCTTGTACTTGGGGGGCTTCTAAAGTATAGGTACCCTTCTACCTGTACTCTTTCGGCTAACAGAAGAGTTCCATCAGCGCAAATTTGAATTGGCTTTGCTTATTGTACTTGGGGTCCAGATACATGGGCACTTTACATACCATTGGTTTAAATACCGGCAGTAGAGGTGTCCAACTACTAACACATGTATTGTAGGTAAAGGAGCTCTGACATGCCACAGCCATATTATTGCAGTATTCCAGCCTACATTATGTGGTTTTCGAGCAGTTTTAATTGCACAAGCTGAATTTAGAAGCTGATTGGCTACAATGCACAGCTGCACCAGATTTTACACTCCCCCGTTTTAGTAAATCAACCCCATTGTGTATTAACCCCATGAATCGAACACATAAGGCTGTGTTTGCCCTGCTTTGTCTCTAATTTAAACCATCTCTAATAGGACTTGCTGCAACAACACACACAGGGTCCAATGAAGCCTCATAACAGTCATCCACATTGTACCATTTTGAGTACAGGGGAATTTGTTGACCTGCATTTGACAAATGGTAAATAAGATAAACATTGCTCATGCTTGCAACCCTAAAGGCTCATTTACACTTGCTCTGACTTTAACATGCATTAAAGCTCCTACCACTTCAACATGCCTTTTTGGTGTGATTTTGATGCTTCTGTGATACTTTGGCGATGCTTCAGTGATGGTTTAGTGGTGATTCAATGATGCTTTTTTGAAGCTTTAATAAAGCTTGGCAAATTCCCTGTGTGCATTGATTTTCTATTTGTTTTAAAGCGGTAGTAAACTCAGACATGTAATTACTAAATCGCCATATATAGCTTAAGTTAGGTATTTTCAATCAAAGTTACATATATAGTATGCCAAAAAAAACGTCTTACTTGTTTCAATATACGTTTTTGTGAACACTCCTGCTTGTACCTCCCCGCCGCCATTTCTACTGCTGTCTTCCATGCCTATACAGTGATATATTTCCGCCCTCAGTATGTAGCTGTGTCTATAATCCCGCGCGTGCGCATGATTTCCTGAAGCCGAGCCGCGTCTCCTCTCCACAACCCCTCTGACGTAGCGAGTCACATGGGGTCAAGGCTCAGCTTCTCAATAGGAGTATCGCGGGATGTCGGGGCTGACGTCACCATAAGGAAATGACGCAGCCCCGACATAAACAGATTTTTGGCCGGCAGAGGCTCTGCTTGCCGAAATTAACGGGGATCCGGCGCATGCGCGGTACGCGTCCCCACTCGTCAATCTAGCTGTAACTTCAGAAGCAGGCAGGTAAGGAAAAAAAATAAAATGTCAATCGGTTTACAAGGATGAAGTGCACAATTACATTGAAAGTGAATATTTTGACTTTACAACCACTTTAAATGAGCCCAGTAGAGCCTTGGCTCAGTGTATCCCCAGCTCGCCCTGTTCAGCACATCCCCAGTTTATTAGTACCCTCATTCAGCAGACCCCCCACTCATTAGTACCCTCGTTCAGCAAAACCTCTGCTCAGTAGTACCTCATTCAGCTCTGCTGATGCGCCACTCAGTAGTAACCCATAGAGCTACTAAACGTCTGGTTTGCTGATCCTCCTCTCTCTCCAGTCCCTGCTCACCTCCCACTACATTGCTTCCATTCTGCTCACCACATGTGACACTGCACCTGGTGTGAGCAAGCCCCTAAAGTTTATTTTAACGTGTAACTAAAGGCAAAACTTTTTTTCTTTCATTTTTGCATAAAGTAAGGGAGGGTTATAACCCTTGTCAGCTTTTTAGCCATTTGTATTCCCTTGGGGAGATTTCCTTTAACCTCATGTCCCATAGCCAAAACAGGAAGTGAGTGAAAATCCCTCCAAAGTGAAGAAATTCTGGGGTGTCATCAGAACTAGGGTTCCCACTGGAAGATTTCCACAATATTCAATTTCTAGGGGCAACCCAAAACTCTGGATTTTTTTTTACTTTCACTTTCAATGATAACAGTAAACAGGACAAATAGAGAGGGTGAATCTCCCTAATGGGGACACAGACAGCAATAAAACAGGGGCTTTAATCCCTATCCACTCTATCCAAAAAATAAACCTGCCATCTTAGTCTCTGTTGGATTTGTAACTGGCATGATGCTGCACATGTGATCAGTTATGACAGCAGCCATTTGATGGTTTGACAATTTGGTTGAGAGCAAAAGCAAATGTGAAAGTTAGCTATTCCGACGTGCTGGGAATATAACAGTTTTTTTAAACTGTTCGAAAGGTTTAGTTCCTCTTTAGGTAAATGAAGCGGTCATGAAATATACGATGCATTATGCACCGTGTACCACCCTTTTTGTTATTACCAGTCGGCTCACCTGAATGCCTTAGGCCCAATTCCCACTTGCGAATGGGGCTGCTAGTGATTACATGCGGGGGAACCAGCAGGGGGTTCCAGCGATTCGCTACGGGAGAGAGACTGACAGCTCACACAGCTGATTGTGGCTGCTCACATGTAATCACTCATGGAGTCATTACCTGCAATTGTCAGCCCTGGACGCTGACTATCGACGTCCAGGGCTGATCATTCGCAGGTAATTGCTGTGAATGATCAGCCCTTGGAGATTATGGACCTGCAACAAGCAAAATATTTTTTTTTCAGTAATGATCAGAAATGGTGTAGATGGGATCAGACTTTTAGATATCGCTGATATCCATTACAAGGCAAGGAATACATTTTTGTACTGATTTACGAAAAGTGTGAAAAAATGCTGTGAATTTTCCCTTCAATTAACCAAACGTGCAGATGTAATAAGTAAATAACAATTTATTTTTCACATTATTAGATAATGAAAGTAAATATTCCCATGATTTATTGTGTAAAGATTCTCAACTCTTTCAGCAGATCAGTCTTGCTATGGGTGCTACATATTTGCATTGCACTTAGTTTCAATGCATACTTGTCTATTTAAACTAGCAACAATGTAACAACTGCATTCTGCATTCAGTATAAATCACATAAATGGCTAAGCAGAAACTGGACCTGTATGCTATTATACACAGTACTCATCAATTGGACCAGCTGTATACTGAATGTTTCTATAGTAACAGGCAAAAGCACTCAAACTGCATCTAAACTTGCAATAAAGCTTGAGCAGAGGTGTAGGGCTTAATCTGATTTCCCAAGCTGTACCTGAAGCTAGAGAGAGGAAATGGTGCAGTGTGTGCATGAGTGTGCTGATATGATTTTTCAGATTATTACTTTTATTTCCAAGGCTAGTGGAACATAAGTGCTAGGAGCGTTGTTATAACAATAACATTCAAGAGATAGAGTGAAAGGGAAATGAGGCAGGCAGACTGGGCACACTGAAATACTTTATGATATTCCCGGTGCTATAGATGCAATTGCTCTGTAGAATTTATTCCTAGGCACGTTGGGGGTGATTACCAGTTTCCATCATTTTTCATGGCCTCTGTTCATTCTGTTTCTCTACAATAATGCTCCTTGATGTGAATTATTGCTCACAAAATGATCATGGCGATACTGTTGTTATAATCGTCGCATGATTGTATTGTACTAATATTGTGTACATTGCGCTTTACCAATTCTAATATACCATTGGTAATATACTGAATCACTTGTCAAAGAAATGGCCTCTTCATTATGGCATATTCAGTTATTTATTTCTATAGCCTACATACACACACAAAATAAGTCCAATTTAATGGAATATATAAGGTATTAAGATGAGCTTGTTTCAAACTTGCTGTTGTACAAGCTTTGAAAATAACATGGCTTCTTTTAAAGAAGTCATGCTGTTTATAGCAAAACTGTCAGGAAGAATCTTAGTTGCTATTAAATTATTGCCATCTTTTACCTGTAGAACATAGTAATGAAGGTGCCCTGGAGCTTGATTAGTGTTATTAAACACTACATTTTTATAGTGTACTAGGAACAAACCGTACTCCGCTTTAGGCTTTGCTTGTCCCTCTTGTCTCTCAGCTGCAGGAGTTGCCTCTCCGCAGACACAAGCCACTGCACATGTAATCTTTAAATAACCCAAAATAACAAAAAAAATACACCTTTTAGTTTATTAAAGACAACGATGCACAGACAGTTCACATGATGTTATTACAGACCCAACGCGTTTCACTCTTCACAGTCGCTTAATCATGACCCTACGATTATGCTCCCGTGAGTAGCTCTCCAATCCTTGTTTTGGATTATTTAAAGTCTACATTTTTATAAAAAAATATAACAGCTGAACTTGTCACTCAACTTGTCTACTGCTCCTTCTTCTTTTTTGAAAGGTCCTTTCTTCTTGACTGAGCTTGTCAAAAGTTCCCTGACCCAGGTTTCTTCTTCTAGGTTGGCTGCATAACTTTGTGGGGGTCCTATGGAGCCACCCTTTTTGTGCCTACTGCTGGGAGAGAGACTCTAAGCCTACTTTATGATGTTGGCTGCACCAACATGCACTAGCAGCCAGAAAGGACTAGAAAGGGGCATGTATGCATGTCACAGGCAGCCAGAGAACTATAAGGGTATTGTGGTGCTTGAGTAATGTAAAATGTAGACCCACGGATAGGGATTAATGAAATATGCATACAGTTATAATTGCTTGCTCCCTAATCAGAAGTTCAGGAAAGCTTCATAGAGAATCTTGGAGGCTGTGCTTGTCAACATAGCAAATTGTGTGACCGTAGTGTGTACCTAAATTAACTAGTTATTGTTCTTAGTTCAACTCACCTGTATAGAGATAATGCTGCTAAATATTTGGAGGCTTTAGTCCTACTTTATTATTTTGGCTATTTGGTTTTCAGGTGTTATTGCATTATGCACATTCCTTTTTTTGCATATTGAATAGTCATAGGAAGATTAGGTGGACCAGTGAAAACTTGGGATGCACATGTTTAAATATATTTGACTGGATCATATGCATTCACAGGTTGGATTTTGAATTTTTAATGGTATTAATTCTTAGAAGTAACTGTCCCTAAAATAGTACAGGTTAAAGGGCCGTACACATGGGCCAAATACTGTGCGGCATAGAAACCAGCCCATGTGTACGGCAGCCAGTCCGGCTTTTGTTGAAGGGGCATGCCCAAAAAAGGTCTTCTTGATCGGCATCTGATCAGTGCTCTCAGCCAATGGGACTGAGACTGCTGAATGGTGTGTTCTGGTGGGGAGCGGGGAGCCCCCCGTCAGAACACAGTAGCTCAGTGGGGGAAATCGCTGTACTAACAATGCATAGTTAATACAGCAGCTCCTCCTGAGTGCTTCAGTTTTTTACATTCAGTCCGCTGGGTGTGTACCAGGCTTAAGATTGTGATTTTTTTTGGCAAATGTGATATTGAAAACAAGGACCACAATTGAAGCTGCTTTGTAGCTGTATGTTCTACTTATTGTTCCCTTTAGCCGGTAGGGACTTCAGAGTGGCTTCTCTGCCCAATGGAAAGCTGTCTAATTACAATGAGAGTAAAACTGTAGGCTTGTACAATGCCTTGTGTTTGAAGTTTTCTGTAGATAACTTTGGGTAGCTGTAGCTACAGTTTCCCTTTAGTAACAAACAGTAACATATAATGCCAGAAAATTCTGTGCAGACATAAAAAAAAATAAAAAATACTAATAAAAACACTCCCAACACTGTCCTATCATGGGAAAAGTAGAAATGTAATTTTAAATAATACTGCTAACAAGGTTTTTAATGCTAAGTAATTCCATCTATTGTGGCATGGTATAATGATCCTTTAAAATACAACAACTATCTTTGCGCTCCTCTAGTGATTTAGGGCCAAGTACAGCAGCTGCAGACAAGGCTACAGTTCATGCCTCTTTTGCCACAAGACAGGGCAATTTATGCCTTGTGGATATATTAAGGTTCAACACCAGCTGCTCTTGGGAAACAAATTGTCCATTCACCCTAGATATACGAGTGTGTTCACCACAGCTGTGGCTTGGTAAATTAAATAGACTGCTGCGCTATGGCGTTCATGTAAGCAGACTTTAGGCGCTGTGGATCATAGTGGTAATTTCTTGGTTTTCAATGGAGTCAGCCCTGGCAGTGAATTATATTGTAGCAGCATTACATAAAGTTTGAATGACCCCTCTGATATACGAGTCTTGCTGATTAAACATACCGTGGGCAATTTTACTGCTCTATTCATGTCTCTTGGGTGAAAATGCCCTTGTTTTTTTTTCTTCATTTACTGTTTATGGCACTCTAGGATGACTTTATAATGTGAACTCAGAGTTCTTGAGAGAAAAAGGACTGACTGAGTGAACTTTACTTATGTTATAAAGCAGTATGACATCTTAGCTTATTTTCCTTAGTAATCCTACAGAATAGATTTTAATGGTCTTAGTGTTGACAAAGCAGCCTCACGGTCACTCTTCTTCTCTAAACAGTTTACTAAGTTACATGATCAGCTGTGTGGGCGACTTGTTTTCTTGCTCTTATACATGGTGATGGGGTTTAAAGCTAACCTCGTGCCAAACAGTTAAATACACAGTTGAAATACAGATTTCTGAATTTTTTTGCTTGCCAAAAGATTTGTAATTTAGTTTATTCAGTCTTTTGATTTAAGCACAACTGCTTCAATGCATAGCCAGCTGAGTGACTTCATTGTCTTTATTATGCAATAAAACTTGGTCACCTCATAAGCCTCCAGCTTACACCCCCATTCACACTTGAGCGTGAACTTAGCCAGGAGATTTAGAAGCTTTTTTCCTGCAAGTATGTACACATTATTTTGTGTTTTTACATGCAACTAGTGCTGGGGCTAAATTGTGCGTTTTTTTACTCCCGAAACAGTTAAACGGGAGTGCCTGAAAAATGTGCATACACACATGGTTTCACACATGGTTTCAAGGCATTCTCCATAAAGCCTCTAGGGCTACAAACACGCAATTCTGCATCATAGAAGCGCATGTACTTTTTCAGGCTTTACATGACAGGTGACAAGCAATGCAATGTTAAGGTGTGAATGGGCACATTAAGAACAACGGGATTCTTTACCTCAAGTGTTTTAGTGCTTTGGGAATTGTGCAACAAAATTATCAGGTGTGGATGGAGGCTACATAATAAAGGAGAGCACTCTCCCCTCCTGCAAGGATGCTCTCGTTGTTAGATTGACAGCATTGTACAATGCAGTAGAACCTGATGGTCCTGAATCCTGAATGTGCAGGCACATATGAACAGCTAAGTTAAACTGGTTGTAAATGAAAGGCAAAACATTTGTGTATAGATATAAAAAAAACATTATAAATACCATTTCCCCCTTTTTTAAGTCATCACATACCCTTTGTTCTCAGCTGCACAAGAGCTGGGAGAGGAGAAACAGCAGTACACTAAGATTCACAGTGAATGGTTGTGCAGGGGGGGGGGGGGTGTCAGGACAAGTCTGATCATTAGAGAAAAGCAGGCTGCGTTGCCACATATCTAGAGAACTGACCACGGTGTGTTCTCTTGCTTAGTGTGGCTTTAATAGAAAAACAGAGGTACTGGCAGGAACACAAAGGAAGCAATACAAAGAGAACAGGATTCTTTTTTATGCAAGTACATGGTACAGCAGACACATATCAGGAATATGAAATGTTTGGTTTACATACTCTTTAAAGCAGGGGCAAGTAATTAAAATTAAAGGAGGCCTGGTCATTCTAAAAAAAATTCTGGCCGATGTTTGAATCTCAAGTCTATGCTATCACTCAGAAAGATTGTATGTGTCTACTTTCCTTTTTTATTTGCGCAAGCCATTCTCTCTGGCGCTTATGTTACTGTTTCTTCCACACACTCTGTAAATATAAATGTCTTCATTGGTGTTCCCCCTTACATCAGGTGCCCCTACCAAAGTACTTCATTACATTGGGTGCCCCCATCAGACTACCCCCATAAATCAGTTGCTGCCATCAGAATACTCCCTTAGATCAGGTGTCCCCATCAGAGTGCCCCCTTAAATAATGTGTTCCTATCAGAGTGCCACCCTACATCAGGTTTCTGCATCAGAGGGCCCCCTTACATCTCGTGTCTCCCATCAGTGTGCCCCCTTACATCATTTCCCCCCAGTTACTAAGACTTAACTAGCATACACTGCATGCTCCAATCTAGGAATTAAATGTGTGTGTTTTTTTGAAATATCCTGGATAAATACATATAATCAAGTAATATTTACAGAATGTATGAAGACTGGGCAGAACACTGAATACCAGATTATTACCACGGTAGGGAAAATGTGACTGGTCTGGGATTGAGCCAAGCCCTCATCTTTGTCCTCAGACACACAGCTGTCAGTAGTATCATTGTTGCCTCCGGTGGACCTCAGCAAATATGCAGACACCATTTAAGCCATGATCATTGTATATATGTGTTTACATAGTAACTCCCCACAGTTTTCTATAAGCGTACAACAACAGTAAAATGCCATTAATTGTCAGCCCTGCTCATCAGTATCATAAGGTGCAAACATCTAATTTCTCTTTGCCCTACAGTATCACATTCCCTGATTATTAAAGCAGTGTCTGTTCCTCCAGCATGGCATGTTTGGTCTCCGTCCCAGACTTGTGCTGGGAACTAGAACTCAAGTGGGTGTTTAGAAATGTTGGTGTATAAAAATAGCAGACCAAATGTGTGACATCTGATACACAAAAACTGGCGTGTCCAAAAAGATTCAGATTGTATCATTAGACCTGCTTGGTCTTGTTTAATATACACTTCATCTCATATCTCCGTCAGTGACATGATAAAATGTGATTACTTGCTAGCGTTTGCTTTTTTGAAAGGTGAGAAAGATTTGAGATGTTATCTAATAAACAGCTATGTGCCTGTGATCTTCTTAAAGAAAGCTCTATCATTATAAATTAGTATTTTATAATTCCGTCCCTTATGGGACAAAGTACATGTAGTACTTTGTCCCATATTTTGAATTGCTTTCGGATCCGAAGTTTTGTTTACCGACCTGCATGTACTTTTTCAGGCTTCACATGACAGGTGACAAGCAATGCAATGTTAAGGTGTGAATGGGCACATTGAGAACAACTGGATTCTTCACCTCAAGTGTTTTAGGGCTTTGGGAATCGTGCAACAAAATTATCTTCTTAAAGGAAGCTCTATCATTATAAATTAGTATTTTATAATTCCGTCCCTTATGGGACAAAGTACATGTAGTACTTTGTCCCATATTTTGAAATGCTTTCGGATCCGAAGTTTTGTTTGTGTCCAAAAAGATTCAGATTGTATCATTAGACCTGCTTGGTCTTGTTTAATATACACTTCATCTCATATCTCCGTCAGTGACATGATAAAATGTGATTACTTGCTAGCATTTGCTTTTTCGAAAGGTGAGAAAGATTTGAGATGTTATCTAATAAACAGCTATGTGCCTGTGATCTTCTTAAAGAAAGCTCTATCATTATAAATTAGTATTTTACAATTCCGTCCCTAATGGGACAAAGTACATGTAGTACTTTGTCCCATATTTTGAATTGCTTTTGGATCCGAAGTTTTGTTTACCGACCTGCCCCCCTCCCCTCCTGCCAGGGCCAATAACACATACTTTCCTGAGACAATGCAATGGCAAGAGGAATGCAGAGGTTTACACATTCCCCCTTCCTCTGCATCCCTATTGTCTTTGTGTTGGGAAAGTGTTCACAGCCAAGACAAGCTGCATCTAGGAATCAACCATCTCCTTCAACGCTGTAGTTGGATCGACCGTGGCAGCAGGGGTGGTTGGGCAGGTCGCTACCCATAACTAGGGTTAGAAAGCACTTAAAAACATGGGACAAAGTACTACATATACTGTCTCATAGAGGGACAGAACTGTAAAATAAAGATTATAATGATAGGTCTTCTTTAAAGTAAACCTGACCTGTTCTAAAAAGTACCTTGTGGTATCTGCAAGAAACCTGTGTTAGTCTTTAAATTAAGACTTAATAAGGAAGTAAACTCCCCATGTGTGTGTATACCTATAGGTAAGCCTATAATAAGGCTTATGCTGCTTACACACGGTCGGAATTTCTGACAACAAATGTTCGATGTGAGCTTTTGGTCAGATATTACGACCGTGTGTAGGCTCCATCAGACATTTGCTGTCGGAATTTCCGACAAGAAAAGTTTGAGAGCTGGTTCTCAATTTTTCTGACAGCAAAAGTTCTTGTCGGAAATTCCAATAGTCTCTATGCAATTCTGACGCACAAAAATCCTACGCATGCTCGCAATCAATTCGACACATGCTCGGAATCATTGAACTTCATTTTTATCGGCTCGTCGTAGTGTTGTACGTCACCGCGTTCTTGATGTTCGGAATTTCCGACAACATTTGTGTGACCGTGTGTATGCAAGACAAGTTTGATCCAAAATTCCGTAGGAAAAAAATCCACGGTTTTGTTGTCGGAATTTCTGATCGTGTGTACGCGGTATAACTTATAGGTACTGTAAATATCTCCTGAAAATACAAAAACACACATGAGAGATGATGGGGCTGCACACCACAGATAATATTGCAAGATGGGATAATTCCCCCAAGGTTTTTTTTTTTGCAGCAAATTGAATTAGTCAAAAATAGTGATTTTTATAAAAGTATTTTTATTGTACAAAAATGGAATAAAAATTCATAATTTTTTTTAGGGGTATCAATCATTCTGTAATGTAATGTTTTGCTCCACTGTGTCAATACTGTTATATATAATGGAATATGTCCTTTAAACTGGATGTAAACCCTCCATATACCCAGTAAAGTGAATAGCCTCAGATGATACACAGGGATGAAACAAATCTCCATATATAAGTTTTACATGTATATCTTCTGTCTTTATCTTGCTCTCCGCTGTTCACTGATGACAGCGGCGGAGGAGGCTAGGGCAGAGAGATAAAATCTGGCAGCTAGCAGTAGAAGGAGGGGTCGATGGAACAGACCTGTTCGCGGTCTACCTGTCACCTGCCCACAGACAACAGGTGGACCACGATTGACAGTTTACCAGTTTAGTTAGAGGAAAGGGAAAGAGTCAAATCCCCCCTCCCCACACCCAGAAATACCATTGGGGAAGAAAAAAATCTTAGTATAAGTGTGCGTGTGTCTGGTTTTGTGCCTGTGTGTGTTGTGATACCAAAGGAAAAACATTTTTTTTTTAGAGTTTTAGACACAGTGGAGGGGGATTAGAACGCCTGCCAGACTTTTATCGCTTCCTCTCCCCCATTACGGAGATTGACTCTCTCTATTTCCTGTTTACTATTATCATTGAAATTGAAAGAAAAAGAAAATCCCAAATTTTGGGTTGTCCCCAGAACAGTATTAGAGGGGAAATTTTCCAAAGGGGACACATAGTTCTGGTGAGCTGGGGGGGCATTCTTTCACCCCCTTCTATCCAAAATGAAAAAAATAGTTCTACTTCAAGTTGCATCCGGTTAATGCATAGCTTAGGCTTGTTTGCATTTGAAAAAGGAATGTTTTAACACATATTTAGGATAAGTGTTCCATGTTTTTTCCATGGTGCATTTAATTGGACCGCATACAACTTACTTGAACTAAAAAGTGAAACTTTTATTTTTTAGCAAATTTTTTGCTTATTCTTATATTTAGTGTAATTAAAAATGGTTTATCCTAAAAATATGGGGCCAGATTCACAAAAGGGATACGACGGCGTATCTCCTGATACGCCGTCGTATCTCTGTTTCTATCTATGCGACTGATTCATAGAATCAGTTACGCATAGATATCCCTAAGATCCGACAGGTGTAATAGTTTTACACTGTCGGATCTTAGGATGCAGTACCGCGGCCGCCGCTGGGGGGAGTTTGCGTTGTAAACCAGCGTCGGGTATGCAAATTAGGAGTTACGGCCGATACACGACGGTTTTTCGCGTTCGCTATGTCGCCGCTAGTATAGTTTCCCGTTGCAAAGTTACACTTTTTTTTGGTGCCTTAACTTTAGTCAGCAAGTGTATTGCTGTCTAAAGTATGGCCGTCGTTCCCGCGTAGAAATTTAAAAATCAACGTCGTTTGCGTAAGCCGTCCGGGAATACGGAAGTACGCTACGCGCGTCGCCGTTCAAAAAAATGACGTCACGGCGCACAAAGCACGGCGGGAGTTAGGAAACGGAGCATGCGCAGTAGGTCCAGCACGGGAGCGCGCCTAATTTAAATGGGACTCGCCCCATTCGATTGGGCACGCCTTGCGCCGGACGGGTTTAGGATACACCGCCGCAAATTTCCAGTGCTTTGTGAATCGGGCACTAACTTGGAAAAATTGCAGCGGTGTAACTTAAACCAGTTACGTTACGCTGCGCCCGGGCTATGTGAATCTGGCCCATGGAGTACATTTTTTCCACATTGAAAAATGTACCAAACCGCTCTAAAAGCATACCAGCCTTGGGCAAAGGTGGGGCACCGAGGCAAGCATGCATCTGCATGTACACATTGTACTGACCAATGTCATACACAGGTTAGTGAAGAACTGATGGGTTCTCTTTAAACATTTGCAGTTGCCAACAGAATAATTACTAGGCTTTGCACAACATGTATAATATTTTAGGAACATACAATCTGTTTTAATAACAACAATTAAACATTTACTTGTTTTCTCTGTTCTTAACAATGCATTATTTGAATTGAGATGTTTATGTAATAGCAATAACTTTTTTTATATTTCATAAGAGGTAATTTTGTGGGCAGATGTTGTTGTTTGGTTAAATAGCTGGCTTCTCTAGTGTGTTTGTTGTTTGAGCGAGTTCAGATTGGGCTCTGTTATTGAACGTATAAAAGGAGCCTCATATTCCCTGTGTAGGAGGAAAGTCATTTATCTCTTGAGATAAGCTGGTAAGGGGAGTTAAGTGGCATACCTGTAAGTACATATTTGCTACCCACATATTTCCTTACCAGTGCTCCATTTTAAAGTAAAAGAGACTATAGACTAGACAGAATAAAAAGGATTTGTGTGGTGTCTAATGCTAGCTTGAGAGGGATTTGCTTACTAGTAATATGTGGTCATGTAAAGGTAAGACACTGTACTACATTCACACCATGATAATATTCCATGGTAGAGTAACTTGACCCTATAAAACTTCTAATTTTCAATAAAAAATAAATGGATTTGTTTTATATTTCATAGGTATAACACATTTTAGTTATGTAATTTTGATCAAAAGGTTATTCTACACCAGACCACGCCACCTTCTCCATTCATGTATGCCACGATAACCACCCATCTCCTGCCACGTGGTGTTAGTTGGGTTAATCCAAGCATTGGCGTAATTGAAATATCCTGGAGGCTTAGAGGAGGTAGACTAGTTCTGTCACATGGAGTGAGTTTGTAGCCTCAAGATCACTTAGTAATTATGGAGTAAAAACAGGTGAAGGGGAACTAGGGCTAGACTGGTAGTGGCCAGGAATGTCAACTTAAAAGAATGTGTCTGAAAAAGCATAGGGGACATAACATTTAATTGGAAAGAGAAGAGAGGGTTAGGGTCGGGTAGGAGGCAGAGGGAGTGGATCCGTATCCATTTACATTAGAGGTAGTTGTTTATAATTCTTTTTGTGTATGAAACATTAACAGTAATAGTAAAGAACAGTCAAAGACCCCAGGGAGGCAATGTTCTATTCATTGGGTGACCATATGACATTTTACCCTTCTTTAAAAATGTTCAATACATACCACAGCCAAGGTCTGTATCTATTTTAGTGACCTATTGAAAGCTGGTGCCAATTCTATTAAAGTTAAAAATAGGTTATAGTTTTATTTTATAGGACAGGCATCGTCCCCAACCAATTCACATCATTTTGTAGTAATAATCCTATACATATTAATCTCCGTAGTAGTCGGCACTATCATTATCCACTCTGTTATTTTTTGTCAAGGTTACACAAACCTCAGCCTAGCCCATGTATAAAAGATGGGCCATGGTACGGCCTCTACAGAACTTCATAGATATCTCTGTGCTTAACAAAGCAAGGAGAACTTATTTGGGTGAGAGATTGATCACATGACTTTGACAGATCACCTGCCAGAGCTCTCCTCTTGGCTTTGGTTTTCTTATTCTGATCTTCGATTCAGAATAATAGTGCTCAGCTGGCTTTGGAGTAAAAAAATCCATAAAAGCATTTTACACATTTGTAAATCACACCAATGTGTTTCATGAACGTGCTATTTTTTTTTTTTTTTTCAAAAAACGTGGTATGGTCATGGTAACACCCTAGTCCAGTTTTTAATGGCCAGGTAAAATGCACTGCCTGTATGGCATTAGAGTTGCTACCTATCTCTTTTAAAAAAAAATACTGACTTTGCTATCTTTAGCTGAAAACTGCAAATATGCTTATTGTGAAAAATTTGCATCCATAAATCTTATGTAAAAATAGTAAGAAGGACAAGTGCTGCCCAAACTAACCAACAACTTCATTTTATTTTCTAGGCTGAACTAGTAAAATAACAACTAAAATGTAGGTTCCATGAGAAATACACATTCTTCCCATGAGATTTCTAGTGAAATCACATTATAAATAGTGGCATCTGACAGCATAACTGAAATGCAGCCTTATTCAGTAAAGAGTGCCAAGTCATTAGAAAAGTAATCCATAGCAACCAAACAAAATTCATATATTACTGGTCTGACCGTAACAGAGTAGATTCTGATTGGTTGCTAAGGGGCAGATTCATGTAGAATCGCCTTACTCTGCATATTACATTTACGTTACACCGCCGCAAGTTTTACGGGCAAGTGCTTGATTCACAAAGCACTTGCCTGTAAAGTTGCGGTGGCATAGCGTAAATCCGCCCGGCGCAAGCCCGCCTAATTCAAATGGGGCAGGGACCATTTAAATTAGGCGCGTTCCCACGCCGAACGTACTGCGCATGCTCCGTCCCTAAAATTTCCCGACGTGCATTGCACTAAATGACGTCGCAAGGACGTCATGGGTTTCAACATTAACGTAAATCGCGTCCAGCGCCATTCATGGACGACTTACGCAAACGACGTGAAATTTCAAATTTGACGCGGGAACGACGGCCATACTTAACATTGGCTAGACCACCTAGAGGGCAGGTTTAGTTTTACGCCGCGTATCTCTATGGAAACTACGTAAATTTACAGCGACGGGCAAAGCGTACGTTCGTGAATCGGCGTAACTAGTCATTTGCATATTCTACGCCGACCGCAATGGAATCGCCACCTAGCGGCCGGCCTAGAATTGCAGCCTTAGATCCGACGGTGTAATTCACTTACACCTGTCGGATCTTAGGGAGATCTATGCGTAACCTGATTCTATGAATCAGGCGCATAGATACGACCGTTGTATCTCAGATATACGTCGGCGTATCAGGAGATACGCCGTCGTATCTCTTTTGTGAATCTGCCCCTATATGTCCAGTACTTAAGAATTGGCACTTAAAGCTAAACTCCAGGTATATATATATATATATATATATATATATATATATATATATATATATATATATATATATATATATATAAACATCAATTAATACAGTTATATTATCATCAAAAAAACATTAAGCATATTTTAAAAAAACGCTAGTGTAGTGCCCAGGTGTAAGTACCAGCCTTTTGTAATTATCTGTAAAATAAAGCCTAGTACACACAAGCCAAATGTTGGCTGGTTCAAAAGACACTGGCCAACATTCAGCCTGTGTGTATGGCAGCTGGACTGACAGAAGCTGGCCGTACGTCAAAGGCTCATGCCTGGAAAAGGTCTACCGGTCGGCGCTTTCAGACAATGGCTAAGAGTGCTGACCAGAGTCTTCTGACGGGGGGCCATCACAGTAGCACAGCAGGGGAGATCGCTGCACCAACGCTGGATTGTTAGTACATTGGCCCCAACCTGAGCTGCCTGGATTTTTCCAGTTAACACGCTGGGTTGAATGAAAAATACCTAGTGGTGCATACTAAGCTTCATTGCTGTCCAGTCACAAGCTAAGGGTAGGTAGGTGACATAGCTGTGTTGTTAAAGGGGTTGTAAAGGTTTGTTTTTTATTTTCTAAATAGGTTCCTTTAACCACTTCCATACCAGGCACTTACGCACCTTCCCGCCCAAGCCAATTTTCAGCTTTCAGCACTGTCGCACTTTGAATGGCAATTGCGCGGTCGTGCGACGTGGCTCCCAAACAAAATTGGCGTCCTTTTTTCCCCACAAATAGAGCTTTCTTTTGGTGGTATTTGATCACCTCTGTGATTTTTTTTTTTTTGCGCAACAACTAAAAAAATACTGAAAATTTTGAAAAAAAATTACGTTTTTATTTTTTTTTGTTAATTTTTTTGTAAATAAGTAAGTTTTCTCTTTCAATTACGGGCACTGATATGGCGGCACTGATGGGCACCGATGAGATGGCACTGATGGACATCGATGAGGTAGTACTGACGGGCACAGATGAGGTGGCACTGATTAGCGGCGCTGGTATGTGGCACTGATGGGCACACATAGGCGGCACTGATGGGCACACATAGGCGGCACTGATGGGCACACATAGGCGGCACTGATGGGCACTCATGGGCGGCACTGATGGGCACTCATGGGCGGCACTGGGCACTCATAGGCGGCACAGATGGGCATTCATGGGCGGCACTTATGGGTGGCACTGATGGATACTTATGGGTGGCACAGATGGGCACTGATAGGTGGGCACTGGGCATGGATGGGCACTGTGGGGTGGCACTGATGGACACTTGGGGTGGCACCGATGGACATTGTGGGGCAGCACTGATCTACCCATGTTTCCAGTCAGTGCCCATTTGTGGGCACTGATTAGCATCTTTTTTTTTTTTTTTTAAGACTTTTTTTTTTTTTTTCAATGCTTTTTTTTTTGGCCCACCCTGGTGGTCCAGGGTGGGCTTCCCTGGTGGTCCAGTGTGGCGATCCGAGGGGGGGCTGTGCTGATAAACAATCAGCGTGAACCCCCCCTGTCAGGAGAGCCGCCGATCGGCTCTCCTATCCTCACGTCTGTCAGATGCGAGTGAGGAAGAGCCATCAACGGCTCTTCCTGTTTACATCGTGATCAGCCGTGATTGGACACGGCTGATCACGTGGTAAATAGTCTCCGCCAGGGGCTCTTTACCGAGATCGGAGATGCAGGGTGTCAGACTGACACGGGCGCGCGCGGCATGCAATCCTGCAGGAAATCCATGGACGTCCTGTCAGGATTTCAGAACCACTTCCCGGACGTAAATCGGCCATAGGCCGGGCGGGAAGTGGTTAAGCTAGTGCATTGTTGGTTCACTTACCCTTTCCTTCAATTTCCTTTCTAAATGTTTTTATTTTCTTTGTCGGAATTTCTCACTTCCTGTTTCTCCTCAGTAAGCTTTCCACCATCATCCGAGCGGTGGATAGTCAGCCAGAACAGCTTACTGAACAGCTTACTGAGGAGGAACAGGAAGTTTGAAATTTAGACAAAGAAAAAAAACATTTAGAAGGAAAATTTAAGGAAAAGGTAAGTGAACCAACAATGTACTAGCTTAAAGGAACCTATTTAGAAAATAAAAAACAAACCTTTACAACCCCTTTAACTGTAGCAGAAGAAGGTCAGGTCTCTGATACAATGAATCCAAGATCAAGGCTCTACTATCGGACATATTTGATATACTTAATACAGATTTATAATAAAACTAAGCATTTTTTGTGAGTTTCTTAGTGAATCTAATCAAGCAGCATACTTTATACCACCCCTATAATGTTTAGCAATATGAGGACATGGAGGAGTGTCATTTACCACTGTGTATACACCCTCATGTGTGACTCTATAGTCATGTGGGCTGCACAGATATGGAAAAGAAGTAAATAAGGTGCTTAGAAGGGAACTGAAATTGAGCATGCCTAGTAGAGGACACCAGCTGGTCTACACAATCTCATCCTGCAATGGAAACACAGAGAAGATGAGAGGGACAGCAGGGACAGGTGCAGCTTCCAGCCTTGCTGCAGACAACCTGTCAAAGTCTATGGCAGGCTACAACTGGATGGAGCTAATGCTAAACTGAGTTGTAATTACACTTAGGGCCCTGTACTTTTCAGAAACAAAGGCCAGTACCTTAAATGCTGGTACCATTCTGTACAGTGTTCTGCCCTATCCAGCCCCAGCTAATCTAGACTTTGACAGGCTGTCTGCCGCGGGGCTAAACCCTGCACCCAGGCCTCCTGGGCATGCTAAAACACCAAGAGAGAAGAACAGTATTTGGACAGACATTTGTATACAAGGGATCTAAAAGAACTACCAATTTATTGCACCCTAAAAGCAACATTTTGTTTTACTTCTAGGGTGTTTTCCTTGAACCAGGGCCGTTTGAAGGAATTTGGGGGCCCCAAGCACCCCCATGTTCTTTTTACGCCCCCATGTTCTTTTTATGCCCCCCCGGGCCCCCTCCCTACCGGGTCCATACCGCGCGGCAGGAGATTCAGTTTCCTGTTCCCGGCCAGACTGAAAGGAAGTGAGCAATCAGTTTGCACTTCCTGTCAGTCCGGCCGGAACAGAAACTGAATCTCCTGTACCGTGCGGTACCCGGCCAGAGTCCGGACTGACAGGAGGAAGGAAGAGGACCTCGGCTACGCTACAGAGAAGGGGAAGTGATGACTCGAGGCAGCAGTGCTGCAGGCTCTCTATAGAGCGCTCATGCGGCTGCAGCATATAGGAAGCCCGGCAAGGGCCCTGCTTGGGGCCCCAAGCAATTGCTTGGTTTGCCTGCCTTGTAGCGACAGGCCTACTTTGAACTGTAGATTTTACTTGCCCATTGGAAACATGTGCCTAAGAATGTTTCTAAAGTGTTGTCCAGGAAAAAAATAGGTTAAAAATAAAACCTGCATTTCACTTATATGAGCATTTCCTTTTATAAAGCAAGCCTTCAAGACCTTCACAAAGGATCCCAGTGCATACTTGTAATTGTATGAAATATTTGGCGTACGCACAGACATATAACATCCTATTATGCGCAGACCGGCTTGGTGGAAAACATACTAATCGCACTGCAATGTCAGTGCAGTTCAAATATCAGAGCAGGCCGAAGCCTTCGTTAATGTGAGAATGAATTGTTGTCATGGCAACAGGTTTTATGGCCTTGTGTTTTGTTTTACAGTACTGTTTTCTCTTTCTTTTAATCAGAGCATTAAAAACTGTACGTGGCAATAAACACAAGACATGTTGCAGCATGAAAGTGCCGGTGTGCAAATTTACTGCGTTAACCCTTTAATGCTGCAGTGTCAATCACCATTCCGCATAACTGATATGCGTTTTGCATCTTAAAAGCTATAAATATGCTTTTTTTTCCCCTTTTATTTACAAAGGGATGTAAGCTAGTGAAATTCCCTTAACTGGAAGTCATTGTACCATAAGAAAATGCCATTTATCATATTATTCTAAGCTCTCATTTAGTTACACAATTCCCATTGCTTGCTAAACACCCAGTTATCACATGCATTAAAGTTATTGTTTTTAAATCTAGTGAGTAATTATTATGATTATGGTTATTTCAATTTCCCGACACAATTTTATGAGATCCCATAACCTAGTGGAAGGGGCTGTAAACATTAAATTATATAAGTGACTTCACCAATCGGTTGTACGCAAAAGCTCAAAACTAACGTCACAGATTTCTGTTCTGACTTCCTGTGTAGAGGACGGTATTTATGTAATTAGTTCTCATTATTCTCCTAATTGTTCTCTGCTCTGTTTCTTAACCTTATTATAAAATGAGTGCAGCCCCGGAAAAATCAGGAGCAGAAAACGGCTGCATGGCACAGTGCCAGCTTTATGTAGTTCTCTCTGGGACGCTATGCAAAAAATCCCTGTTGGCCAGCCAGCTATTCAGGGCATGCCTCTGTCACATGGGAGAACCTGAGGCTGGGACTTGTGGCTGGAATAATCTTATAAGCACCGTATCTGAAATCTCCTAATGTTTTTGCCTTTTCCCCAAAGGCTTGGTGACGTGGATTGGGTCCTTCAGGATCCCTTCAATCACCCCATAGGATTGCCTTTACTGCCTCTTGCTGATGTCTTGTTTGTGTTTTCAAGCCAGGGAAATTTGGACTGCCTAATCGCTTTGGGAAATGAACTATGCAAAAAAAATCAGGTGTGCCACTTGGGTTTCCTTTTGTTGTTATTGTGATAATTGATAGGATGGACACATCAATTCTTTGAGGTGCAGCAGGCTCAAAAGAAGATTGGCAGTTATTGTACTTTTCATAAATTGTGCTCGACGGTGATAGGCACGGCAGATATTTACGTTTATATTTTCTGTGTGCTTTATCAATATGCACTTGCCAGATAAAGAATGATTAATGCAGCTAATCAGTGCACCTTACAGGAGAAATGCTCACATAAAAGATGCTTGCGTTCGGGTGAGCTCTCATGACGGTTTTGAAAGACTGCTTACTCACCCAGAAGACAAACTGTTTGAGAGGAACTACAAAAGGGAATCATCCCTAGGCTGGTGTGTGAGAAAGTGACAACTTTTGGCAATTTGCCTTTTGTTTTCATATTTTTTCCCCCTAGGTCTATTTGGTGACGTGTTGAATGCACTTTACACATTTCCAATTTACACATTAGGCAAATCATTGAAGCTTCATATATTTTAAAGGGCGTTTTCCACAATCGGTTTTGTCTGTAAATTAGAATACAAATAAAATGAAACATACAAAGCAGTACATTCGACAACTATGTTAAAGAAAATGTGTCATGAGAGAGACATGAAGACCACCATTGCTGGTCTCTCATCTGTAAATGCTAATTGCCTGTCTGTCTTTGGCTTCCATACTTCAGTTTACGTCAATAACCCATAACAAGTACAGAGATCATGAATTTTCTTTGACTTTGATGGATGCTTGTCCCATGTCTGTGATACAGTTTTATTGAAGCCAGATACAGACAAGCAGCAAACATTCGCAGAGGTTTGGCAGCCCCCATTTTTATTCTATGACAGGTGTTCTTTAGCCACGGTCCACACTATTGCAACCCTATTGTCATGCAATTTCAAGTGCGACTATGCAGTGTGATGCGTTTGCAACTTTTATGCAACATTAGAGTCTATGGGACTGTAAGTCGCATCAAAGTCACTTCAAATTGATGCAGGAACCTTTTAAAAGTTGCTGTGACTTAAAGGTGTTGTAAAGGTAATTTTTCCCCCCTAAATAGCTTCCTTAACCTTAGTGCATTCCTCCTTCACTTACCTCATCCTTTGATTTTGCTTTTAAATGTCCTTATTTTTTCTGAGAAATCCTCACTTCCTGTTCTTCTGTCTGTAACTAAACACAGTAATGCAACACTTTCTCCCTGGTGTGGAGAAAGCCTCTTGAGGGGGGAGCGGGCGAGCAGGAGAGTCAGGACGCCCACTAACACACAGCTCTTTTCTCTATCTGCAAAGTAGATAGCGTCCTGACCCTCCTGCTCACACCCTCCCCCCTCAAGAGGCTTTCTCCACACCAGGGAGAAAGTGTCGCATTACTGTTTAGTTACAGACAGAAGAACATGAAGTGAGGATTTCTCAGACTAAATAAGGACATTTAAAAGCAAAATCGAAGGTTAAGGTAAGTGAAGGAGAACTGCACTAAGGTAAAGGAAGCTATTTAGGGGGGGAAAAATTACCTTTACAACCCCTTTAAGACACATGGATTGGAATTTGCCACCTTTGAAATAATTGTGCTTTTTTTGTGCCTAAGAGCAGCGGTGCTCTCCTCTCTGTCTGCTCACTGACTCAGTGGCTTCTGACTCAGTGGCAGGAGTGGGAGCCATTGGCTCCTGCTGCTGTCATTCAAATCCTGTGAGGAGGGAGTGGGGGGTTGGCAATAGATGCACACAGCCCAGCTCAGGATTGAGCCCCCACAACCCCCCCCCCCCAGCAAGCAGTTTGCTATGGGGACCCTGAAAAAAGAGACAAGGGTGCTGGCGACGGACTCTAGAAGAGGGGATTCAGGACTGCTCTGTGCAATATCATTGCACAGAGCGGGTAGGCGTAACATCTTTATTATTTAAAAAATATATATGCTTCACAATCACTCTATTTGCACCCATTCATTTGCATACTTGCATTGGAACATATTCACTAGGCCCTAAGAAAAAGAAGTACCACCATAATTTTTAAATACTTGTGGAATCCCCAAAGGGAAGAGGTGCATGGAGCATTTGTTCCTGCTCTGATCTATGTTATGATTACTAAGCTAGCAAGGTTCAAAGGTGCACCACCACTGTCGTTCAACTAAGCTGCTCAGAAGGAGATGAATAGCCAATAAGAGACAGCACACACGATCAAGAGGGGAAAGTGGCACACAAGACAAAAGTTTGAGTTGTCACAAGAACAGAAATAAATAGGAAATCTTTCGATGAGGGAACTTGATGTGACAACTGTCTAAAACAGGATTCTGCCTTTTGCCAACTCTACCCAAAACTTAGAAAAACAAGTTTGGGCTTTAGATATAATTTAAGGTAGTTAGGAAAAGCTCAGATAACAGATCAAGTCATATTGGTAACTAGTATATAATTTCTGGAAGGGTTAATATTGTTACCGTATTGGTTGTGAACATTAGTATAAATCCTGTCTTGCGTGTATTTTGATATCTACTTTTGCGGCAGAGTTTGTTATGAAGTGGGCAAGACGCCAGACTTGCTGTCAGATTGTGGTAAAATGTACTGTGTGTTTTTTATTTATTTTTGTATTACAAGGGTACTTCGAAAATGTGAGATTGTAAACTTTGGAGAATGCAGATCTGTTGAATGCAGATCTGTTGGGCCTGACTTTAAGTTCAGAAGCCCAAAAAACAACCAACTGTAAGAGAATACAATTAAAATGGAAAATGTAGAAATGTACGAAAAGAGCTTTTTGATTACTATTCATATTATTGTGTGCCAAATTAGATCAATGAATAATGCATTTTTTTTTCGTACAATGTGGATATCTTCTTCTGTCCGCAGAGACTTTGATTTTCTCAGACTCAAAATGCTCAGTAGGCAGTAGTGACATGTGGCTTTACAGAACAATGTTCAAATAATGAACAAGTTCCCCACAAAATGTAAGTTCTTTACATTCCCCCCCCAAAAAAACACAAATAATATATAATTCTTGTATACAGTTGCTTATAGGGCAAGCATGCTTCATTTGAGCTGAACTACATTAACTGTGAATGAACACAAATCGACTTGTGACGCTCAACATGGGGAAAATTGGTCGCTGGAGATGAAATGACCGGGTTGATTTTGTAAAGGAGTGGAAAGTTCACTTACCCCAGCAAACCTTTATGCATTGGAATTGCCCTGGCACATGATTACCATGAACACAGCTTAACTGTGCTAACTGGGGCATCAGAGGGCAAAGTGTGATCTTAGTATTTTCACAGATATACATATCTTGGACAACATTTTACATTCCTATGTTTACTGAAAAAAGTAACTTATTAGAATTGAAGGTGTTTGAAAACAAGAACACACATACCTGATCCATATTTATTAAAATGTTTACAAAGATAGGTATACGGAGATGCCTTAGCAGGTGAAGGCTTGCAGTGAATGTGTATAGAGCACAGTAGTGATTTCCTTGTTCATAGATCATCTCACCTCACCATTCTGGATGCTATGTAGTGCATGAGGCAGACTGGCTGTTCTCTCTGGGGATGTTAGAGTGCGGAAGCTAGCAGTGTACATTTCTCACCTTTAATAAGCATGCTTAATAGGCCAGCACCCATGAGGATGAGTGGCGTCAAAGGATGCAGAGCTCAGAAGTCCAGCAAAGTTTGCTTATCTTTCTGATAAGACTGGTTATTTCAGCACATTAATATTTGGAAGAACATATAAAATTGTGGCACTCAAATTCGATTTTTTTTTAAATGATTGCACATAAAAATAAAGAACTAAATAATATATGATAATTGAACTTAGCTGCATTCAATGACTTCTTTATATATTCCTAATAAATATTTTCAAATAATTTATCTTTGGTGTTTACACTTTAGTAACCTAATGAGATCTTTATCATGAGGATAATGCTTGGGTGAAACTACTATGTGCAGACAGTGGAACTGCTTCTGTGCCCATTAAGTAGGGAGAGGAGGCCACAATAATTCCAAATTTAGCATCTGTCTGCTGAAAATTAAAATTTAACAAAATAAAGCAGCTTTATCCTTCCTTCATAACTTCTTTACCCCTCCTATTTGTTGTTTGGGTATCTAGTGGACGTATAAGAAAATAAGAGGATGACTTTTAACGCCATTTTATTAAAAATGTGCACCTTAAGAGTTGAGTGGGCCAGTCAGAAGAGTCAATCATCATAAAAAACATATGTCCTCCATATGGCAGCAACACAAATGTACAACAATGGAAAGTATAATCAAATTAAATTGAATCCTTGCATAGTGCCCAAATTTCTTAGTGAAAAGTTTTCTTTCTCTGGTCGTGTGATCTATATCATGGCATAAGTCACGTGGCACTTATAATGACGCTAGCTCTTTTATCATCTAGCCGAAATGCTGCATTTTGTAGTGTCTCCTACATTACCCACTACTGTTTATTATTTAGATGGCAATTTGGCATTAACCACTCTGGCAAGAGAAAAAAAAGGGAATCTCAAGATATACAGAAGGAAAAATAGTTGTTGGCAAACAGCGCTGCAGACAAAAGATGGTGATGAAGGCACTTGTACCAGACATATGTTCATGGACCTAATATAAAAAAGCTTTTTTTTAGCATATCCCAAAGGACCATATAAAATAAAGGACCACATACTTTCCCACTTCTTGTTAAAAAATTCTGATTATGGAGTTTTAAAGTCGAAAGTAAGAATTAGGCAATACAATATAAAATTTAAATTATGCCATGTTTAGGGGGAAAAAAATGGAATGTATATTAGTTAATACATATTTTTCTTCATTCAGACCAATTCATATATATATATATATATATATATATATATATATGTATATATATATATGTTAGGGTTGTCCCGATACCACTTTTTTAAGACCGAATACAAGTACCGATACTTTTTTTCATGTACTCGCCGATACCGAATACGATACTTTTTTTAAAATGTGTAGTATTGGTATCGGGACAACCCTAGTATGGGGGCATGGATGGAACTGGGATTGGATTGGGGGGGATGGAGCCGGAATGGTATGGTGGATTGATGGAGCTGGGATTGGATCAGGGGGTGGATGGAGCAGGGATGGGATTGAGGTAGGGTGTATGGAGGTAGGGTGTATGGAGCAGGGATGGGATTGAGGTGGGGTGTATGGAGCTGGGATTGGATCAGGGGGTGGATGGAGCAGGGATAGGATTGAGGTAGGGTGGATGGAGCTGGTATGGTATGGGGGCATGTATGGAGCCGGAATGGTATGGGGGATGGATGGAGCTGGGATTGGATGGGGGGTGAATGGAGCAGGGATGGGATTGAGGTGGGGTGTATGGAGCTGGTATGGTATGGGGGCAAGAATGGAACTGGGATTGGATTGGGGGGATGGATGGAGCCGGAATCGTATGGGGGATGGGGGGGTGTATGGAGCAGGGATGGGATTGAGGTGGGGTGTATGGAGCTGGAGATGGAGCTGAGATTGGATCGGGGGGTGGATGGAGCAGGGATGGGATTGAGGTAGGGTGGATGGAGCTGGTATGGTATGGGGGCATGTATGGAACTGGGATTGGATTGGGGGGATGGATGGAGCCAGAATGGTATGGGGGATGGATGGAGCCGGAATGGTATGGGGGATTGATGGAGCTGGGATTGGATGGGTGGGGTGGATGGAGCAGGGATGGGATTGAGGTGGGGTGTATGGAGCTGGTATGGTATGGGGGCATGTATGGAACTGGGATTGGATCGGGAGGATGGATGGAGCCGGAATGGTATGGGGGATGGATGGAGCTGGGATTGGATGGGGGGGGTGGATGGAGCAGGGATGGGATTGAGGTGGGGTGTATGGAGCTGGTATGATATGGGGGCATGTATGGAACTGGGATTGGATCAGGGGTGGGTGGATGGAGTCGGAATGGTATGGGGGATGGATGGAGCTGGGATTGGATGGGGGGGGTGTATGGAGCAGGGAGGGGATTAAGGTGGGGTAGGGTGTATGGAGCTAAAGCTAAATAAAGTAAGTTTTAACCTACAATTTTTTAGGGTTTTATTCCAAAAAATTAAAAAAAATCCTTGTAACCACATACTATTGATTGTTTTTTTGGAGTAAAAAACACATTTGATGTTGCCTGGCTGCCAGCACTTTTGGTATGGGTGTTGGTGTATATAAACCTGTTGTCCCCCCTAAGGTGAGGGTGATGGGCAGGCTTTTCTTATGCCAGTCTTCTACCCTCTCCTCCTATATTCATAGCAATAAATATGTGCATTTAGCCAAGCTATGTCTATAGCAGCTCCAGCTGTCATAAGAACCAGAGGGTGGTCTGATCATGTCTGTATGATAGACTGCCCTAATATGTCTACAAGCACCTTAGCACAGATGAGAATGACCATCTGGTTACACATGAAATGAAAAATAGAACTCCCGTCATAATTTTTAAAGTTTTCCTTCTGAGTGTATTCAGCGTATGACATTTTTCCTTTGTAGAACAGAACAGCATGAGGCTTAAAAAGACAAACTCTGCTTAATGTATGCATTATCTATGATGTTGAATGAATATGAAAATTCAGCAGTATCTGGGTTCTACATATTTAAACACTGGTCACTTACTATATTTTTCTTTCAAGATTTGAGCTTCCAGGTAGCAGCCTATTGAAATATGCAGCATCTCGTGGTTCAGGTGATGATTAATTCTACAAGGCACGTTATCAGATCTAACTATGCTGTCCATCAATTCACAAGCAACAAAATGCATTGTCAGTAACCTCCACAGCAAGTTACTCTGTGCTGCTTAAAGCTACATTGTTGCCATTTTACCTTTCTTTTACCATAGCGAGTGGGCATATGAAACCTGTGACAAGCATCACTTTGTTTTACACTAAATTGACATTTGAAGGTTGCTATTAAATGGAGAGGCAGAAGATGGAATGTCAGAGGCAGCATAATATTTACTGCTCAAGCATGCAGGTTAAAATAGCTTTAAAGAAAAGTAGTGGGAGATGCAGTCGCTATTTCGGATCTTTGCTCCCACATAAAAAGTATTGATGTATTAACCATGTGTCAACATGGGGCATGTGGGAAGTTAAGCTAGACTTGCTTAAGTTCATTCAAGTGAGATGCCTTAGCTTTTACAATGGTTTCTATGTGGCAAAATTCCCACAGCTCGTCACTTTATATTCCTGATGCATGCGCCACCATCATCCCTTCCTCTTCAATGCATTTTTACCCAGAAGAGATATACTTAGTCTGTCTTCTGAGGTCAAAAATGCATTTATTTATCTGCTTTCTAGTGAATGCAACTTACCGGTAAATATATTAAAAATGGCTTCCAAGAGTTGGACAAATCTTTTTTTTAAATTCCTTGCAATATTTTTTACATTGACGAACAATCTAACTTATCTCCTCTTTCTCATGTATTTATATATCTGTTTAGTAACATTTAAAATGACTTCTATACTTATTCAATACTTTGGTATATCACCTTTAAATGTGTGAAAGTAATCTTATTTTATAATACCAACATATTCTTATCATATGCTTGTTCATTCTCGCAATGGGGTCACCAATGGCATTCATTGGGAAAGCTGTTTCCAGCAATTTCACTAGAATTGTATAACAAGAAGTATGTAGCACTGTCCTATAACCACATTTCACTATCTATCTATCTATCTATCTATCTATTTATCTATCTATCTATAGATACATCTATCTATCTATATATATATATATATATATATATATATATATATATATATACCGTATTTATCGCGGTATAACGCGCTCCCGTGTATACCGCGCACCCCTAATGTTGCCCCCGAAATTCCTGTAAAAAAAAAAGTTATATGATTTTATTACTTACAGTTTTGGTGTCTTCCCAGCGTCCATCGTCCGGTCCGGCGTCCGTCTGCGGCCTCGATGGTGTCCTCCCGGCTTCTCCAGCGCGCGCCTCACGTCGAGTCCCCGCTTCCCGCGCTCAGTTCGAACGCCTCCGCCGACATATACCGAGTGCAGTACACTCGGGTACATTCGGCAAGGCTCGGCGTCGCTCGCGCTCATGCTCTGTGACTTTATGCGTGAGCACGAGCGAAGCCGAGCCTGGCCGAATGTACCCGAGTGTACTGCACCCGGTATATGTCGGCGCAGGATTTCAAACTGAGCGCGGGAAACGGCTATTGGCGTATGTCACCCACGATTTTCCTCTTATTTTAAGGGGAAAATAGTGCGCGATATACGCCGATAAATACGGTATATATATATCTAAAGATATATCTATCTATCTAAAGATATATATATATATATATATATATATATATATATATATATATATATATATATATATATGTGTGTGTATATATATATATATATATATATATATATATATATATAGATAAATATATCCATATATCTATATCTATAGATATAGATGTATGAATTGTGGTATTATGAAGATATATTTAATTATTGACAAATATTTCCAGGGCATTTGAGAAAGATAGGCAGCACGAGTGCATCTTTCATTACATAGAAAAACCACCAGCCAATGGTATAGTTTATGCTCATTTATTACAAGTAGAAATAAAATGATGTACCAAGGAGAGTGGCTGGGCTTCACCCCTTGATTCACATTGGTAGCAAGATGGAATGCTGGGTGGTTGTCAGGATTTTTTTTTTATGGCTACCCAGCCTTTGAGCTTTTAATTCTTGGATGGATAATCACCTGTTTTTGACTGCCCTAGTGTTTTCAATGCAATCAAAGTAAACCATCAAATAAATGAATGTCGCGAAAAAGGCCCCTTTCACACATGCGGACCATTTGTCTGTATTTCATTCATCCGTTGATGGGTGAAAAATGGTCATCAATGTATCTCTATGGAAAAACGGATGTAAATGGATGGTCATCCATTTACATCCGTGTACATCCGCTTCCGTCAACATCCAAAGCCCTATTTTTCTTCTGTTAATAAAACAGATTGGACGAAAAGCAGATGTAAACGGACAAACAGTCCCTTTTTGCATGAAAAAAATGCCTCCGGGACCCAAGTGGTTAAGGGCTCTAGCTGGAGGATGTAAAAAACGGATGAAGAACTGATGTAAATTATAACGTTTTTTTTTCTTTGAAAAAACGTAACTGAACTGATGAAATTAATGGTCTGTATGTGTGAAAGGAGATAAGTCATGAGATATTAATAACAGAATCTTCTCTATAAAATCTTCTAAAATTATCCATATAACACATTTAAATCTTTTTAAGCCTCTACAGAGCATCAGTAAAAATATTTATTAGAAACTGTAGGTAGATTAGACATCTTGAATTTAGCATGACCAGTAGCTACTCTACTTACTCGAAAACAGTTTAATACATTTACAGACAAAAAAACAAAACAAAATGAATGCATGGGATAATGTAAAAGCCTATTGGCAAAATACCTTCAAAACCAATATTGTCACCCACTTAGTGTTAAAAAAAATGACAGCTCAGCATTTCACCCTGGTATGTCTATATATTGTTTTATTTCCAACGCATACACTGTGCATAGCAGGCCAAAACAGGTAGCTTTTAAGAAACTGTAGCGTTTTTTTTTTCACTCAACAGCTTAATAATGGAGTGTGTGTATACATATATATGTATTGTTTTGTCATCTCGCAGCACCACAGCGAGTAAAGTAGATCAGTCTGGCAGGTCTCTTCTAAACTCCTTGTTCTGTGTCTGCTTGCAGGAAGTCTGGGGTTACTTGAAAGTTTATAGCTGTCGTCTACTCCAGTAGAAGCATTTTCCATGCTGAATACAGTAACAAGGAAGCTGAATTTCACTAGCAGTGGCAATTAATAAAATATATAAAACAAAAGCTGGTCTGAAATTCCAGACAGAACTTTGCTGTTATGCTTCCCCCTTTTTACCCACATTTCTTTCTTTTGTACTAGTGAACAGAAGCTGGATAGAGATGGTTCAGATTATATGAAAGCTAGGCGCCAAGGGTAAAAAGAAAAAATCAGAATTTTATTCTCTGGCTAAGAGTAAGTTTATAAAACTCTAAAAAATAAAGGAAGTTGTCCAATGAAAATATAGTTTAAAAAATTCAAAATAGCAAAGGTTCCCCTTTATTTTTGATAATTCATAGTTGCTTAAAAATTATTTTACGTCTACAATCGCTAGCATAAAGCTTCCACTTGTGAATGTAAAATCAGACCAACCAGATCATTGGTTACCCCATATATTTCTTTCAGACTCTAAACTATCTTTTGGACACAATGCTAGATTATTGTTATTATTATTATTATTATTATTATTATTATTATTATTATTATTATTACATAGGATTTATATAGTGCCAAGAGTTTGCACAGAGCTTTAAAACATGAGGGCAGACAGTACAGTTACAATAAAATTCAATACAGGAGGAATCAAAGGGCCCTGCTCATTAGAGCTTACAATCTAGAAGGGAGGGTCGAGTGGGGGATGATCTGATGGAGAAAATAAAACTACAGTTGTTAGGTAGGGGCAGAATAGGCTTCTCTGAAGGGTTTTGAGGGATTTTCTAAAAGAAAACAGTGTGGGAGATAGTCGGACAAATTGAGGTAGGGAGTTCCAGATGATGGGAGAGGCTTTGGAAAAGTCCTGGAGGCGAGCATGGGAGGAGGTGACAAGGGAACTAGAAAGCAGGAGGTCTTGGGAGGAATGTAGAGATCGATTTGGTAGGTATTTTGTAATGTAGCTGGGGGCAAAGTTGTGGATGGCTTTGTAAGTTGTTGTTAGTATTTTGAATCTAATTCATTGGGTGAGCGAAAGACAGTGGAGGGACTGACAGAGGAGGGTAGCAGACACTGAACGTTTGGTAAGGTAGATAGGTCTGGGATGCCAACTATTCACTCACCTTTGTGTCTTTCTTACCTGTGGCTGCAAATCTTTGCAGTTGCAGTTCCCAATGCAATATCTTATATATGAATAGAAAAATGATATGCTGTTTTCATTCCATGCAGCCTGTTCAGATCATTGACGGGTGACCGACTGCACAGGTCTGCATGGATCTCCAAGTGCATCCCAAAGTGTACATCAATGCAGGTCCAATCAAAGAATCAGAATGCAGTTTTTACCTGCAGAACACTAGACCCAAGTATTGTATGTTATGTAGTTTCTTCAGAGGAAATGTCAGTTCTCACACTACAGACAGATGTCATGCATTACCCTGTGCAGTGCCATACCTCATGTTTGAACACATACAGAAGTTTTGACAGAATATGAATATTTAGCTCACTATATACGCTGTGCATACGGGGCAACAAATTACACCACAAAACTATATCATCAATGCACAACTTATGCAGGTGAAAAAGGTGCCGGTAGGGAGGTTTATAATGCATTTAATAATCAAAATAATAACAATAGTAATAGGGAAAAAAAATAGTTAATAAGAAAAAGAAAAGTGCATTGAGATTCACATAGAGCACTCATAACTACCAAACATCAATAAACTTGTTAAATTGACTGCAGTAAACTGTTTGTGAGTTTGATTGGATCTTTGTGTAATTTGCACAGTTTTTTCCTCTTTTTAGTCTTACTGAAAAGTTTGTATGCATTTGTATTAAAAAAAATAAAGTTCCAGAGGTTTTTTAAAACTTAGAAAACTAAAACTCTTTGCATTATACTTTTATACTTTCATCTTTACAAAATCTTCAGCTGCTGAATTTCAAAAATAATGCAAGTGAAGAAAAATCCAAGCATGAAATTGGAGTGGAGTTAAATTATGCCAGCATTCTGTCCCTAGTGACCCAGTGCTCAGACAGCCTTCTCTACAAAGAACCAAGTTCTCCTCAAAGTAGCTCAGAAAAACACTGACTGCGTTTTATTTTGGAACTGATGATGGTAACGTGAAGCTTTACAACATGCGCAAAAATTGAATGAAAAACCCAACTGCAGGTTTAATCAGCTGCATTAAGCATACGAAGAGCACTTTAGCCGACCTTTGCGTTTTTCATTGTGTGGAGCTGCTAATAAGGGAAAACTTTTTTCTTTGTAAAGCATAATTAGTGTTTTCTTTAAATTACGGTTTTGAGAAATCTAGTTAATTAGTAAGTTGCAGAATCACAGTCATGGATTTATGTTTTGGTGCCTCTACAGAAGCATTCTGTATTTCCATTAACCCTGTGCCTGCTGCATTGTAATTCCTTTTGCTGTTGTACTGTGTTTCAATCTACAGTTATATTGGCCTTTTATTTTTTTGGAGCACTTAAAAATCAAGGTAATCAATCAAAGCATTTTATCAAAATATCTGATGTTTTAGTAATTTGATCAAGTTGTGTGATTCTTCTTCAAATACATGCCTGGGAAATTGTGCTTGTATCATCTGGATCAATGTAAATCAAATATCTCTGTGTAAGGATTGAGTAGAAGCTTGTGTGGGGCATTTTCTTTAGTAGGGCCATACCAGTGTAACCCAATTTTGGCCTTATTTTACCCAGGGTCCTACTTGAAGCTTGCTTTAGCTGCTGCTTATTCCAAAAAGTGCTATTTTAGAAAAGATCTGTCATGTTATTTTAGGTTGCCTTGTTACTGGAGAAGGAGCTAGACAAGCAGCTGTCATATTAGTAAAAGACTTCATAGAAAGCTGGTGCTGGAACTTCAATTACCTCTTAGTTATGAGTGAAAAACATTCAATAGTTCAGTGAAGATTTCCTCCGATGGGTACCAAGGACACAATTCAAAGCACGAGAATAAAACAGGAGCGCCATGCCAAAGGTTAAGAGTCCAAAATGCTTTAGTAATTAGTTAGCAACTTTAAGCAAATCCAACATGTTTCAGGTGCCACAATATCTTCTTCATCAGGGCTTAGAGGTTTGAAAAATGTATATGGACTGAAGAGAAATTATAATATTGAATGAATTGAATATTGAATTGAACACTGACAAATTTCAGACTCTTTTGAACATTCAATGCTGTTGCACCCAAAATACAAAGGCTGTTTTTTATGTCTTTAAGAACTATTCAAACATTTTGGACTATCAACCTTTGGGTTGTTCCTGTTGCAATTTCATATTAGAACAGAAATTCAAGTTAGAAACTGTAGGCATAACATAAGAGAATTTTAGCAGCTGATTAAAATGTACAGTTGACTGATATAGATCGCTGCCATGTTCAAACCTAAAGTGGACATAGCATCAGATACATTTTTGAGCAAGTGTAACATTTAGGCTTGGTTCATACTGGATGCTGATGCGGCTCCCAGCAGGGGTCTTGTGCATCCTGGTTCACCATTTCAAGTCTGATTTCAGCCCAAATTTTGAACCAAAAGACGCACAGGGCTCCTGTTCAAATTCGCACGGGAGCCGCCTCAGAGATATGTGAACCGGCTCCATAGAGAGCCATTCACATTCTCCTGCTATTGGGAATTGGATGCGGGGATCCCGCATCCAATTCGCAATAGTGTGAACCCGGCCTTAGAGGTAAGCATTACTTCTCAGAGATTACACTACATCCCCTGACAATGTTTTCTGATTTTCTTTTAGCAATATGGAGCCATCTTCGTTCCGGCATCAGCCATGGTTAGCATCTACAGTAATTCCTAGGCTCAGGTGCTGGCTTAGAAATGGCCCACTCATGCATGCAGAGTTCTTGTGCAGTTCTTGGCTATGCTGATTAATGTATCACACAGATCAGCCACCAGCCACAGCCTCTCACCTTGTGACTTGCTGCAAAAACAGAATTTTGCAGTCGGAGCACAAGAAAACAGAAGACTAAGAACATGCATCCTTCTGCCTGCAGCAAACTAATAACATATCAGCCTAGGCAAAGTGTAAACTTTTCATTATGTGGTTACTTTAGATTGTAACATGTTTGGAATGTATTAATACAGACATGCAATCCCTGTGAGGCCCTTTTTTTTTATCAATAACAGTTTTATTTCGAGATTTTCAATACATGTATAGATACAAGATCATCCTCATAAGCAACAATTAGTAGAGTGGCCATTAACATATTTGACAATATCCAGAGCTCTGTCTGACCAACTATGTGTCCTCTCACGAGGGAGCGAATAGTTCGTACTGAGCATGAGCTATATAAACTAGTTAAGTGCATGGAACAAATAAACATTTCAGTGCAACTGTGTACCAATGAACATACTTGAGTCACTAGTGGGCTGAGGCCCTTTTTTAAGATTATACACATTTATTATAGTGCCATTGGGGTGTTCACCACTCATTGTTATACCAAAAATGTCAGCAACATTTTGCCTTGGCCCTAACCCACAGTTCACTGTAGTTCTAATCTACCAAACAATGTCCTGTGCTTGGAAGGATCGGTATCCATTATATTGAATTACTAGTATGGAAGACTGCATCTGTCTATGTTGGTAGACACCGTACTACTTATTTTATTGTCACTTAATCAAGATGTTCACATCTCCTAAAGGTCATGCCAACCCAAATGGTTTGAGATGAGCAGCTGGATCTGATAGTATGCTGGCTTCTTTTAGAAGTATGTTTATTCATCAAAACATTTATTCATTAATTATTGCAGTGATAGAACTGTTTCATCAGTTTAGAATTATTAGGTATTTCTGTAGGAGATTGCTACGTTTCTGGTGTGTTTTTTACTGTAATGGCAAGAAAAACAAATGAACCCATTTTGATCTACATTAAAGTAGACCTGTACAGAAAAAGCACTGCTGACTGCTTCTTCTGAAAATGCTAGCTCCTTGGCTGTCTTGCTGCTATAATAGCATCTTCCAGAATCACTGACCATGCATGCATTTTAGGAGATCTGACTTCACTGACCCTATATGCTATATACAAGTTCTAGGCCACCAATGCAAAATGTACTGAAGTCAGAAAATTAGCATTGCGACAGGACAGTTAGCATTTACAGAAGCAGGTTATCAATGGCAAGGTATCTCTTAGCTGGGGTTAGCCAACTTTTATGGTAACAAATGCTGGCCGTTCATCCTTTTACTATTAATAACATTGGAAATAATTCCTATTTCTACTGGCCAAGTGACAATCGTACTCTCAGCACAGGTCTTCTTTAATAGCATTGCTTCTGCATGGTATAACAGGGCTTGAATCACAGGATGGTGATTTATACCTATTATGTAAAATATAATATAATTTAATTAAAATGAGCCCTGTTGTGTTTTGAATTTATACTTGCATTTGTGGCCTGTCTAGAAAGACACTTCTCAATAGTAAACTAATTCATGTTCCCTAATATGGTAGCTATTGATAGATGTTCTATAATATGTTATGAAGGGGCTCCCCATGTTCTTCTTCTGGTTTGTTGTTTTATTTCATTCTCCAGTTCATTAGTGTGATTTTACAGTTAGTGCCACTTTTTTTTTTTTTTTTTTTAGCTTCAGCTGTAACAGCAATGGAGCAATCCCTCCTGTGCTGTGTTCTGCTTCCTACTTCTAAAGATGACTAAGATCCCTAATTAAAAAAAAAAGAATAATATGCTTTCCCTCCCAGCCCCGGCTAATGATTCCAACTCGTTTACCACCGTTCACAGGGTTTCGGAGTCCAGCTCTAATTGCTGGCAGAAAGCCAGAAATTGTCTCCTCTAAAGGAAGATTTGTATAGCTAACTAAGGGCCATTTAAATTCACCTGCAATGAGACCTAATTCTCAGCATAAAAACTTCAGGTGTGTAAGTACAAATTGTTATAAATGTGTATTGGCTACAGGATAAAGAATAGATGGTCTTTTTCAGAACGTGAATTTTTAATTCATATTAAGTTATATTCAAATGAACAGTTTCTAATGTTGACAGAAAGGTACTTGGTATGCATATTTTAAAGGTATAAGGTTAAAGGAGTTTCTACAGTTTATTTCAAGATATAGATTAAAGGAGTTGTAAATAAACAAATGTTTTATGCTGAAATGACTGTTTACAGGGTATATAGACATAATAGTTAACTGATTCCTTTTAAAAACGATTAAAACATAGATAAAAATCAATAATATAATGTACCTGTAGTTTCTAGTTTCGTTTTTGCATATTGTTTCCTGCCTCTCTGCTGTACACAGGCACAGAGTCAATACAGGGCAGTGATGGTTTGGTGCTGAGGGGTTTTAGACACACAGTGGGCCAAATCCTCAAAAATCCTGCCTAACTTATCTTTTCCCATTTAAGTTACACTGACTTAAAATTTCTACCTAAGTGCCCGATCCACAAAGCACTTACCTAGAAATTTCAGGCCGTGTAACTTAAATGTCTCCGGCGCAAGGCGGTCCTCTTCTGCAGGGGGCGATGACAAATTAAATGAGGCGCGCTCCCGCGCCGGCCGTACTGCGCATGCTCGTGACGTCATTTTCCCGACGGGCAGTGCGCGAAATTACGTTACGCCGGGCTTTGTGGATTGCGACGGGACAATAAAGTTGCGTCGGGTAAAAAAAAAGTTACGCGCCGAAAAAAAAAATTCAAAATTTAAAAAAAATCGCGGCGATCGAAAAAAAGGTCTGTTTTTACAAGGTGTTACTAGTTTACACTTTGTAAAAGCAGAACTAATTTTACGTATGCAAACGTAAACTTACGCAGAAAACACAAAGCTGAAAAGCTTTGCGGATCTCCGTAAGTCCTCATTTGCATACGCTAGGCGGCATTTCGACTCGAAATGCCCCCAGCGGCGGATGCGGTACTGCATCCTAAGATCCGACAGTGTAAGTCTCTTACAGATGTCGGATCTTCTGCCTATCTTTGGAAAACTGCTTCTGAGGATCAGTTCCAAAGATAGGCACAGGGATACGCAGGCTGAACAGCAGTTCCGCCTGCGTATCCCTTTTGAGGATTTGGCCCCGTAATCACACCTCCTTGAAGTTAGTGACCACAGAGAGAAAGCTCCCAGCACTGTGGTTATCAGAAAACAGACAACCAGGAAGTGTGGAGATCAGAGAAGAATTACAGCAACTTGAGAGCAAAAACGAACAACGAGGACATGAAAACAGCACTGCATTAAGATAAAGGAAGCTATTAAGATTAAAAATAAAAAAATTCCTTTACAAACCCTTTAATTGAATTGCTATATCATCCAAAAGCTGATGAATGCTGGGCACCTGATGCAGCAGCTACTTATCATTAGTCTTTACTCTGGCAGTAAAATTTCCCTACAGAGTTCTCAACTCCACCCTCACGTGGCCCTGAACATCTTGCTTGGCTTTATTCCAAGCCAGGGAATAAAGAGGTTTTAGATGGAAATGGATGGACATTATTGTTTTTGCACTGAGGTCTGTTTGCCTCTACATATTTTTAATGGCCATGTAATATAAGAATAGTAATGAAAATTCAAAATGTATGTTTTTTTTCACAATTGTTACTCTTAAGAAGATACATGTCTTGGAGGTATGCATAAGCAAGGCAACCTGAGCTACATAGGTAGTACTTTAGCAACAACAGGCCAACAGTTTTTGCAAGTATGGTCTAATGTTCTGGTCAAATATAAGCAAAAGTCATCAAAACTTAAAATTGCATTAGCAAAGCCAATGTCCAGTTTATCCAAAACTACAAAAATCTTTTGTAATTCATGCCAGCCCAAGATTGATCGGACCACATTGTAGAAACTTGTCCATGTGTTCATTGATCTAAATGCGTTCATGGTTAGTAAAGGTTTAAGAATTCCCATAACCTGAAATGAAGCTTCCATAGTATCTACACAGACTTTTGTTTCGAGTGAGACTCACCCATTTGTAAAGTCTTTGAATTGCTATGCAAAGGATCAATAGCCTTTTCCCAAGCAGTAAAACAGAAGTGGTACGCTTGCACCTGCAAGCCAATTGGTCACAGAGACACAAAGTTCATGGCTTTTGTTCTGTTTCTGGAGTAGAATTGTGCCACTGAATACTGGCATGTCATTTGGAGACATTGGTTCTCGGAAAGGCATTTTTTGATGAAGTCATCTCAGCCTGCACAATCATGACAACTGTGACTTTAGTCCTTGTTCTCTTTAGCTCTGATTACTAGCTGTATGCAGAGTTATACACAAAAAGATAAAATGGTTGTTGTTTGAATTGGCAAACAAAGGCAAATTGAGACTTCACGAGTACAATGAGAAATTTGCTGATGTAGAAGAGGTCAAGTGTTAAATTTAAACTGCACAATTTATTATGACTTTATACCTCTTAATCCATTTGTCAACTCCTTGTATTTATGATTCATGATTTAAAAAAAATATATAAAATATGTTAAAGATGTAAAGGTCAGTTTTTTTTGTGCTGGCCAAATGCTTTTGCTGTGCTTGTAAATAGTAATTTGTGTCCTTGGGATCTTGCATTTATCATCTACTACGTAGGTTTAATGTGCATTAACACAAATCAGCATAAAATAGTTTTATGTTAATTGAATTTATTGTACCTTAAAAGACCCATGCTTTTTTTTCTAATTGGCACCTGTTGCAAGAAATTCAAACACTTGTCCTTTTTATTTTCATGGACCAAATGTTCTTTGGTCCATTATATAGCTGTTATTTGTTTCTGGCCAACAGTGTGTCAACAAGTTCCTCTTGAGTTCTCTAGAACAGGTGTCAGAATGTTTCTTATGGTAGAAGGAAAAGAGGGGGAAGATAACTGCTGGAGGATACTCCAAAGCAGAACTTTCTTTCATTCTCCTTTTTTTTTTCAAGTATAGTGGAGTTTTGAAAGAAATAATAGGTAATTTGATGTGCACCCTTGCAAACTTATTTTGTAATACATATTAAGTAGTCAAAATATAGCATTGCAAAGATAGAAGTTATTGGTCCATGGATACTGTGACTGCACCATCAATCATCAGTTTAATTTTTTATTACTGCAGTAAAGTAAAGTATGACTGGGCAGTAAAGTGAGTTAGGGCCTAGGCTATGCCGCTCATGAAGCCAAGTGCATCAGATGTCTCTCAATGAGACACAGTGGGGGTGGCATAGAATCTGTAGTGTCTGTACCAGACACTCTGCCCTTAATGCATGTTCAGCACATGCAACATTCAGCATCATTGGGTGTTAAAGCTATATTCACCTTTTAATAAAATAAAAATAAAAAAAATAAATGCACATGCAGATTACAAAATGTGTATTTATAATTTTTTTTACTCTGCAGCCTGTAAGGCCTTGTACACACGGGCAAACATGTCCGCTGAAAACGGTCCGCCGTACCGATTTCAGCAGACATGCCCGCCCGGAGATTTCTGTATGATGGCTGTACACACCATCATACAGAAATGAGAGACAATCCGCGCGGACAGAGAGCACGGTGACGTGTTCGCGCTGTCGCCGCGACGATGACGCGGCGACGTGCGCGACGCTAAAAGGTCAATGCTTCCACGCATGCATCGATGGCGGCCGCTCGGACATGTACGGTAAGTCTGTACAGACGACCGAACATGTCCGACGGACAGGATTCCAGCGGGCATGTTTCCAAGCAATTTTAGAAACATTTGTCCGCTCGAAATTGGTCTGTCGGGGAAAAATGTACGCTGGAATCCTGTCCGATCGGCCGTACACACGACCAAACATGTCTGCTGAAACTGGTCCGCGGACCAGTTTCAGCAGACATGTTCGGTCGTGTGTACGGGGCCTAAGTCTTTGCACCTGTGATCAGAAGAATACTGGTGCAGTCCCAGGCTTCCACCAAACTGTCTGACTGTACCTCCCATGTGGGCAGGCAGTTACTGAATGGCAGGAAGAATCAATGGACTATGAGACCACTCACTAGTACCCTTGCAGTTAATTGAGAACTACACAATGTCCAACAGTAGTTGTAGTTCATTCATTCACAGATGAATGACGCATCTGTGTGGGCGGAGCTTTGCACAGCTGCACTGTTTTAAAAATTCTGACAGTGGGTGTGGAAAGAGGATCACAGGGAGGGGGCATTTAGAGGAGGGGAGGCAGGAGTTGAAACATGTTACATGTTCCACCCTAAATATGGGTGGAACATGTAACATGTTCCAAAGGTGAACTTTTGCAGATGGTTGTCTGCACCATAGCAACCAACCCAGCCACCCAAGTACTAACAACCAATCACACTATGCAGTATCCTAGAAACCAAAGATAGAGAGACAAAAATGTAAGCATCGGGTGCACCAGTGCCTGTACACATTTAGCCATGACACTATTCTGAAACACTTGTAAAGACCAATCTGCTATATCTGTCTCTCAAGTTAATTATGCTATTTGTATATTTTTAATTTAAATTATTTTCTATGCAATTGAAAACAATTCAAACCAAATTAAAAGGAAATCATTTGTGTCATATGTTGACTTTTATATCTTCTTGCATATCCTGTTATTATTTTTCATAAAACAGACTGTATCTGAGTCCTATGTTAAACACATATTCACTGTAAACAAGAAGGTTAATACATCTAGATGGAATGCTCATGTAGGTGTATGATATCCTAGAAGATGCATACATTTTTTCCTGCTTACTGCCAGTTGTCTATCCAAAATGCCAGTGGAGCTTAATGATCTGCCACACTACTGGAAGAATGCCCTGTCATGAAGCCAGTGTCATGTGCCATGACTGCTGTTCACACAGAGACCCATCACCGCTGACTTCTGCTGAACCTATATTTGGAATGATTGTTGGTGATCTGGGACCAGGGGAGAAAGGTACGGCATGCTCTGCTAAATATAGATACGGTGTTATGAAAACTGAATGTCTTCCAGAAACACAAGATTAATATTAACTAAGGAAAACAAAGTTATGGGATTAACACACTCAGTTCAGTACGTAAATTAATAATAAGATCTGCAAAGGCTTCCATCGAGCATGTGTACACCTGCAGTGCATACCAACATGCCAAATATTCTTTGTTCTTCATACGGCTTTATTCCATAAGCCTGTTAAAGGAATTGACAGCTGACCTAGCTACCATCTATTTCTACAATGCATGTCATGCAGCACCATGTCTATAGCTTAAAACGGAGGCTCACCCTAAAAGCAATTTTCTAACATTACATTGTGCTCACTCTCGACATTGACAGTACGCTGATGTTTTTTTTTGCCGTACATACCGTTGTATCGATATTTTCCCCGCCGGCTTCCGGGTAGTGGCTCCCGCGGGAGTGGGCGTTCCTATGCACAGGCTAAGTGATTGACATGATGACAAAAGCTTCCCCCCGGCGCATAAGGCGCGTCACGAGTTGCCAAAAGAAGCCGAACGTCGGTGCGCAGGCGCCGTAAAGCGCCGACTCGCAGTTTGGCTTCTTTCGGCAACTCGTGACGCGCCTTATGCGCCGGGGGGAAGCTTTTGTCATCACGTCAATCACTTAGCCTCTGCATAGGAACGCCCACTCCCGAGGGAGCCACTACCCGGAAGCCGGCGGGGAAAATAGCGATACAACGGCATGTACAGCAAAAAAAAAAACAGCGTACTGTCACTGTCGATAGTGAGCACAATGTAATGTTAGAAAATTGTTTTCAGGGTGAACCTCCGCATTAAGAAGATCTAAATAGAGATCCACTAGCTTCTTCTGCAAGGCATTTTATAGAGTAAGGTAATCCATAGCAAACAATCAGAAATGTGTCAAAGGAGATCAGATCCCTGAAACGTGAATTCTGATTGGTTGTTATGGTTGCAGTGGAATTATAAATAGTGTGGAATAGCGCTGCCCAATTATATGTTTAATATATCATGAGAATAACCTTATCACAAATACCAAATAACTGTGAAAAGGGTGCCAGATAAAAAAGCAAATAGGACTTTATTATACCATCTACCTAAAATACATAATATAAAGCTTTCCAAGTGAAATTACTGATGCTATAAATGAAAATTATAACAACTATAGATATTTCATTAAAAAAGTGTAAGTAGAAAAAAGTCCACACCGCAGGTGCTCAAAAACAGTGTATCTTTATAGATAAAAAAAGTACATGTTGCTCTTGAAACTCTCTCAGTGCTTTGCCGCATGCAAAACTGTGCACCGTCACCTTGTGAAATGCACGCTCACCTTCATACACAGAAATGGGTCAACTAGGCAATACAGAAAAACACTTCCATAGACCAGATATTAATCTTCCGCTCTATTGCTCCTTGGGTAGCTTGGCTTCTCCACAAAAAAATGGATCCTTATAACTCTCGGGGTAAAGTGGAAAAGAAATCCAAAAGTGCAGAATCTTTGGCTAATGCATTCAAAGATTTACTAGCCTAACTTAGGAAATGCATTCACATTTATTATTGATAAAAACAAGCGTCAAAACATGGCAGCATAGCATCAAAATGAACAGTATCTCACAGTATCCTTCTGGTAACACACACCGCCTGGCTCCACCTCTACGCATTATGCCACTTCCACGCGTGGCTTTGTCAGGAGGTAAAGAAAGACTATTAAATTTCTATTATGGTTGCAATGGGTTACTACACTTTACCTTATTGAATAAAGCTGGCCATACGCTGGAATGTGAACAGAACAAAATAAATCTAACAGATAACAGATAACACCTCATTACTACCTGTTTAAACCCTTAAACTTGTCACCAGAGCACTACACCTGCATGCATTGCATGCAGTTGAAGGGCACCCCCCTTTATTGAATGCATTTACATTTGGTGGATGGTACTGCCCGCTGAACGAGACAGCACAGGTACAGTCTTGGTGCATCCGTACACCCTCTCTACTGCCATTGCATTCTAGGGGGGGGTTTTACAACACTGCTGAACCATGCATTTGTACTGCTGCCCCCCCCCCCAATCACATGTTGAATAACGGCCTAAGTATGTCAGGTGGAGTGGTGCAGACACATAGCACAGGCAAAAGTAGCATGATGTGACATTGTTTCTATAGAAACTAACCTGGGCCAGCTTTATTCACATGTTCTGGAAAAAATATAACACAACATCCAGGCCTGTACAGCTCTAATTAAACACAGATAGCCATTAACCTCATGAGAATAGCCATATTAAAAAATCACAATCTGAAACATTTGTGTATAGCAGGACCTGGGATATAAATGTCTATCCATCTGTTGTCTATGTATCTATCTATCTATCTATCTATCTATCTATCTATCTATCTATCTATCTATCTATCTATCTATCTATCTATCTATCTACTCTAAAGCCCTGTACACACGAACGGTTTGTCCGATGAAAACAGACCGATGGACTGTTTTTATCGGACAAACCGATCGTGTGTGGGCCCCACCGGTTTGTTTTCCATCGGTGACTAAAAATAGAACATGTTTTAAATTTTTCCTATGGATAAAAAAACGATAGAACGATAGATATCTGTGTGGATGTCCATCGGTCAAAAATCCACACATTCTCAGAATCAAGTTGACGCATGCGCGGAAGCATTGAACTTCATTTTTCTCAGCACGTCGTAGTGTTTTACGTCACCGCGTTTTGGCACGGTCGGATTTTTGACTGATGTTGTGTAGGCAAGACTGATAAAAGTCAGCTTCATCGGATATGCAATGAAAAAAATCCATCGGATTAGATTCCATCAGATATCCGATCGTGTGTACAAGGCTTTACTGTTTATTTAAGTTTTCTGAAGTGTCTTCATCCTAAAATAACATTCGTATCAAAAACGAACATATTCAGATGAGCAAGTCGTGTTTTTGTACATTTCTGGCAACATGTCAGGGTGCGAGTCCCTGCAGATGAATGGCAATAACTAGGTAGAATTGTTAGAAGGTATCTACAGCAACCAAGGGCCCTGATGGCTGAATCACTGAGGATGTGAGATAAATGAATAGAGAGAGTCACATTTCCTACAGGAAAACAAAGAAATCTGCTTCTTGTTTGCTGCCGAGTAAACACATCCATCCTTGCCAACTTCACCTACAGTCTGGGATGTGGTTTTAACATACCACAGCTGCCTTGATCACATGCTTACATGGCGTAAAGTCACCCTTGCAAGTAGGCTGTGCATAGAAAAATTATTCAGGCCAGTATTCTTCCTGCAGCATATGGAGATAAATGATTTCTATGCAATAACAAGCAACTTAAAATAGTTACATGTACTTAATGTGCATGTATATATAAACATGCGTTTAAAGCGCATTTCTACTTTTTCAGCCAAATTAGGATAACACCTACTTTAGTATATTTGTTACATGATCTCATTATATATATATATATATATATATATATATATATATATATATATATATATATATATATATATATATATATTATATATGTAATATTGTTCAATTGCTGGTGACCTTCTTAGGTGCTTTCTTGCTTAAAAATCCTTGCATGCTCTCCCTGTTTTGTAATGTTTATGGGCTGTAGAGTAATTAACTTTGTCTGTACTGTGTTCTTCATTATCAGATGTAAACTAAACCTTAACACTGTCTTAACAAAGGGTTAAACATTATGGAAACTGCCCTCCTGCATTGTTTGTTAATGAGGTAGCTCACACTGTATGGGGGACGAAGACACTGTAAAGCTAATTCTAGATTTTTTTCATTAAAGTGTTACTAAACCCACAATAGTAAAAGTATGCTTGTTTTACTCTCTAAGTGGTTAATCCTCCACATTGTGTAAAAAAAAAAGGCTGTTTGATCCTGTCTTTGTTGATTCACCTCTTCTTCCACTTCCCCCTATCCATCTGCTAATAGAACAGAGCCTTGGGGGCACTCTGCACATGCTTATTTCCTGGGAGGGTGCATGTGATATGCAATCAGCACTGTCCAGACAGAGGGTCGGGGGTCCTGCAGCCTCATAGGACAATCAAAGTAGAATAAAGGAATCTCCTACAAGCTTTAACCAGACACTCATATAAGTCATTAAAATGCTACACTGTATACTAATGATGAGAAAAGGTATTTAGCAGTTTATATTTACTAAACTAGTTGGATTTCCATGTTCTGTGTACACTTGGGAGACCAGATATAGTGAATGCAGGGTCCTGGGTTTAGTGACACTTTAAGACAGCTGGCTGCATGAAAAAAAAACAACAACAAAAAAATCCTGCATCCACACAAATGAGATGGATCGAGGAATCCTCCTGTTCGGACCCTGTATTCTGACAGCTCATTGGCTGCAGCCACTGTTCAAATTTTTTTTTTCCAGCTTGCCCATTCCACAAAAGTCATTCTAAAGTCTCGTACACATGGTCTGATTGTCGGCAGGGGAATGTCTGATGGCCTAAAATCCAACCGTTAGTACGCTCCTTCAGAAAAGTGTTGTCAAACTTTCGGCTAAGAAATGTTGGATGGCAGGCTAGTACATTTTTGGCGGACAACGGTCTGTTGTAAGATTTTCATATCGTCTGTAAAAAAAAGTCTGTCACACAAAAGTCCAAAGTACAAACACGCATGCTCGGAATCAATGCTCACAAACACGACATTAGCAGAAGGTGCCCAAAGGGTGGCGCTCATGAGCTGAAATTCCACATAGTACGTCACTACGTTTGTGTTAGTTGGCTGACAATTGTGTGCCGTTAGCATGCCAGACAAAATCCAAAAACACGCCCTTTTGACAAAAGTCTGATGCTCGGTTGGCCAAAAATCGGATCTTGTGTACTTGTGGATCAGAGACAAACATTCATCACAATTTATCTGGTTCCTGCTGGACCGGCCAAATTTTGATCTTCAAACTTTAAGACTATCCTGAATTTCTGATTCCAGAATCAGCCAGAACACATTGGGCCAGATTCACAGAAGAAGTACGTCGGAGTATCTACTGATACTCCGGCGTACTTTCAAATTTGCCACGTCGTATCTTTAGTTTGAATCCTCAAACCAAGATACAACGGCTTTTGGCTTCGATCCGACAGGCATACGGCTTCGTACACCTTTGGATCGTAGGTGTAATACTTCGGCGCCCACTGGGTGGAGTTTGCGTCGTTTTCCGTGTCGGGTATGCTAATTAGCTTTTTCCGGCGATTCACGAAGGTACGCGCGGCCGTCGCATTCTCTTACGTCGTCGCTAGTCGGCTTTTCCCGGCGTATAGTTAAAGCTGCTATTTCGTGGCGTATAGATAGACGTGCCATGTTAAAGTATGGCCGTCGTTCCCGCGTCGAATTTTACTTTTTTTTTGCGTAAGTTGTCCGTGAATAGGAAAGGACGTAACTCACGTCGACGTTCAAAAAATTACGTCGGTGCGACGTCAGTTCGCGCAAAGCACGGCGGAAAATTTCGAAACGGAGCATGCGCATTTCAATCGGCGCGGGGACGCGCTTCATTTAAATGAATCACGCCCCCTACCCGCCCAATTTGAAATACGAGCCGAGAAATACACTACGCCGCCGTAACTTACAGCGCAAAATCTTCCTGGATTCGAAATTCCGCCAGGTAAGATACGGCCGCGTAGCGTATCTCTGATACGCTGCGCCAGGGCAATTCTTTGTGAATCTGGCCCTTTATGCTTAGAAACATCTATAAATGTTTAGACCTTTTTTTTTTCAATTTTTCTTTGAGGTATGCTATGTGAATGGGACCACATTCATATAGTGTGTTTTTTTTGTTTTGTTTTTTAATTTGCATGCAAAAGTGAAAATATCCTTTTAAGATTTTTATGTCTTCCAAAACATATGCCAAGTCCAGTTAAAAATGTGCTTTGTGGTGCCACCTGTGTGGTAATAGATTTGGGGATCCTCTGCAGAAGAGCTGGACGATATCTGAAAAACGTGTCTGCTATTTCCGCTCAGTCAATTCCTTGTAGATAACTAGTGCAGTCCCAACTGAGAAAAAATATCTCTGATACACAGTAATCCACACTCTAGGCAATGTACGGAGTAGAAAAAATTGTTCATCAAAGTGAATAAGCAAACCCAGTAGAATTTAAACAGCTGATAACGGAATATGCTTGTTCTCTTGACAAGCTTTTTCATTGAAGTATAATATGTACTCGTAGTCTTGTATTTAAAAAAAAAAAAAAAACATGAAATAGAAAATGCGTTTTTATTTTATTGTGTGGCCAGGTAGCCAAGATATGCCAAGATCTACCTCTTCCCAAGTCTAACTTTATCTTTATATAGATTGTGCAGGCAGGTTTTCAATATTGCTATGCAAAAAGCCAGTTAATTACATTACTTTCTGTGCTGTTGTTGCACAGCAGCATTGTTAGGAAGGACAGCACGCTTATTGTACCTGGTGGGCCAACAGATCCACACACCTGATATACAGCCACTATATAAACTAATTGGTGGTATTTATTACATTGCTACAATGCAGTATCTGTAAGGTATCATTCCACGATTACTTCGGGTGTAATGGAAAGCTGTATCATTTTCAGAGTTCAGAACATTGCTTGTGCCCAAGATAAATGATCGGATGTGCAGTCAGTGGCAGGCAGATTCTTTAGAGCACTGAGGTTAGGTCAGTAAGTAAAGATTGGCCTGATTTGTTCTCTAATTGTCTTTTCTTATTCCAAAGGTAGGGGCAAATAACAATATAAGCAACTTTCCTTTCAGTCAAGCTGGCCACACACACACACAGTCAGATTTTGTTTAATATTAGATCAATACATATTATCAGCTTTCAATAGTGTAAATATATGTTTTTACCCAGTTTCAGCATTGGGAGGTTTTACCGTCATTTGATACTGACTTATGCCCTGTACACACGATCTGAATTTTCGAACGTGATAAACTCCATTCAAGCTGTCTTGCCTACACACTGTCAGACCAAATTCCAACTGTCCAAAATGGGGTGATATACAACACGTACGCCTGCACTATAAAGGGGAAGTTCAAATCCAACGGCGCCACCCTTTGGGCTGCTTTTGCTGATTTTGTGTTACCGCGTGTTAGTAAAAGTTTGGTGAGAGCCCATTCGTGCTTTTCAGCCTCTTGCTTTTCAGTCCATTACAGCAGTGTTTCCCAACTCCAGTCCTCAAGGCACACCAACAGGTCATGTTTTCAGGCTTTCCATTATTTTGCACAGGTGATTTGATCAGTTTCACTGCCTTAGTAATTACCACAGCCGTTTCATCTGAGGGAAATCCTGAAAACATGACCTGTTGGTGTGCCTTGAGGACTGGACTTGGGAAACACTGCATTACAGCATGACGAATGTGATATCTACAGGGAGTGCAGAATTATTAGGCAAATGAGTATTTTGACCACATCATCCTCTTTATGCATGTTGTCTTACTCCAAGCTGTATAGTCTCGAAAGCCTACTACCAATTAAGCATATTAAGTGATGTGCATCTCTGTAATGAGAAGGGGTGTGGTCTAATGACATCAACACTCTATATCAGGTGTGCATAATTATTAGGCAACTTCCTTTCCTTTGGCAAAATGGGTCAAAAGAAGGACTTGACAGGCTCTGAAAAGTCAAAAATAGTGAGATATCTTGCAGAGGGATGCAGCACTCTTAAAATTGCAAAGCTTCTGAAGCGTGATCATCGAACAATCAAGCGTTTCATTCAAAATAGTCAACAGGGTCACAAGAAGCGTGTGGAAAAACCAAGGCGCAAAATAACTGCCCATGAACTGAGAAAAGTCAAGCGTGCAGCTGCCAAGATGCCACTTGCCACCAGTTTGGCCATATTTCAGAGCTGCAACATCACTGGAGTGCCCAAAAGCACAAGGTGTGCAATACTCAGAGACATGGCCAAGGTAAGAAAGGCTGAAAGACGACCACCACTGAACAAGACACACAAGCTGAAACGTCAAGACTGGGCCAAGAAATATCTCAAGACTGATTTTTTTAAGGTTTTATGGACTGATGAAATGAGAGTGAGTCTTGATGGGCCAGATGGATGGGCCCGTGGCTGGATTGGTAAAGGGCAGAGAGCTCCAGTCCGACTCAGACACCAGCAAGGTGGAGGTGGAGTACTGGTTTGGGCTGGTATCATCAAAGATGAGCTTGTGGGGCCTTTTCGGGTTGAGGATGGAGTCAAGCTCAACTCCCAGTCCTACTGCCAGTTTCTGGAAGACACCTTCTTCAAGCAGTGGTACAGGAAGAAGTCTGCATCCTTCAAGAAAAACATGATTTTCATGCAGGACAATGCTCCATCACACGCGTCCAAGTACTCCACAGCGTGGCTGGCAAGAAAGGGTATAAAAGAAGAAAAACTAATGACATAGCCTCCTTGTTCACCTGATCTGAACCCCACTGAGAACCTGTGGTCCATCATCAAATGTGAGATTTACAAGGAGGGAAAACAGTACACCTCTCTGAACAGTGTCTGGGAGGCTGTGGTTGCTGCTGCACGCAATGTTGATGGTGAACAGATCAAAACACTGACAGAATCCATGGATGGCAGGCTTTTGAGTGTCCTTGCAAAGAAAGGTGGCTATATTGGTCACTGATTTGTTTTTGTTTTGTTTTTGAATGTCAGAAATGTATATTTGTGAATGTTGAGATGTTATATTGGTTTCACTGGTAAAAATAAATAATTGAAATGGTATATATTTTTTTTTTGTTAAGTTGCCTAATAATTCTGCACAGTAATAGTCACCTGCACACACAGATATCCCCCTAAAATAGCTAAAACTAAAAACAAACTAATAACTACTTCCAAAAATATTCAGCTTTGATATTAATGAGTTTTTTGGGTTCATTGAGAACATGGTTGTTGTTCAATAATAAAATTAATCCTCAAAAATACAACTTGCCTAATAATTCTGCACTCCCTGTACATTACGAATGCTAGTTTTACCAGAACAAGCGCTCCCGTCTCTTAAATTTTTTCAGCGCATGCGTATTTTTTTTCTCCGTCGGAGTTCCACACAATCAGAATTTTCGATCAGATTTTTTTCTATTTGAAAAAAATAAAACATGTTCTATTTCTAAACTCTGATGGAAAAAAGTTCAATGGTCGGAATTTCCGATGAAAAAATTCCGTCTTACTTTTTTCATCGGAAATTTCGATCGTGTGTACAAGGCATTAGGCTAGGTTCACACGCATGACAGGAGAATGTGACCAACTCTCAAAGGAGCTGGTTCACACACCTCCGGGGCGGCCGCAGTTCGAATTGCATAAGGGTCCTGTGTGTCTTCTGGTCTGTTTAAGGTGCGAAGTCAGCCAAAAATTCACACCTGATTTGTACCTGAAGCGGTGAACAGACACGCATCGGACCCCCTGCTGTGAGCCGCAGCCGCAGCTAGTGTGAACATAGCCTTACATGACCTTCAGCATTGTGAAGTGCTTCCCAAAAAACAGGACTTTCCAAAAAAAAACAGGGGTACACCTCCCAAAGCTCTGGCTTTCTATGCTGATGGGCCCTGGCCTCTTCATCCCAGGAGGGGGTGCTGGCAGAGTGGAGATGCTTATTTCCTACCCACCTGAACAGGTGATCATCTCCTCGCTTTTGAACTTGTTTTAGGGGTCCTTTGGATTCCTAACCAGTTCGCCATTGTGTGAGTGTGAGAACTTACCGTAAAATAATGCATGCATATCAAAATTATTTTATTAACCCCTTTACAACGGCCTTGGTCATATATGCAGTAACATGGCAGATGGACTTTAATGCCCAGCCACTGCATACATGCGTCTCTATGTTGTTCTGAGGCATGCTCCATTAGCACTCTTAGAATTGTGACCAAGCTCTCGCTGACAGGTCCCAGTCAACTACTCATGGTAGGGAGCCAGTTGGAAGGGTTCCCGATGACGTAATACAAGCAAATGGCAACCACTCCAACATATAGCTAGCCTTTGCAACAAGGTGCACATGGAAGGGCGAGACACAACAAAAACAAACACAATTTCCCAGCTCAAGTACCAGCTAGCCTGCAACAAAAATAAACTACCCTGTTTAACAGTTCATGTTAAAAACAAGGGGTACAGTCACATACATTTGCAAACATATATGTAAGCCGTAGTGGTCATGTCAAGGAACTCCAGTTTACTGTGGTCCTAACACTATAATTGTGAGAGTCTCCCAAATGGGAGCACATATAAAGCAGTTGAATAGTTTAAGGACAAGTGTGTCTGGAGGGAGCCCACCCCTCCCTTGATGTCATTACTGTAATGGTAACGTTATCACTGTGCAGCCAATCACAGTGCTGCATAATTAGGAGCCCCACCTACCAGCTTTGAGTTCCATGGCTAGCTTAATGAGCTGGCACCCAGCACTAACAAGGGATTAATGTTATTTTTACCAATATTTACATTCTAGCTTCTATCTAAAAGTGTGATGCAGCAGATCACCTCCAGCAGTGAAATGCCAAAGAAGAGAACATAGGTCTCTCCTCCATAATTTTTAACCTCAGCCAGTTAAGAAGTGAAGGATATCTCAGCAAGTGGCATGGTTTTAAGTTCCATAGGGAGTCCAAATATGGACTTAAGGGACTACATTAGCCATTATAGGACCCATAATAAATATAGGCCATGACTTAAGAGGTAACACAATAGATACCGTAATTCACTTTTCACTGGCAGGGGTTATGAAATTAAAACTTTGCACAGGGCATCTTAGAACCCAAAGTTTGCCTTGCGCTTATTAGATACCAACTGTCAGTTTTAGATGTTAAAATAAAGAGCCTGAAGGACAACAAGGCAAGTACACATTTCCTTTAGAGCACACAGGCTTTGGACCTTATGAACACCATGTTGTTTTAATACAATAAAAGGAAAAAATCAGTGCTAGATGCACATACCCTTAGTGACAATAATTTACCAGATACCATCTGTATAGTTGTTTTATTAGTGACATGCAAAAATGTCCTATAAATAAAGAGTCCATATGTTCCATAAAAGGGGTCTCATTAAATCACTTCACCTACATACCTTTACATGTCTGAATAGTCAATAACAAATTCCATCACCAATTCTACAGTTGAAAGCTCAAAAAGGCTCAGAGGTGCCAGCTGGCGCACTTGGTATCTGTGCCAAACCTAAATACCAAGCATATGTTAACCCTTTTACCCATTGTTAATATTAATTATGGAATTAATTATGGGATTAGAATTATTGCAGGATTGGCAATTTAGACCTGCAGAATAGAATGTATGCCTTCCCTCAAATTAAAGAAATCATTTTATGAATATATATATTCATATGTATATATATATATGATTAAAACTAATTTCTGGATCCTCCTTCCATGTAGATCTGTCTGATCTGTGGAAAATCACACAGTTTAGGAATAGGGACAATTCTGATTCATTCTAAAGCCCTGTACACACGATCGGTTTGTCTGATAAAAAAGGACCGATGGACCGTTTTCATCGGACGAACCGATCGTGTGTGGGCCCCATCTTTTTTTTCCCATCGGTGAAAAAAAAAATAAGACTTGTTTTAAATTTTTCCTATGGATAAAAAAACGATTGTCTGTGGGGAAGTCCATCAGTCAAAAATCCATGCATGCTCAGAATCAAGTAGACTCATGCTCGAAAGGATTGAACTTCATTTTTCTCAGCACGTCGTAGAGTTTTACATCACCGCGTTTGGACACGATCGGATATTTAACCGATGGTGTGTAGGCAAGACTGAAGAAAGTCAGCTTCATCGGATATCCGATAAAAAAATCCATCGGATTAGATTCCATCAGATATCTGATCGTGTGTACAGGGCTTTAGGCTACCACCACTGTTAATTTAGTGTTTCTCTTTACACCAAATGCACTCTCTGAATACACTTATTAAAATGAAGCTTGCTAATATACTTGTGACGCATGGAACAAACCTTCAGAGTATTTTTTTCAACAAAAGTGGAACCAGTTTGAGTATATAAAGTCTTGATATCATTTCTGTTTGAATGGTATAGTGTACCACCTAATGTCAGTCTCCATTTCTCAAAATATTGTAAGGTGTTATACCAACTTATTAACAAATAATACCTTGTGTGCCCAGGTGGCTATGTTCCTACATACATTAGGACAATGAAGAACGAACGCCACGCTCTAACAGGAAGTCAGTTCACAGCAGCAAATACAAGGAATTATGATATTTAGAGGAGGCTGGGAGAAATATACAGTATTTTTTGAGTTCAGAATATATATTTGAATTTCATTTTTTTTATTTTTTTATTTAACCGCAACTACTGACCCAAATGAATCCATAAAGTTCTGTATTCCTTACAGGTGCACAGTGCACACCCACCATATGGAGTATAAAAAATATCCACTCTAAAATCTTACACTTCTATGCTAATATCTCATGGCTCTGAGAATTCATAGGCAAAAACTCTGTTGTCAATGTTAGTATGTCAGTAATGCCGCATACACACGATCGGAAATTCCGACAAGAAAAGTACAATGTGAGCCATTGGTCAGAAATTCTGACCGTGTGTATGCTCCGTCGGACTTTTGCTGTCGGAATTTCTGCCAACAAAAGATTGAGAGCAGGTTCTATCAGAAAATCCGCTTATCTGTATGCAATTCTGACGCGCACAAAAACATGCATGCTCAGAATCAAGCAGAAGAGCCGAACTGCCTATTGAACTTCATTGATCTCGTCTCGTGTTGTACGTCACCTTGTTCTTGACGATCGGAATTTCCAACAAGATTTGCGTGACCGTGTGTATGAGACACAAGTTTGAGCCAACATTCCATCAGACAAAATCCACGGTTTTCTTGTCGGAATTTCCAATCGTGTGTACACTGCATAAGTGTTTGTTAATCAGTTTAAAAAATATTAATGAATTATCTTTTAAGAGATTTCACAGCACTTCCCCAACAAATTCTTCATCTTCCTCTCTTCCCAAAAGGTTGACACTATCTGTGCACACACTGCATGGGTTAACGGCTCATTTTTGTCTAGGGGATTTCAGAGCAGAGATATACATACCTAATCTGTCAATCATTCAAGCACAAGACCAGTCCCCGCCTCTCCTGCCCCCCTGCATGCTAGTGGTCTTTTGAATTGGGACTGTTTCTGATGTCATCACATTCAGTTCAGCCAACACTGATCAGATGCCAATTGATCAGCATGCCACTTTGACAGACCAGCTTCAGTCAAACTGGAAGCTGTACACACGGGTTAAGCCTAGTACACACGGGCAGAATATTGGGCAGCATCAACCGGTTCAATAAAAACCGCACACGACATTCGGCCCGTTTGCATGGCAGTCAGTCCATTCATCCGGTTTCCATCAGGCGAGCATGCAGGAAAACCAGCAGCCAATCGGCTGAGAGCACTGACCACAGTGTTCTGACGGGAGGGGGGGGGGGGGCTGCCCATCTGTCAGAACACAACCAGTGGGTTGAACGAAAAAAAAATTGTGGTGTGTACCAGGTTTTACTGCCGATCAACATTGGCTTTAAATTATGTAATGCTAGTCTCTATACTTCTCAGGGAAAATTTATGTGTTATGTTAGCTCTTGATGAACATGTACAACAATCATAAATAGCATTACCGCTGGATTATATTTAGTGCCTGGCTGAGTCATTGTGAAAGAAAGCAGGAGCCATGCTTAATACTAAGTATCACATAATGCTTAGAAGCATCAAATGGCATTCCAGTATGCCTCAGTGTTTTCAGACAGGCTAGTTCTATGGATATAAAATGTGGCTTTATTTTCTTCCTACATTGAAAGTACAATTTAAGCACCACTGTGCCTGTTCTACTTTCAAATCAAAATGTATCACTGGGGACTAGCAATGTATGTGTGATTTGAAAGAGGAAGCAAAGAGAAAACCTGATACATCAGAGCAGCTAGTGGTCTGCAAAACGAATGTGGTGCTCCATGAATTTTGTATGGCTGGAGGGTACTAACAAGTTTATTACATGAGATCATTTCTTTTTCAAGGTCTGGTCCATCAGACTGCTGGTCTAACAAGACATGCAACCCTTGCTGTGAAAGCAGACATCATTCGGAGTAATATTAAATATTCAAACATCTAAATTATAATTATTACCCGTAAAGCAAACCTTGTAGTGAAATGCAGGGTATGTTCACACTCTTAGGGCCCCCTCCCCTTCACAAATCACTGACTAGTAAATGTACCTGTACAATTAGGGTTTATACTTACCCCATCATCTACTGTTGGCTCCTAGGTGAGGATGAAGTCACACTCCTTCCGCTGAGATCCTGAGGACTACAGAGCAACACCAGTTTTTCCATGTTTAGCCGCGTTTTTTAACATTAGCATTATTGCGCGTTTTCCCAAGTTTTTGTGCATTTCTTGGAGTTTTTTCATTAAAAGCACTATAATGTAAAAATGCCTAAAAACTTCAAATGCTGCTAAAGGCGGCAAGACACGATTTTTTACATTTTTACAGCTCGTTTTTACTGAAAGCACAGGCTGTTGTTTTTTTCTACTGGACTGGACACATAGGCTAACATGGAGGGGCTTTTAGAGGCAGTTTAAAAAAAAAACGTCAAACACCCCTAGCAGCAGCTTTAAAAACATCCTGTGTGCATGAGCCCTAGATCTAACTTTTATCTTTACAGGTATATATTAAATCTACTAACAGTAGGCCTTAAAGTGATACCAAATGCATTTTTTTTATTTATAAAAACAAACGTGTTATACTCACCTGCTCTTGCAATGGTTTTGCACAGAGTAGCCCTGATCCTCCTCTTCTTGGGTCCCCCACCAGCACTTGTGATTGCCTTACACCCGTTGAGTGCCCCCATAGTAAGCCGCTTGCTATGGGGGCACTCATGCATGCTAGACACACAGAGCGCGGCTTGGCCTTGACCCCCACTCCCTCCTCACTGGCTGTGAGCTAATGACTCCTGCTGCTGTGTCTGAGCCAATGAGGAGAGGGCCTCTGCTCTTATGCACATCGTTGGATTGAGATCAGGCTTTGGGGGGCCTGAGGAGGAAGTTATTTGCAAAAGATTTTTTACCTTACTGCATAGAGTGCATTAAGGTAAAAAAACGTCTGCCTTTAAAACCACTTTAATAATATTTTCTATAGCGGTGGTCGCAGCAATGGGACGACATCTACTTATAAACTGAAAGGCAGCTTTAATTGAAATCAGACTTAAAGTGGTGTTCCACCCAAAAATGGAACTTCCACTTTTAGAAATGCTCCCCCCCCCCCTCACATTTGCCACCTTTCAGGGGGGAGGAGGGAGCAGATACCTGTGTAATACAGGTATTTGCTTCCACTTCCGGGCATAGATCACCTCGGTGATCAAGGTGACCTATGCCACTTCCTGCGCCTACACTGTCCTCCCCGCTGTCTTCTGGGAGACACACAGGTCCCAGAAGACAGCAGGGACCAGTGAGGATGTGCAGCAAGGCTTCACCTCCTGATTCCCTCAACGAGGATGGCGGCTGCAGCAGCCAAGAGCCGAGCGACTGATCGGCTTCTGCAGCAGCTGCAGAATTTGTAGCTGCTGGCTTTTTTTTTTTTTTAGGCGGACCTCCACTTTAAGCTAATAAATTCTACAAATTTTCTCCTCCTCCCCCAGCCTGTTAAGATTAAATAGATTGCTTATCCTAAAGATGTCTGGGGAGAGCCAGAGAATGACTGTAGAGAGTCTAGAAAGGGGGACTCTGTGTCAATTTCTTATGCCGCGTACACATGATCGGTCCATCCGATGAGAACGGACCGATGGACCGTTTTCATCAGTTAACCGATGAAGCTGACTGATGGTCCGTCGCGCCTACACACCATCGGTTAAAAAAACGATCGTGTCAGAACGCGGTGACGTAAAACACAACGACGTGCTGAAAAAAACGAAGTTCAATGCTTCCAAGCATGCGTCGACTTGATTCTGAGCATGCATGGATTTTTAACCGATGGTCGTGCCTACTAACGATTGGTTTTGTCCTATCGGTTAGGAATCCATCGGTTAAAATTAAAACAAGTTGGCTTTTTTTTAACCGATGGGGCCCACACACGATCGGTTTTGTCCTATCGGTTAGGAATCCATCAGTTAAATTTAAAGCAAGTTGGCTTTTTTTAACCGATGGGGCCCACACACGATCGGTTTTGACCGATGAAAACGGTCCATCAGACCGTTGTCCTCTGTTTAACCTATCGTGTGTACGAGGTCTTACATGTGAGGATTATCTGACAACCTTGAGATCCACCCAAAGATAACATGGGGACGTCCAGAAGAGGGTTGTACCAAGGCTTTTTAGAATATGGAGAAATGTCACTACGTTTTATGATGGCTACTGTGGTTCAATTGTGCAGTAGTATGGCTCCACAGTGTAAGCAGCCATAATAATCAACATTGTTAAGAGGTCTGTTTAAATCAACCCATTTCTTTGCCAATGTTTGCAGAAACAGCTGCCAAGTATGAACTCTTCAGGTTATAAACAACTCACCGGTGCCTAATCAGTGAACAAAAACACTGTTCCAGTCTGTCAACAGAGATCCAGTTTCCCCCCCCGATTGGGTGCCACCATTTTTACTCTTGTGTAGCGTAGAAAAGGTACAGCCAAGCTATTAAATCGATATTACATGCAAAAGCAAATATTTATTATATTGCAGCTTACCAATTCTTAGATGTGATGGCTGGATTTGTTTTATTTTTTAGGCTTCCTTTCCTTTATTTTCACCTGGTGATCCAGTAAGTCTGTTGTTTTTCAAAACAACAGACTTACTGTTGTCGCGATTGCTCCCCGGAGCTGAAGAACGGGGAGAGCCGTATGTAAACACGGCTTCCCCGTGCTTCACTGTGGCGGCGTATCGATCGAGTGATCCTTTTTATAAGGGAGACTTGATCGATGATGTCAGTCCGACAGCCACATCCCCCTACAGTTATAAACACACACTAGGTGAACCCTAACTCCGACAGCGCCCCCTGTGGTTAACTGCCAAACTGCAACTGTCATTTTCACAATAAACAATGCAATTTAAATGCATTTTTTGTGTGAAAATGACAATGGTCCCAAAAATGTGTCAAAATTGTCCGAAGTGTCCGCCATAATGTCGCAGTCACGAAAAAAATCGCTGATCGCCGCCAATAGTAGTAAAAAAAAAAAAAATTAATAAAAATGCAATAAAACTATCCCCTATTTTGTAAACGCTATAAATGTTGCGCAAACCAATCGATAAACGCTTATTGCGATTTTTTTTACCAAAAATAGGTAGAAGAATACGTATCGGCCTAAACTGAGGAAAAAAAATGTTTTATATATGTTTTTGGGGGATATTTATTATAGCAAAAAGTAAAAAATAGTGAATTTTTTTCAAAATTGTCGCTCTATTTTTGTTTATAGCGCAAAAAATAAAAACCGCAGAGGTGATCAAATACCACCAAAAGAAAGCTCTATTTGTGGGAAAAAAAGGACGCCAATTTTGTTTGGGAGCCACGTTGCACGACCGCGCAATTGTCTGTTAAAGCGACACAGTGCCGAATCACAAAACCTGGCCTGGGCATTTAGCTGCCTAAAGGTCCGGGGATTAAGTGGTTAAAATGCTTGTAAAATCCTATAATCCACTTTTTTACAGTAGTATATAGCTTACAATGTGTGTGTGTTTCTGTAATATAATTGTGCCAAATACCTTTGTTAGAGCGCAGATCTGCGCTTCTGTGACCTGCCAGAGATCTCTTCCCCGCATTTATATTACAGAAACACACACATTGTACATTATATAGTACTGTAATAGAGTGGATTATAGGATTTTACAAGCATTTTAAACTAGGGCTTATTTTCGGGGTAGGGCTTATATTGCAGCCCTCCTGGAAAATAACGCTAGATCTTATTTTCGGGGTAGGTCTTATTTTTGGGGAAACACGGTAGAAAGATATATTATATTTACTTAACCTTTTTTTACATTTATCCAGTTGCTTCCAGGTTTATGGCCTAGGTCAAAATGATGTGACACATCCCCAAGGAGATTTTTATTTTTATCTGGAGAAGGGGAGGAGGGACTTTCTCAGCTAAGCAGACCTTCCTGCCTACATGCCTGAGCTAAGGAAAGATGGAGTATAGGAAGTAAATGCTACATGAATTATCTGCCATTATTTTAGATGGCCAGGGACAGAAATGTTAAAGGAGGGGGGGATGGGGGATGTTTTTTATAGTGATTACAAAATAAAGCATGGAGAATTGAATAAATGGGTGAACTTTCTTTGCATATTAAAAATGAGTTAAATAGTGTTTTCAGTTTTGTGGTGCTCAGGTACAGTTTAATTCCGCTTTAAAGGGGGTGCAAATATGAATGCATATTAATGCTCACTATGTTGTGTGTTAACATGCATTGCATTAAAGGGGCTATTACTTTGAGTCAGCTGCCAACACACCAAATATCAGACTTTTTTCCAGCACTGCACACCACAATGCATCAAAGGAATGTAAGCTTTCGGGTGCATTGTTTTAGTGCACTGGGGTGTCATTGAAAATGAATTGCGCCCCAGATCACTAATTCATGTAACGTGCGGTACCATGCATTGAGGTAACATGTAATTTTTATTTTTTTTACTTAGAAAAGCAAACTCCAGCGTTTTGTTCAAAATGCACTAATATGGCTATGGTCACCTTATGTTGTCTTCATAGAAATCAATTTTTTCTCTGCTTACTTCTAGCTCTTGCAAAGTGACTGTACTAAGAAAGCAGATAGACGCTGTTTGATCATGATAGAACATCCTGGCCTTAAAGCCTGTATGTTCCTTTAATGTCTAATTCTGACCTTGTCTAATACTTGATGGTGATATTGTAGGTTTAAAGGGGTTTATATTCTTCAAATCCTGCATTGCCCAAATGACAGGCTTCCTATAAAAGGAAGTCCTTAGAATGTATGATTTTGTACGATCACTGCTTTATTCTTTTGACCAATGGGTGAATTATGCTCTCATATTTGCATATATACTGTATGTATATTTATTTGTATTTTTGTGTTGGCATAGCTACTGCAGCTACGTCAGCGGACTGACTCGTTTAGTGATTCTGTGCAGGTGCAGCACTTGATTTCACTGCTGCAGTGTACATCTTCAGACCTACTTCTAGTGATTAATAGCACTCTGTTGTCAATTGTTCTTATCAGCAACATGGTTCCAGGGTTCTCTTTAATGCAGACTATAGGGGAAAAAAAGCAAGATTTTGGGATTCTTTCGTCTTTTTCTTCTAGTGGTTGCTGACAAATGTTTTCTTTATTTTGTGACTTAAATATTTCTGGCTATTTCTTTCTGTATATTCTTTTGTCAACTTATCGCTATTTTTTGTTAAATCATAAAAAATAATATTAATATGGCAAATAATTCATTTTTTTTTATGATGGATACACTAAACACTGTAGTTACCTAACTAATAAACCTAAACTCCAGGATGATTTAATAAAAAAACATAATTTAACCCAGTTATCTGTGCATTAAAAAAAAGAATGTGTGTGACCATTTTTACTAGTCTAACACAGGGAGAATGCTTACAAGGTGAACATAGGGTTGATTGTGCCAGTTAGCAGGCTGCTTATTCTGTATATAGCCACAAGCGGGGCATGAGCTGGGCAAGGTTGCCTTACACAATGTATATGACACTCATCACAATCTTATTGTTTTTTGAGAATTTAGAAGAATGCTATATTGAAAATGTTGCTAATGGAGGTCATGTAATGTATGTCTTAGGCCCCTTTCACATGGACGGACCGTTCAGGTCCGACTGTCAGTTTTTTAGGCGGACCTGAACGGACGCTCCGTGCACCTCTATGGAGCCACGGATGTTATCCGACCTGCTCCGATCCGCCAAAGTGGGACGGATGAAAACCCTATTTTTGGACTCTATGGTCCGTCCTTATCCGATCCCCCATAGGGGAGAGCGGCGATATGACAAGTCGATCCCTGCAAAGAGACCGACCTGTCATCTGCTTGTCAGCAGAGATCGACTGAACAATCCCCACTTAGCAAAGTGGAGCCCGCACACGGACACATCCGTGTGAAAGGGCCCTTAGAGAAAAGTTTAAATTTCCTCAGGCATATCAATCTCCTCTCTACCAGTGAAAGTCAAACACAAAGAATGTCCTTAAAGGGAACCTGTCATTAAAGAAACATGGATGCTGCTGAACCACTTGATCCACTTATTCAAGAGTAAATTACCCTAAGCAAATAGGTAGATAAATATTCAAACTTTCCCTGACTTTTCTGAGACTTGTTCTATGACAGTGACATCCAATATTGAGGCCATTTAAATTAATAAAAGTCAGATAACTAGAAGGGGGCCAGTAATGGAAGCCCACTATTTCTCACACCATATGCTTCCTTTAATAGTGAAATGTGGTGCAACTCTTTAACAGTCATCTTAATCTTACATTTTTTAGTATTGGCATTTTTTAGCATTGGCAATTCATGTTCTGAACGAAAAAAATCCCATTTTAATTTGCTGACCATCTAATTTAATAATTTTTTTTAGTGAAACTGAAAAAATGGTGTACTTTTCACTCTCTTTATATCATTCCTGGCATTGTGAAAATGGATAAGGATGCTGATCTGAAATCTTTCCCCTCTAGAGAAGCCAAAGTAATACAACAAACTGATTTCTACAGCGGTGCAAACTGTGAACTATTTTCTAGTAACATTGTGAGCTGTGATTAGGGAAGCTGTGAGGCTGATAATAGTATTACGAATGCTATGTTTTCTGGCCATGTTAGTGAGGATGAAGAAAGTTGAACGATTCTAAAGCTAATCTGTTATTATACTACCAAAGAAAGCAACATAGATCAAAGCTGTGAGGTGGCGTGGAAGTACCGTTCAAGCTCACTTAAGGTGGCTCGTATAATAAAGTGTCATCGGCACTAGGCACCCTAAGCTTCATTTACTTTGTAGATTCAACTAGAGCTAAATAAATCACAACTTCCACATGAACATATCACAGAAATGTCTTTTTTAATCAGTTCTTGATTATTTTGTTACAGTAGTTATGTAAACGAGGTAGCACTTACCAACCCAGCTTGCTTTATGCAATATTATTATCTCTTTGGGCACCAGATACCCTAATATGACCAGTTATGGAAGGACAGTTGGCTTGTCCCAAGATAAGCTGCTGGAATTCTGTGTTGGTTGCTTCTTGCAAATTTCACAGGCATAAACAATGACCTTTTCCAATCTGAATTAATATATATGTAGGATATTTGGCCAAAAGATAGGTCTCGGGGTGGGTAGTTATTGCCTACATTCGGGATCATCTTCTGACAGTTATGGATAGATAGCTTTAATTCAATTATTTAAACAATATGCACCCCCAAGCTAAAGAAGCCTATGCTTCCCTGAACTACTGTAGCCTGCAAATGCCTCAGCTTTCTACCTTAGCATCTGAAGCCCAATGCACCCACCATTAAACCACTGCACCTTCAGCCTTGCCACCACTGCACCCCAGCCAAGTTCCTGCCTCCATTTCACCCATGGCCAAGCCTCTGTTGTGCCCACAGCCAAGCCTTTATTGCATCCACAGCCAAGCCTCTGCTGCACCCGTGGCCAAACCTCCATTACATTCGCAGCCAAGGTGCTGCTGCATGTGCAACCTCCAGCACCAGCAGCTTCAGATTTCTCTGGACCTGTAGTCTCAATCTCTACTGCACCCACAGCCTCAGCCGTCACTGCACTCCCAGTCTCAGCCTCTGCTGCAGCTTTAGCCTCTGCTTCACTCACAGTCTTAACCTATGCTGCACCGCAGCCTCAGTCTCTGCTGCACTCAGTCTCAGCCCCTTTGGCATCTACAACTTCAGCTTATCTGGCACCTACAGTCTCAAACCTCTTTCACACCTTGATTCATATTTACCTGGAACCTATCCTACCAGGGGAGAGTTGCTTTGGCAACCAGTGTTTGGCTGCTCGCTGGCCATGTCCAGTGATGGAAATCCCTGAGGGTGGTGATACTTGTTATCATTCCACTAATACGTTTTTTTTTTAAAACTGAACTGTATTGTACATGGCAAGAAATGCTGCTGAGAAATACAGATCTTAGTTACATTTGTCTTATTTATAATAGGCCCAATGTTTTAGCCAGCCAATGTGATTTTGACATGTGCTGTTTGGAGAGGACAAGCTGTTGATTTGATCACTAATTTGCCATGCTGTTTCTGTTGAGGACTTCCTGCACCCATTCCGGTGTTTTTCATCATTGCCTACATTTACTGAACATTCGATTCCCAGGTTGTAAAGATTTTAGCTTTATTTGCATTTGCTGGCATATGCTGCTGTTGCATATGGGCAAATCTAGGCTGGAGAAAAAAACCTAATTTGGTGTGCATCAAGCGTAAGGTGATAATACGGATGCACCGGTATTAAATGTGCCACCGCCCCGATATTGTAGAATTGAACTAAGGACTAGTGAGTTGGGCTTTGAAGGCACACGATACAGAAGTTGTAGAAAACTAGAAAAATTTATTATAAATATAGAAATATCATAGAAACCGTTATAAATAAAAAATCACAAAGTGAAGTTCAATTGACAACTGGTTTACCACACACGGTTCACATACATTGTATAGTTCTAACATAAAAAGCTTAAAATAAAAAGCATAATTATAAAAAACGTTATATCACAAGTGACCGGATGGTTGTCCAGAGGACTAGGAGGATTTGCTCGACATGTTGCGCGCTTATGGAATTAGCGCTTCCTCAGGAGCATAGATATTTCATTAAGGGGTATCCCGCGTTGGTGGTAATCAACGAACGGTCTTTTATTGGCCTATCACTGGTTGTAATTCACAAGGAAATTGTTTCAACCAGATAGGAGAATATAATCATAAAGAAAAAGCAGAACTCAATTGCATGCGGTGGTATGGCAGTTGATTGCTGGTAAGCAACGAACAATGAATCTGATCCAGGTATATGTTCACACACCCAGCTAGTGCATACAGTGTATTAATCGGACATAGAAAAAACAGATAGGTAAATCTGTCTAAATAACCGCCTACCTAACTGACCTTAGTCCATGGGTATGGAAAGGATAATAGGCAAAGGCGTTAAAGTCCTTAGTGTTGCAGTATATTGTATAGCTGAGTGTGTCCCTGGTAACAGAGTGGCGCCAGTACGAATCTAGGCTGGAAATATGTCTAGACTTCCTGCTCTCTTCCTGCTCTCTTCTAAGACCGAGCCATTCACACATTTATAGTTGCTGGCGCTGTAAATGAGGCTGTCAGTAGCCTCTACCTACCCAGGTACACAGTATTGGGCTGCCTGTTTACATGAATGAAATCATCATTACAGAGTCTTATGAATTATAATAAAATATAGACATACATATTGTCCAAGTATAGTTTTGCAGGCTTACATAAGATATTATTATACAGGATTTCATTATGAAGTGGTAGCCTACAGAGCCAATGGATAGGATTGTATTTATTACAATAAGCATCCCTCCCTTTGTTCCACTAATAAAAGCTGTAGGATTGTAGGAAAGTGAAGTAAACCTCATTTACAGTCAAAGCATGCTTGTGTGCTATGTATGGCTAAAATTCTTCTGAACAGACTTTTTAATGACTTTGTTTCTCTGCGATTATAATTTTTCTTATTGTATTTTCAACAATTAGCTCAATAATCAGAAATCCCTTTTGGGGTTTGTTGTGCCAGTCGCACAAGTTTTAGCTAACTGTCTAGTGAGGTTTGAATTTGCAGACTTGGATAGGAAAGGATTATATAGCCTGGGGTTTTAAGAAATATTTTACCTTTTCACGATGTGGTATCCAGATGTAAGACTGATTTTTTTTGTGTTCCAGTGAAAGCAATGAAAGTTTAGAGAAAACTTCTGCATTTTCTGCTGAGATCTTGTATAAAAAGAGCAGCGCGTTGGAATATTAACTCTTGCTGGTTCAAACTGAGTTTGGAAAGGGACGTCTGACAATTTATATGTTACACCTTCTCACAATGCTGTTAGCCCAAATGAAGGGCTTGAATTGAGTGATTGTGATAATGAGAGATAGATGAGATGTGTAAAATACAATATAAGGAAAAGCATGTACAATATGCAAGGATTTCAACGTTGCTTTGGTTTTTTATTTTGAATGCATTGTAAGCTTTCCTACCTGCTCCTTGTGTTTTTCACCTGCCTAATATGTACATCGGACCGCAGACCACAAACACCAACCAACCTGTAAATGCATAAAAGCATTAAAGAAAAACACAAGACAACAACCAAATGGCATGAAATGGCAGCGGTGCTTACATGCAAATAATAATCATTACAGGAAGATTTTTATTCAAAATAAACAAACAGATTCACCAACATTCTTACTCAATTGTAAGTTGAATTACTGAGATTTATCAATGCCCACCCAGGGTGGCAGAAAAACCACATAAAATCCCACGAACGGTGGGCAGGAGCTCTTTTGCTAGAAGGTCCAATGAGGACTAGATCTGGTCCAGCCACCTTATATAGCCTCACACCAGCATTCCAGAGCATTCCAATTGTTCCCATTGGCTGGCATACCCCACCTGGAAAAACTGAGAAACTTCTCAAGGGGGCAGTGTGCCCAATAAACAGTGAAGACAAAGCTTTCAAAAATGAACAGCAGCTTAGAGAGCAAAGGCAGGGGGGAGAGCAGCCGCAGTTGCACAAAGGTGGATCCAAAGGGTTGTGCCCCCCTTTAACATTGATCATGCTGTTTCATTATCTTTTTTGTTGCTCTGTTTGTGCAACCTATAGTAAAGAAAATCATCACATTCCTTTGTCAGCAATATCTGTGTGTGTTGAAACATGAGTCTTGCAGCTTAACAATGCACAGGCTAATGCACGATCTTTGTCTGTAGTCTAAGAACGAACACTTCCTGTGAAGAAACTACAAATCCCACAATACCTGGGTCTCTCAGTCTAGTGTTCTGCAGGTAAATACTACATAGTAATTTGATCTGAAAGACACAAGCAGGCAGAGCAATATAGAGAGGAGATGTGCTTTTTGTCACATCAGCACGCCCACATTTGTGATGCAACAGAGAGGAAATGGCAAGGCATCTGATTGGAACTGCATGACCCGGAAAAATAAGTTGCTGTACCTTAAGTGAATAGGAACAAGCTAGTTGAATGAATACATAGATATAGGGGAATCAATTATCCATGGAATTACCAACTGCAGCCACTACATGTGAGCCCAACATTACAATGTAAGTCAAATAGGCAATACCAGGAATATAACTACATTAATAAATAAATAATCATGCAAAAAAAATTATATTAATTGCTTCCTTCAGTAATTATTAATCCTCCAAATTCACAGCAGAAATTCTGAAGAATGATATTCTCACAGCTCCCCCCCCCCCCACCCCCCACCACAGTGCATCTGCTCTGTCTTCATATTAGTTGCCGAAAGCTTGCAAAGTCATTGTTGGAAGCAGGATTGGCTTAGCTGTCTTAGACTAATGCATGATCTCTGTTTGTAGTCTAAGAACTGACACTTCCTGTGAAGAAACTACAAATCTCACAATCCCTGGGTCTCTCAGTCTAGTGTTCTACAGGTGAAGACTAAAAAGTAATTCGATCTGAAAGACACAAGCAGGCAGAGCACTTAAGTGTTTCCTTCTGGGACCCTTAAGGATGAATTACTCCACAGTGCCTGCAGCTACAGAGGTCAGTTGGGCCTATAGAAATAATTATATTCACATAGCCTGGCCACAGATTCATAAGGAGAAACAGGAAGCAGGAACCTACAGAGATTCCCTTTTTAATTACATCACCTAACTGAAAAAACAAGTTTAATTTATCTATTGCTTATCCAATTTGTACTTTTTGCTTGCTTGATATATGGACTACAAAGGGGATCTGTCAGGATAGAAATAAAAGAACTGGCATTGCTGACTTGTTTTTGAAAGTGCATGGTTTATGCTGACTGACCCAGAGAAAGTAGGTACACCTATGTGCATGCTTGCTACAACGTAAGTCAAGTCAAGATTGGCTGACAAAACAATTCAGCATGATAGCTTCCTTATTGCTTTTGTGGCAGGTTTCATTTACAATACAACTATCTATTAAAAACAGCACAAACTGTTGACCAAGGTTTCTTGCTGCCTTAAAAGAATATGATTGAAATACATGTATAACTTTAGCATTTCATCTTATATACACTGCTTTCTTATGCCCTGTACACACGATAGGTTAGTCTGATGAAAACGGTCTGATGGATTTTTCCATCAGTTATCCGATGAAGCTGACTGATGATCAGTCGTGCCTACACACCATCAGTTAAAAAACCGATCGTGTCAGAACGCGGTGACGTAAAACACGACGTGCTGAACAAATGAAGTTCAATGCTTCTAAGCATGCGTCGACTTGATACTGAGCATGCGTGGATTTTTAACCGATGGACGTACCCACAGACGATTGTTTTTTTCTATAGGTTTTTTTATTCATCAGATAATTTTAAAACAAGTTCCTATTTTTTTAACCTATGGATAAATAACCGATGGGGCCCACACACGATCGGTTTGGTCTGATGAAAACAGTCCATCAGACCATTTTCATCAGACTAACCTATCGTGTGTATGCAGCATTACATTTACTCATGAATAATAATACATATTTAAAATCTTACTATAACATGGATACTCATTTTTACCTTATTTCAGAAGGCTTTATGATAATATTTTCGTTGGCATATGCATATATAGATTATTGAAATTGTGCTGCTTAGGTGATTGCATATTGTCTCCTTATCAGTGTTGTTTTTCTTATGCATAATGACAAGAGAAAAGCTGGTAACATGCATGGTGAGAATGTTATTGCCAAAAGCATCTAGATGAATAAATAGAAAATGTAAGGTTATCATTTATTTATTCATCCATTAGTTTATGTATTTATTTGTATTGCTGTAACTCTGTGGATTTAGACATGGTAAATGACTCTTGCCCCCGAAGCTGAACCCAAGAACAGTCATATCGTTTTTTTGATTAGTCTCGTGTGTCTCAAATCAAGGTTTGAATTATCTTTAAGTAGAAATTGCATTAAAAAAAGACACAGAATTTCAGAAATTGGTTTATATTATACCAGTTTATGATTTCACACAGCCTCCTACCATGGCCGTCTTAAGCCAATAGCTAAAGTTGTTGTCCAAACTGAATCTACATTATCATCACAAAAGGGCAGCACATATTGAAATTGTTTGTTTCTTTATCACTCTTTAAGCCTCCTACACACATTCGGATTATCCAACGGGAATTGTGTGATGACAGGCTGTTGTCGGAAAACCATTTGTACACTCCATCAGACAATTGTTGTCGGATTGTCCACGGACAAATGTGGAATAGCATGCTTTAAAATTGTCTGCCATTGTGTGTTGTCCGACAAAACTAGCAATTTCAGAATAAGAAGTAGCAAAGGCGACTTCAATGTTATCTCTGCAGGCCCGTACACACAATCGTATTTTCCGACGGGAATTGTGTGATGACAGGCTGTTGTCGGAAAACCGCTTGAACGCTCCATCAGACAATTATTGTCGTATTTTCCGCGGACAAATGTGGAATAGCATGCTTTAAAATTGTCTGCCATTGTGTGTTGTCGGACAAAACTAGCATTTTCAGAATGAGAAGTAGCAAAGGCGACTTCAATGTTATCTCTTCAGGCCCGTACACACAATCGTATTTTCCGACGGGAATTGTGTGATGGCAGGCTGTTGTCGGAAAATACGACCGTTTGTATGCTCCATCGGACAATTGTTGTCAGATTTTCCGCCAATTAAATGTTGGATAGCATGCTTTAACATTTTCCAACAACACGTGTGTTGTAGGATTATACAATCGTGTGTACAGAAGCCTTTCGGAAAAAAATCCAAAGTACAAACACGCATGCTCAGAAGCAATGCTCACCATAACACAACATTAGCAGAAGTTGTCCAAAGGGTGGCGCTAAAGAGCTGAAAAAACACATAGTTTCATGTTTGCTGGCTGACAATTCTTTGCCGTTTGTATGCAATACAAGTTCCTACCGTCTCTATTTGTCCTGTTTACATTATCATTGAAAATTAAAGTAAAAGAAAATCCCAAGAAATACCGAAAAGCAATAGAGGCTAACTCTTCCAATGGAGACACTAGTTCTGGTGACCTGGGGGTCCCCAAGGAATTCCTTTAATTTCCAGGGATTTCCTCTGACTTCCTGTTTAGCTATGGGACAGGATGTGAAGGGAAGTCTCTAAATTGGTACGCAGAAGGCGAAAAAAAAACCTGACAGGGATTCTAACCCTTCCTTTATCCAAAATGAAAAATAAGGTTTTGCCTATAGTTCTACTTTACGTCACCATAGCCGCAGTCTGGGAAGAGTTGGTTTTAAGCAGCTGATGAACTATAAAGGACTAGATGTTATGTTTTGCATGCTTGGGGTATGAAAAGGTCACAAAGGGCAAAATAGAGCCTTAGCACTCAAGCTGAGAACTCAAGCCTGTGCTAATGCTGCATTTTGCTGATATGTTTTCCATCACTGTTTCTGCTCCGCAAAGCGTGTCCATTGCAGTGGTGGCTGTCAGACGCCTCTCCATGCTATCATAGTTTATTAGAATGGGATTGCTGGGGTAAACTCGTTGAAAACAGTGCAGCGGCAATATAATTGCACCGTTGGTGTCTCAAGGTATTTCTGCTCCAGGCTGTCAGAATTGACTGTGTTTGTATG